>NC_080540.1:165695084-166054251 GCF_028640845.1 Ahaetulla prasina
ACATTATATATATATCTCATATTATATATATAAATATCCAGCACATAGTGTAATCACACTAGCAGGGTCAATGAACTCAGTGAACCAGAACCATATTTTAGACCTATCAAGTACAAGGCAAGGGAGTGAGGTAAGACAAGCCTAATTAGAGTGGAGACACGGGAACACTTGAGTCAGAGATTCAGTATTTTATGGAGGATGTGGCGGAAAGAAACAGCTGGAAGGTCTACTCTATGGACTTGGAGAGCCTGCTCCAAATGGCCATTCTCCAAGTGCCTTGAACCCCAATTCCCACTCTCCCTGGCAAGGGTCGAAAGTTGTAAATTGGCAGAACTGGTCCAGATCCTGATGGGGTGGTTTTTCAGTGCCTGGATAAGGACTTTGCCTCTACTTGCTGAGACACTGGGAACTGAAAATCAAAAAAGATGGGACAGAAAGATGGGGTTTTACATTGCCAAAAGAAAGGGAAGAGACTCTGTGCACTCAGCACAAGGAACCCACTTTGGGGCCCAGCGTGAGACTGAAACCCAGAACTGACTCTTTTTTGGTTACTATTTCTGGCTTAACTTGAGCCTACCACTGTGTGGTGGATCTAAAACTGCTTCCAGTTTCAAGATGAACCCCATATGAAAGTATGAAGGCGAAAATACTTCTGAACTTATGGCACGACTTCCTCTTTCATCATGGAGTAAACAAAACCACCTCCACCCCCATAACTTCTCATTTTTGGAAATCAATTACCATCCTCTGGGATAGAAGTACAGTGATAGTTTCATATTCTGTAGTAAACGATCCCTCTGTTTAGATGTATATTGCTTTGCCTACTTTAAAACAACTTTAAATTTAAAGGTATAAAGACACTTTCGCCTGTCATTCACTCTATTAAGTAGGACCACCTCCAAGTTTAATGGAACCAGTGAAAGAAAACAAAATAGCCCTTAAGTGCCAATGCAAAAATCCCTGGCCCTCCAAATTTTGCATGGGCCTGCATTAATCATTTCGCTCAGTATGCTAGAGCACCTTTTACAACGGCAGCTTGTGTGAACATCGACAAGGATCCTGCTTCCTAAGGAAGGAATCGTTTGAAATTTTCCAGAGCTGAGACACTGACAGAAACTCAAGTAATGGCAGCGTTCCAGCTGTAGGTGCATTAAAAAACAGTGAGGAGGTTGCCTTGCAGTAGGAACAAAGTGCCTCTCTATCCAGTATCAGATTTCAGGTAGGGATTGGTGAGACAAGATTTCTGTCTCTCTGCAAGAGCTAGGCAAATGTATACATGGGATACTCATCAGAGAAATTTGCTGAGTAGGCTGGGATACGTAGAATATTCTAAAGCTGCTTTCCTGCTCCCAAAGAGAGTTTCTCTCCAAGAAACTTATAAACCATATATTCAGCATCTTTTACAACAATTAATCATCAATGGGCTCTCTACCGGAATTTCAACATCAAGAGTTTGCCAGGATAAAACAACAACCTATATTATGGAACTCACCTCTTTGAAAGAAACCAACAGTCCAGACTTCAATCAACACCCATTCACAAAAACGGAAGGGCTCCACTGACCCTCTACAATATTGTGAATCCATCCAGCCACACACTCAACTAAACTGAAGAGTCTGCTCTGGCTTGAGGATTATCCTTTTGCTCCACTAAACCCACACAAAATATACAACTCTGTGGGGACCTTGATTTTTTTTTTTTTTTTTGGCTGCTTGAGGCTTCAGAAGTAGTTTCAAATTTAAAAAAAACCATAGAACTCAGCCATTGTTAACCCAATACGTCCTGGAGCAATATACAGCTACAGATCACATCAAATCTTCAATACATTAAAAAAAAATTCAAAGCCTGCGTGTATATACCCCCAGATGGATGCAACACTAAATTAGTTTTTTACATTGAATGCTTTGGCCAGCAAGTTAAAGCCACAATTATCAGTAGGTTTAGGAATCTCCCAGGATCAAGAGTTCAGCACAAAAGTTGGAAACTAAATCTGGAATCTTCTGCAAGTTAGGGAGGGGACATAGTTTTGAGCTTACAAGGAAGGGAAAGAAAAGATGTTACCAACACTTAGCTAAATTTAGATGTTTCCTGGAAAAAAAAGTTGTTATCCACCCTGGCAGATAAGAATCCATGATTGTGCAATGCTAGTCCTTATGTTTTGTTGTTAGATTTTAATGTTTTCATATTAATTGTATTTTTAATTCTGTACATTGCACTGCATAACAGGCATTATATATTTAATTAATTAATTAACCCTAATTTTCACTTAAGCACAATCTATCTATTTCTGAATCCCCAAATCTTCTAAACTGAAAATTATTAATAGCCTTCTCATCACATTTTTACCTAATTTTTAATAGGAATCCATCATTCTTGGCTTCTTTTAAATACCATTTTTAAAATTTTTTAATTATGATATATATTTTTTAATTTTAACATTTTATTATGCACCACCCAGAGTTCCTCTCAGAGGAAGATGGATGGTTCAAAAATATGATAAACAAACAAATAAATTTGCTACAATTACTGTCATAAACACATTTTTTACCTTTATCCTAGTGTCTGGAAGCTCTGGGGATCTGGATGGGGAAGAACAGGCTTCAGAACAAAGTTTCCAGAACCTGAGTTATTTTGCCTTTGAAACTGGGTGAAGTTGCACTGCCTTGCTAGTATACTTTTATGTACACCGAGTGGATATGCACCAAGACAAATTCCTTGTGTGTCCAATCACACTTGGCCAATAAAAAATTCTATTCTATTCTAATTCTATTCTATTCTACTCTACCCTACTCTACTCTATTCTTGGTTTCTGTGCACAATCTGGCAGTTCTTCAAGACTCATAGCTCCTACTTAATAATGATAATAACAACAGAGTTGGAAGGGACCTTGGAGGCCTTCTAGTCCAACCCCCTGCCAGGCAGGAAACTCTATACCATCTCAGACAGATTTTCTTAAAAATTTCCAGTGTTGGAGCAATCACAACTTCTGCAGGCAAGTTGTTCCACTTATTAATTGTTCTAACTGTCAGGAAATTTCTCCTTAGTTCTAAGTTGCTTCTTTCCTTGATCAGTTTCCACCCATTGCTTCTTGTTCTACCCTCAGATGCTTTGGAGAACAGCCCGATTCCCTCTTCTTTGTGGCAACCCCTGAGATATTCGAACACTGCTATCATGTCTCCCCTAGTCCTTCTTTTTATTAAACTAGACATACCCAGTTCCTGCAACCGTTCTTCATATGTTCTAGCCTCCAGCCCCCTAATCATCTTTGTTGCTCTTCTCTGCACTCTTTCTAGAGTCTCAGCATCTTTTTTACATCGTGGTGACCAAAACTGAATGCAGTATTCCAAGTGTGGCCTTACCAAGGCATTATAAAGTGGCACTAGCACTTCACGTGATCTTGATTCTATCCCTCTGTTTATGCAGCCCAGAACTGTGTTGGCTTTTTTAGCAGCTGCTGCACGCTGCTGGCTCATATCTAAATGGTTTTTGTTTTTTTTAATTTACATTTATATCCCGCCCTTCTCCGAAGACTCAGGGCGGCTTACAGTGTATAAGGCAATAGTCTCATTCTATTTGTATATTTACAAAGTCAACTTATTGCCCCCCCAACAATCTGGGTCCTCATTTTACCTACCTTATAAAGGATGGAAGGCTGAGTCAACCTCGGGCCGGGCTTGAACCTGCAGTAATTGCAGGCTGCTGTGTTCTAATAACAGGCTTCTAACAGCCTGAGCTATTACAGTTGTTCACTAGGATTCCAAGATCCCTCTCACAGGTACTATTATTGAGCAAGGTACCACATATACGGTACCTGTGCATTTTGGTTTTTTTGCCTAAATGTAGAACCTTACTTTTTTCACTGTTGAATTTCATTTTGTTAGATAGCGCCCAATGTTCAAGTCTGTCAAGATCCTTCTGTAACTTGAGCCTATCTTCTGGAATGTTGGCTATTCCTGCCAGCTTGGTGTCATCTGCAAATTTGATGAGTTCCCCATCTATCCCCTTGTCCAAGTCATTGATGAAGATGTTGAAGAGTACTGGGCCTAAAACAGAGCCTTGGGGTACTCCACTGCATACTTCCCTCCATGTGGATGTAGTTCCGTTGAGGACTACACATTGAGTGCGGTTGGTCAGCCAGTTACGAATCCATCTGGTGGTGGTGCTGTCTAACCCACATTTTTCTACTTTATCTAGTAGTAGGTTATGGTCTACTTTATCAAATGCTTTACTGAAGTCCAAGTAAATTATATCGACAGCATTCCTCTGGTCTACTAATTTTGTCATTTTGTCAAAGAATGCAATAAGATTAGTCTGGCATGATCTGTTTTTGACAAACCCATGTTGGCTTTTGGTTATTACTTTGTTTGCTTCTAGGTGTTCGGTGATTCGTTGCTTGATTATCTTTTCCAGAATCTTCCCCGGTATTGAGGTCAGGCTGATAGGTCTGTAGTTTCCTGGGTCTGTTTTTTTTCCCTTTTTTGAAGATGGGAACTACATCAGCTCTTTTTCAGTCCTCTGGCAGCTCCCCTGTGCTCCAGGATCTTTGAAAGATATAGTTCAGTGGTTCTGAGATCTTGCCTGCCAGTTCCTTCAGAACCCTGGGGTGTAATCCATCCGGTCCTGGTGATTTGAACTCGTCTAGGGTAGACAGGTGTTCACTTACCATTTTCTTCCCTATTTTAACTTGTGTTCCTAATCTGGTTTTTTTATGATGCTGTTTTTGATAGGTTGGATTGTTTTTTCCTTTTGTGTAAAGACAGATGCAAAATATGAGTTAAGTAGATCTGCTTTCTCCCTGTTGCTTGTCATCTTCTTGCCACTTCCTCCCAGCAATGGGTCAATTGTTTCCTTGACTTTTTTTCTTGTTTTTAACATGTTGGAAGAAGCTTTTTTTGTTATTTTTTACTTTCGTCGCTAGCCTTTGTTCGTTTGAGCCTTAGCTTTCCTCACTTCATCTTTACAGGCTCCGGCTATTTGCTGATATTCTGCCTTAGTTATTTGCCCCTTTCCACTTTTTTTACTTGTCCTTTTTGTCTTTCAATTTGTCACTTCACTTGAAGTGGCTATGGTTAGCTTTGGCTCAGAGAAACTTTCCAAAGCTCTATCTTATGTGCTAGTTGTACCTATTTGATTGGGAATCCATAGCTACCTTCTGATTGGATTATTGCAACATGGTCTATATAGGACTATCCTGAAGACCATTCAGAAGCTTCAGCTGGTACAGAATGAAGTGACATGGGTAATGATAGCTATCCCTTATGATGCTCACAAGTTCAACCTCTATGTGACATAAGACCAGGTTATCTGTGGAACCACCTGCTTCCGAAAATATCTGCCTAATAGGAGCTTCTTTGTGGTGGCCCCCACATTTTAGAATGCTTTCCCCCAAATATAGTTATCCTCAGTTCTGCAGGCCTTTATTTGGTCTTTGGGATCAAGCTAATCTGTAAAAGGTTTTAACTGCCATTTTATTGTTTAATTTTATATTATATTTTTTAATCCTTTTATATGTTGCCAATATCAGTCTGAGTTTCAGCAACCATATAAATGCATAAATGAATAGTTTAGCACACTTGTAAAAAGGGTCATTATCCTTATTATTTACTTGTGAGGTTTATATTCTGCCTTTGTTCAGGAGCTCAGGATGCTGTTTGTAGTGCTCCCTGCTCATTTTTCACCACAACATCTATTCAATAGGTTGGGATAAGGCAGGGATTGGCCTGAAGTCACCAGGGAGCTTCTTTGGTTCAGGCAGCACTAAAACCAAGATCTTATCTTGACCTATCCAACATCTTCATCGTTGCACTTGTCTCTCAATTTCAAAATACTTTTTCAATGCCTGTCTACTGAAACTGTTGTATTATCCTGAGTTTCAGCTGAAAGAACAAAGCTAAAATCGGTGAATTGCCCCAAACACAACAGAAGAGAACACTATCTAGTAATGCCACAATTTTTACTTGCTAGCCCAACAGAATTGGCAAAACTCTCCGCAATACACACTACACAAAGTTCAGCTGTGCAGCATTTTCTTCTCCTTTCTAAAGGTGTTGTTGATAATCCCTAAAGAGGCCAAACACTCTCCCGTTGGAACCAGTTTAATTGCACGAGATTTGGAAAGAGTGACAACAAGGGCACTTTGCATCCCCATTTTTTTTTAATGTTCATACTGCATAGCTCAGCTGTGGAGCGAAGAGGGCAGTTCAAAACACGTTCCAACGAGAGAGAGGAAAAAAAAATAAATGTTCCCCTCTCCACTTGAATTCAATCCTGGCGGCTCAAAACAGACAAAATCTATGGGCTTTGTTCGTTCCCCCAACTCCGCTTCCAAATGTACTCAAGATGGTTGGCGGGCAGGAGCCAAGCCAGATATATATATATATTTCTATTCCAGCACTTGAAAGGTTGGACTTGGGACTAGGTTTCGAAATATATTCCAAGAAGGAAGAAAGAAGAAAACGACTCTCATCTGAAATTAAAACCAGGCCGCCCACTCTCGCCTTCTCCCCGCTTCTCTTACAAAATGTTCCCGAGCTTGGGGAGGGTGGGGGAGGATCGCCGCGTCTTGTCCAATCGCAGCGCGAGTTTGGGTCAGGCCGGGATTTGGCGCGAGCCGCTTCTTGCAGCTGTCCTTGCGATTGGGCTTCGAGGAGACTTCTAATAAGATATTTATTATTTTCTCTCTGCTTCTTCTTCTTCTTCGCCGCCGCCGCCGCCACAGCTTTATTCTGTCAGCTGTGGAGAAAGGAGAGGCCACCGCCATCCCTTGGCGGTTCGCCTCTCGCTGCTATAATCATCAAGTCACGCGTTGCCCCACCCCATCCGCGGCAACTTGATCCAAGGCACCAGGCGCCGCAATAACGGCGATCCCGCTTGCAAGGAGGGAAGGATGGAGGAGGGACAGTCTGGAAAGAGAAATACGATCGCTGCGGCCGGGAACTTATCCAGGCCAGCTCCACCGCCGGAGTTTTTAAGAAGCGTCTGCAAACAGGACCGGGCCGCTGCGTTTGCTGAGTTCAGGGCGTCTCACATTCCCACCGCAAACCGGGCCGAGGAAGCTTAGTCGGTCTTTAAAAAAGTTTGCGCTTGTGGGCCGAGGCAACGAAAACTGCCTTCCGCAATGACGGACCGAGCGGAGAACTAGAAGGATCAGGGAGACGGGTGAAGGGCGGGATCTGTCATCTTTACAGTCTGTAAAACTGGGTGGTTGAAACTAAGGCAGAGACAGATCGTGGCCTCGTTCAGGGAAAGTGGCCTTGTGAGTTACTTTATGGCAAAGAGCGGAAGCTTTGAAGGAGTTGATTTTCTGGAGAGCTTGAAGAACAATTACAAGTGGAAAATGTGGGGCTAGATGAATAAGTAGGTGGCTCCTTATAATGCAAGTTTCTGTGAGTAGCGGAGGAGGAACAGGAGCATTGGATGGTGCTTCATACAAAGTCATATTGAGCAAAGACATACCGACGAAGTCAGCTCAAGTAGCAACATCAGCCCTCTTGATGTTAGTATTAGGGCACTTTTGCAGGTGAACACAGATTGCACCAAGGCTGAACTATAGCTCTTTTAATCAATTCACCTGCTCATAATGAGACCGGTTTAAGCAGCCATTAGCCTAAAATACCGATTTCCTTCCTATTTTAACAGAATAACAGAGTTGGAAGGGACTTTGGAGGCCCAAAGCCTGTTAGGCAGGAGACCCAATACCACTTCAGACAAATGGTTGTCCAATCTCTTCTTAAAAACCACCCGTGTTGGAGCACCCACAACTTCTAGTGGCAAGCTTTTCCACTGATTAATTGTTCTGTCAGAAATTTGTCCTTAGTTCTAGGTTGCTTCTCTTCTTGGTTAGTTTTCATCCATTGCTCCTTGTCTTGCCTTCAGGTGCTCTGGACAATAGGTTGGTCCCCTTTTCTTTGTGGCAGCCCCTTAAATTATAGGAATACAACTATCATGTCACCCCCCCCCCAGTGACTAAGTCCTTCTTTTCATTAAACTAGCAACCATTCTTTATATATTTTAGTCTCCAGTTCCCTAATCAACTTTGTTGCTCTTTCTCTGTAGTCTTTCTAAATACTCAACATCTTTTTTTACATTGTAGTGACCAATACTACTGGATGCAGTATTCCAAGTGTGGTCTTACTAAGGCATTATAAAGTGGTATTAATACTTCATATGATCTTGATTCTATCTCTCCGTTAAAGTAGCCTAGGACTGTGTTGGCTTTTTTGGCAGCTGCAGCACACTGCTGGCTCATATTTAAATGATTGTCCACTAGGACTCGCAAGAATCCTCTCATGATTACTACTATTGAACCAGGTACCACCTATATCAATTGTGTTGTACCTTGATGAACGTATCTTTTCTTTTATGTACACTGAGAGCATATGCACCAAGACAAATTCCTTGTGTGTCCAATCACACTTGGCCAATAAAGTTCTATTCTATTCTATTCTTCTATTCTATACCAAGGGCCTGCAAACTTGGCTCTTTTAAGACTTGTGGACTTCAACTCCCAGAGTCCCTCAGCCAGCAAAGCTGGCTGAGGAACTCTGGGAGTTGAAGTCCACAAGTTTTAAAAGAGCCAAGTTTGCAGACCCCTGACCTATACTATACCTGTGCATTTGGATATGACAATTGCTGGTATATAACATCAGTTCCACTGCACCATTCTTGTTACTGGAGGCACAAATGGCCAGTATCAGGTGGAGTGAAGCACTGTGAAGGGAGGTGTATTGGGCATTTTCGAGTCATGTGGGCATGCTTTTTCTCTCCAATGACAGATTAACTCTGTTTGCTGGTGGTGTTTTTTCCTTTTAAGAGTTAGATATTAACCATGGCATCAGTGGTCTGTCAAAATCGTGTAATAGCTCTAGCCCAGTGATGGCTAACTGTTTTGCCATCGGGTGCCAGGAAAGGGGGGGAGGTGTGGGAGTCATGTGCGCGTGTGCCCATATCCATAATTCTATGTACCCCACCCTGTGCATATGTGTGCGACACCCCTCCTGCTCCCGGCATTGGGCCCGTTTTCCTCTCTCACCTGGCTCCAGAGCCTTTCTAGGAGTCTGAGGAGGGTGAAAATGGTCTTCCCCACTCCATAGAATGTCTGCGCTTAGAAAGAAGTTGGCAAATGGGCTGTTTTCTCCCTCCGGAGGACCTCTGGGGGGGGGGAGGCCATTTTCGGCCTCCCCAGATTCCTAGAGAGGCTCTGGAGCCAGGTGAGAGAGAAAAATGGGCCTTCCCCACTATCCCCAGAGGCACTCCAGAAGCAGGAAACAGCCTTTTTCCCTACTTCTGGTGGGCGCAGAAGGCCCGAAAATTAGCTGGCCGGCATGCGCATGTGTGCCGGGGCTGAGCTTGAGTGCCCACTGATATGGCTATGCGTGCCACCTGTGGCACGCGTGCCATAGTTTCGCCATCACAGCTCTAGCCTGACCCATCAGCAGTAATAAAAGTGCTTTAACTCAAAGGCCTTGACCGTCTAAAACAGTGAACGGATTGGACCAGCCTTATTCCAATTGCCTTTGAAAGCAACATAGAGGAACCTAGAAGTCAGCATCTGTGGTCTAAATAAAGAATGAAAAGGGGAGAGAAATTCTACATAAGTACAGCTATGCTGTGCTCTGCTAAAAAAACGCCAAATGATGACAAAATGAGGAAGTACAAGTAGGGCTACCCTGTTCCTGCTGCACCTCCATGACTGGTGGAAATTTTTCTTACAGGCTGGTGACATGCAGAAGAGGGTGGATAGTCAAAATCATCCACAGGGTGAGTTATAAGAGAACATATTTTTTGTTTTAAGTCCCTTACATGGCCAATCGTCTCACAGAATTTAAAATATCAGCACCAAGCAAGAACAAACAAATTTACAAAGTATAAAATAACAACCAAGAAAACCAAGCAACATTTCATGGGCTCAGCTACCCTCCTGACACCCATGTTCAGGCAAACCACCGGGTGGGTCTTAAGGGCAGAGTTAAAACCAACCTGTTCCAGAGGGTTCATGAGGTGACAGGAAAGGCTGTGGCAAATGCTGGAATTACTAGTAACTCCATTGTGATACAAGCTTATATATGTGCTGTGATGTCACCTAGGAATAGGAGTGATGCTTATGTTGTGATTTCACAATGCTCACATTTTGATGTTGATGGACACTGGAATCCTGCAGGTGTCTCTCACGAACAGCATGCTGCTATTTATCATCGGTATTCAGCAGCAGTCAGAACAGAAGCAGTAGAGAAAGGTTAAGGATCAGCAAAAGGAGAAGCAGTTTTCATGCCAGGAAAGCTTTGTGCAGGCTCATGCAATGGGTATTGTAACTCAGCAGTGAAGAAAGGTTATCTGATGCTAATCGTTCTGCATTCAGACATAAGCCTTGTGCTTGTGGTGTGTTCTTAACATTTATTTAGAATAGAATTTATTGGCCAAGTGTGATTGGACACACAAGGAATTTGTCTTGGTGCATATGCTCTCAGTGTACATAAAAGAAAAGATACGTTCATCAAGGTACAACATTCTGCCCCCGTCTTAACAAATGTCCTCAGATCTGGAGAAAATACTTCCCTATTTTGTCATCATTAAAGAAATAACAAACCCCTCTCTCCCTATAGCTCCGAAAAGGCTGGTGCAAAAGGGGTGGCAGAGATTTTGTTTTAATAAAGCTGTTGGCTCTTATTATTTTTCATGGCATCAGATTTTTGTCTTAAGGGAAAATAATGAATTCGTCTTCAAACACCCACATATTATCAGGAACACACGCATATGTGAAAGAGGCCTGTTTCTATTTGTAGAGTCCTTCCACTTTCTTAAGTTCATGAAACCTAGTTGGAGTACATTACCAGCATGCAATCTCCAAGTCCCCCTTTTGTAGCCTTTGGGACTGGTTGGCTAGTACCGTAATTGATGGCATCATTTCCTCCCATTGAAAAATGTTATATATGCCCTAAAAAATACCCAAAATCCTTACAAAGAAGCTCTATCCATTTGTGTGTGATGGCCATCTATCTGTTCTGTTTTACAATTACACTTATACTCTGGTATGCTTGCTGTTTTATACAAGCTGCAGTTCCTTGCTCCTGACTGAAACTCGCCTAATGCCAGTTTATGCACAGTTCACTGTTTTCTGCTTTGCCCTGTCCTAATGAACGCTATCTCGTCTTTCCCTCAGTGTTGTACCCTAGTTGACTTCTAGTCAATTCCCACCCCAAACACCTCTGGCTGGCGTACTGAAAATATAGTCCAGCATCTCTAAAAATGCCAGACTAGGGAAAGTTACAGGGATGTGGTGGCTCAGTGGCTAAGACTGTACATTTCCACCCCGAACCACCCCAATGAAGCCGTTGAGGTGATGGGCCGGTGTCTTGAGGCCGTGCGGGTCTGGATGGGGAGGAACAGGCTCCAACTCAACCCTTCCAAGACAGAGTGGCTGTGGGTACCGGCGTCCCGGTACAGTCAGCTTACACCATCGCTGACTGTGGGGGAGGAAGTACTGACCCCCAGGGAGGGAGTGCGCAACTCCCTGGACGATCGGCGTCCCGGTACAGTCAGCTTACACCATCGCTGACTGTGGGGGAGGAAGTACTGACCCCCAGGGAGGGAGTGCGCAACTCCCTGGACGATCGGCGTCCGGTACAGTCAGCTTACACCATCGCTGACTGTGGGGGAGGAAGTACTGACCCCCAGGGAGGGAGTGCGCAACTCCCTGGACGATCGGCGTCCCGGTACAGTCAGCTTACACCATCGCTGACTGTGGGGGAGGAAGTACTGACCCCCAGGGAGGGAGTGCGCAACTCCCTGGACGATCGGCTGTCCTTAGAGAATCATTTGACGGCCGTCGCCAGGGGAGCATTTTATCAGGTCCACCTGATTCGCCAGTTGCGCCCCTTCCTTGACCGGGACGCCTTACGCACAGTCACTCACGCCTTCGTCACTTCCCGCCTGGACTATTGCAATGCTCTCTACATGGGGCTCCCCTTGAAAAGCACCCGGAGGCTCCAGTTAGTCCAGAATGCGGCCGCGTGGGTGATAGAGGGAGCACCGCGTTGCTCCCATATAACACCTATCCTGCGCGGTCTACACTGGCTACCGGTAGTCTTTCGGGTGCAATTCAAGGTCTTGGTTACCACCTTTAAAGCGCTCCATGGCTTAGGACTGGGATACCTTCGAGACCGCCTTCTGCCGCCGATTGCCTCCCAATGACCTGTGCGCTCCCACAGAGTGGGCCTCCTCAGGGTGCCGTCGACCAAACAATGTAGGTTGGCGGCCCCCAGGGGGAGGGCCTTCTCTGTGGCGGCACCAGCCCTGTGGAACGAGCTTCCTCCAAGATTACGACAACTACCTGACCTCCGGACCTTCAGACGTGAACTGAAGACTATTATTTCAGCGCGCGGGACTAGCCTAAGATAAAATGTTTTAGCATATTTTAATGGGGTTTTTATTGGTTTTTACTGTTTTAGTGACCAGGCCATGATAATATTTAGTTTTAACTGGGTCTTAATGTTTATTTATTATATTGTTTTAATATGCCTGTGAACTGCCCTGAGTCCTACGGGAGATGGTGAGGTATATAAGTTTGATTAATAATAATAAATAAATAAATAAATAAGACGCTGAGCTTGTTGATTGAAAGGTCAGCAGTTCGAATCCCTAGTGCCGCGTAACGGGGTGAGCTCCCGTTATTTGTCCCAGCTTCTGTCAGCCTAGCAGTTTGAAAGCACATAAAAAATGCAAGTAGAAAAATAGGGACCACTTTTGGTGGGAAAGTAACAGCGTTCCATGCGCCTTTGGCGTTTAATCATGCTGGCCAATTGACCACGGAGACGTCTTCGGACAGCGCTGGCTCTTCGGATTTGAAACGGAGATGAGCACCACCCCCTAGAGTCGGGAACGACTAGCAAATACGTGCGAAGGGAACCTTTACCCTTTAGATAAAGTTAATTAACTCCTGAACAAAACAATGGTAACACTAGAATTATTTTGCCAGTTCCAATTTTTTTTAACTGTAAATGCAGGGTGGGATTTGTGGGTTTTTGTGGCCAAGGACTCTATTTAACATACTTGGGGAGACCAAGGGCCATATGATTTCCTTACAGAAGAATCCAGATCTAATTCAATCCTTGAAAGGAAGGAAAAAGAGAGCAGATGGTTGGGAAGAGCACTCTGTGCAAGATCCTTTAAAGCTGCTGCCTGAGTATAATATTAGATTCGATGAATAAATGCTGACCTCTTAACGTTCCAGCTTGGATCATTCATGATGAGTGAACATTCAGTGACTTTTTATTTTAACAAAACCTTGATGAAAATCCAAGCTATGTTTCAATTCAATTTTTTTTAATTGGCTGGGTGGGGTGGGGGATTGGTATGCGAGGTGCTTCTCTTTTTAAAAGTAGTGGGTTGTTTTTACAAGTAGTGGGTTGTTTAAATTTTTTTACTACTGGTTCTGTGGGCGTGGCTTGGTGGGCGTGGTGTGGTGTGGCTTGGTGGGCGTGGCTTGGTGGGTGTGGCAGGGGAAAGATTCTGCAAAATTTATTTATTATTTAAATTTGTATACCGCCCTTCTCCCGAAGGACTCAGGGCGGTTCACAGCCAAGTAAAAAATACACAATACACTATAAATACAATTAAAATACAATTAAAAAACTTATTAAATTGGCCACAATTAAAATTTAGGACTAAAACCCATTAAAAAACCCATAAACTTAAAAACTAACCCAGTCCAGCGCAGATGAATAAGTGGGTTTTAAGCTCGCGGCGAAAGGTTCGGAGGTCCGGAAGTTGACGAAGTCCTGGGGGGAGTTCGTTCCAGAGGGCGGGAGCCCCCACAGAGAAGGCCCTTCCCCTGGGTGTCGCCAGACGACACTGTCGCGCTGACGGCACCCTGAGGAGTCCCTCTCTGTGAGAGCGCACGGGTCGGTGAGAGGTATTCGGTAGCAGCAGGCGGTCCCGTAAGTAACCCGGCCCTATGCCATGGAGCGCTTTAAAGACGTTCACCAACACCTTGAAGCGCACCCGGAAGGCCACAGGTAGCCAGTGCAGCCTGCGCAGGATAGGTGTCACTCGGGAGCCACGAGGGGCTCCCTCTATCACCCGCGCATTTCCACCCCACTCCAGTGGAAAGATACTGCAAAATCCCCATTCCCACCCCATTCCAGGAGAAGTGGGGTGGGAATGCAAAATCTCCATTTCCACCCCACTCTGGGGCCAGCCAGAGGTGGTATTTGCCGGTTTTTTGAACTACTCAAAATTTCCGCTACCGGTTCTCCAGAACCTATGAGAACCTGCTGGATTTCACCCCTGGTTGTGTCCCTCTCCAACCTGCTTAAAAATGTAGAATTGTGCATTTCTGCTCAATCCTGAATAGCTGAATAGAAGTTACTCTAGCTCTACATTTCTCAGACTTAAAAGTGAAGGAGATGCTTTCCAGTTCCAGCCTCATAATCATCTATCCTCTTTGGGGGGGAGGGAGTCTGTTTTTGGTCCGGCACATTTGACTGTCCCTAGGTAGCCTACTAAATGGGCTAGTGAACGGTGGCAATCCAATGGACTTTGGGATCTGTTCATTCTTTCCCTTTGGTGATTCTGCTCTTGATGGAGCTCAGTAGGTAATGGAGCACGTTCAAGCAACACTGGGAAAGTAGCTCTAGCGCTGCTTCTAAAGGACGAGGCAGACTCTGGCCGATGGGAGATGAAGTTTATTTAAGAGGCAAATAGTTCATTGGTATCAAGAGCTTGATGCAAAATCAGACAGATCTAACCATCCTTGCCATCTCCAGTGCTGACGGGCCTGAAATTCTTAACTCTAATCCCAAATGCAGATTAAAACTCTCACTGCAAGCTAAAGCATGGGAGCAAGGGAGAGAGAAGTCTCTTCTTTCTCACGTTTGGATGATGACTGGTACGTTGGACCTGGCTGGGGAGACTCAGATTCAAATCCCTGTCACAAAGTTTACACTGTCTCTTTAAACCAGGGGTGTCAAACTCGAGGCCCACGGGCCGGATCCGGATTTGGCCCGCGGTGTGCTTAAATCTGGCTCACAGAGCCAGCCTGGAAATATCAAAGGACTGGCCAGCAGTGCCTCAGCCGACCAAAATGGGCTGTGAGGGGTGCACGTAGCCCTCCCATGGCCCGTTTTTGGCTTCCACGGCCACCGGCACTCTGCCAGCCAAAAACAGGCCATGGAGGCCCCATGCGGCCCATTTTTAGCCTTCCTGGCCTCCTGCAGCACTCAAAAATGGGCCATGTGGAGGCTTAGTGGGCCCGAAAATGGGGCCGTGCATTTTGGCCGGCAGGGTGCTGCACAAGGCAGCTGTCCTGTCTCCCCCCACCCCCCCCCCACCCCCTGCCCTTGTCCGACAGCCTGCAGAGGAGAACTACAATGCTGATCTGGCCCTCGAAGAAATCCAGTTTGACTTGTAAATTAGAGAAATCATCTGCTTTGTCTAATTTACATACTGCGGATTTTCCACCAGGGTTACTACTTTGACCCTCCATTTTGTTACCTTAAAAAAATTGTTTTATTTTCCCTGCCGAGAAGGCCTCAATATGACATAAATATCACACCAGGATCATCTTTTTTTTATGCTGTCTCTTTACACTTTAGGCATGAACTGTCCATTAACACCTCTGTACCACAGGAGGATGCAAGGTCAGAATACTGAAAATGCACACACAATCAATCAGCCTGAAGTGCGAAATCCCAAATAGGAAAAATTCATCGGTTAGCCATTTTGTGCCCCTGTTTATATCAGACCCCAGCCATTCTCTTACACTCTTGAGAGCACAGCACATGGGTTGCATAATCTGAGAAGGAATTGGGGGGGTGGGGGGGAGATGCTTCACTACCTTCATTGCACTGGCTGCCCTCAAAAGCAGTTCAGCCAAAACGTTTCCAAGCAGTAACACTGACTGATCCCTTCCCAGTTCCCTTCCACAAGGATTCTCTACCGGTTCCAAACCTGTGTGGTCTCAGCAGCCTATCTGTTTTGACAGCTGCATCTGTTTGTCTTTTCACTCTAGTGCATTTGAAAACGGAGCAAAATAGAGGTAGTCCTTGACTTACAACAGTTCATTTAGCGACCGTTCAAAGTTACGGAGGCACTGAAAAAAAGTGACTATCTGTATCGCCCGCACATAAGTTTAGTTCACATTTTTATAGATGGCACTTAGATCCCAAAAAATTATCATGTATGTATCCTAATATCCAAGCGAAATGTTGGAGGTGTGATTGTGATGATGCTACATATTTTCATATTTGGTGGACTTGCAAGAAAATTAAGGTCTTTTGGATAAGAATTTGGTGGATTATTCAAAATGTACTGAAGAAGAAGATAAAGTTCCTGCCACAATTTTTCCTTTTGGGAATTATAACGGATTGTACAGGGATTGAGACTAAATTGATTCTGAATTTAATAACAGCAGCAAGACTGTTGATTGGACAATACTGGAAGAAAGAAGAGATACCTACAATAGAAGAATGGATACTGAAAGTTATTAATTTGGCTGAGATGGCTAAAATCTCAGCTTTTTTAAAAGACAATACGCAGGAAAGATATTTAATTGAATGGAAAAATGGATTGATTATCTACAAAACAGATATCAGATTAAGAAATATCAGATTGCCTTTGAATAATTAGAAAGTTATTTTATGTAATGGGGAGGGGGTTGGGAGATGAAAAGCTTTGGATGTGGTTATTTGGATTGGAAGGGAAAATTTTATTCTATGTTTGGTTTATGTATAACAATACCTTGTGATTGACCCGGGAAGCCGGGGGGGGGGGGAAGGGTTTTTTTTTTGGGGAGGGAGGGGGAAAAAAGGGGGGAAAATGTTTTTGTTTTTTAAAACTCTTTCAATAAAAAAAAAAAAAAAAGTGACATGACTGTTTTTCACACTTACAACCGTTCCAGCATCCCCGTGATCACATGCTCAAAATTCGGATGCTTGGCAACTGACTCATATTTATGACGGTTGCAGTGTCCTGGGGTCATGTGACCACCTTTTGCAACCTTCTAAGAAGTAAAGTCAATTGGGAAGCCAGATTCACTTAACAACTGGGTTTTCTAACTTAACAACTGCAGTGATTCACTTAACAACTATGGCAAGAAAGGTCTAACAACTGTTTCGCTCACCAATGGTAATTTTGGGCTCAACTGTGGTTGTAAGTCAAGAACTACCTGTAGATGTTTTCGCTGCAATGCTGTAGCTATTAACCTTGTGGCTTGCCTCCCTCCCACCACGGCTGGTCAAGCAAGGGGAAAGTTGGTTTGATGGTTTTACAGTTTCTCTTTTAACAAACTGCAGGGATATTATTTTTTTGCACACAACCAGTCAAGTGTTTGTGACATGAGGTAAAGGAAGGGTAGCAACCGTGTTTCCTTTTTTACATAGAGGGAAGCTGTGGAAATTTCCATTTCTCCAGAATCAGTTTCTGGTTAAGGGCAATTGTTGCAACAAAATGTCTGACCGACCTGTCGGAAGCTGGACATTTTTCAGTATTTGGGATCCCACCTCCAAGGCAATGGCAACATCAATGGTGAGGTGCGAGCAAGGGTGAATGCAGCCTGGATGCGTTGGCGAGAACTCACGGGTGTGTTATGTGATAGACGAATGCCAACCCATCTTAAATCTAAGATTTACAAGACACTCATTCACCCTGTTGCGCTGTACGGCACTGAGTGCTGGGCAGCAACAACAGGGACCGAAAGCTATCTCCATGCCATGGTAATGCAAATGCTCCGTTGGATATTGGGCATCTCCCTTCTTGGCTACATCACAAATGACACCATTCAACAACGTTGTGGTGTGGCACCAATTATAGAGAAGATGAGAGA
Organism: Ahaetulla prasina; assembly: GCF_028640845.1. NCBI lineage: Eukaryota > Metazoa > Chordata > Lepidosauria > Squamata > Colubridae > Ahaetulla > Ahaetulla prasina. The sequence goes on from NC_080540.1 coordinate 165,712,903, forward strand.
AGGCCGGCTCCGCTGGTATGGACATGTCCTGAGAGCAGCAGCTTCCACTGTTTGCCAAGACTGCCTACCAACTAGAAGACAATGGCTGGAGACCTCACGGGCGCTCAAAACAGCGATGGCAAGACACCATCAACAAAGATGCACCTGTGCCCTGCAGCTGACCATGCAAAGTGGCATTCGGAGATCTGCAAAGTGGTCCCTGCACTTGTGGAAATATGCTAGGAGGAGGAGGAGGAGGAGGAGGAGGAAGAAGAAGAAGAAGAGGAAGGAGGAGGAGGAGAAGAAGAAGAAGAAGAAGTAGTAGTAGTAGTAGTAGTAGTAGTAGTAGTAGTAGTAGTAGTTGTTGTTGTTGTTGTTGTTGTTGTTTCTGGTTAAAGCCCTAATTCTTTGTTCCTTGTTCTTGGAGATACAAAGTCAGTGGCAGTGGAGATAATCATCATTATTGTGTTGTGTCTCGTTCGCTTTCCCCGCAGCCGGGCCCTTCTTATCTCCTTCCGAACGCTGAGGAATGTCCTGGCATGCCTCCAGGCCCCAGCCCTGGCACCATGCCCAGACAGGCCGAGGAAGAAGAAGTGCTTCCAGCCCCCAGCCCTGGCTCCATGCCCAGGCAAATGGAGCAACTAGACCCCTCCCCCTCCCCCACAGCATGTGAGCCTGAGGAAGGTCAATTACCAACAGCTGCAGACTGGAGTGACCCTCGCTTCAGGAGAATTGATAGGCGGCGTCAACAGAAGGAAGGGAGGGGCAGGCCTGGATAAGTGCTGAGTCATGGAGCCACACCCCATGGCCTATATAAAGGATCTGCTTTCTGGCATTCTCTGAGTCAGGCAAAGTCTACCTTATATTGCTGAAGTCACTTCCTGGTCTCCTGCCTGCCTTGAGAACTTTGCTAGGACTTTGGCACAGCTGCAGAGGCACGCCTGATACGGACTTCCCCGACCCGGCCGTCAGCGGAGGAGTGGGACACGACATATTGTCTCCAAACTGCTTTTGAAGGATTGAGGAAACAGACACCATTGGAAACAATCTAGATTCTAGGCAACAGGGATAACCACTAGAAGAAAAGGAATGATACATTCCTAGGATAACAGCAACATTACAAGTGTATTGTAAGGGAGAACTTTTATTACGCTTTTCTGAGGAAGCACTGGAGGAATAGGGAAAGCCTTGAAATGCTCCCCACCTATATGGTATGCCTGTCTAGGAAATGAAGAAATGTGATGCAGGACTCAGATATGATTATCCTTTATGTAGCTGCCTTAGAGTCAAGTTTTCAGCCAACCTAAAAATACTATATTCTGATTGAAAAGCGCTCTGAGCATGAAGACTTTCTCAGCACCTTGGGAGATATATGGATATGATTATCCTTTCTCCACAATCTGCCTATGGCTGGCTGCCTAACTGCACACAAAGCAAAATAAACTTTCAGGTGACTCAGGAAAGAATATTTGCCATCAAGGCCGATCCCTCCTGCAGAGTACCATTCTCTCTCCACTAGTTAGCATTCCAACTTCCATTTGGGAAGTACAGGGCACCTTAGCTGCAACTTTCCCATTTGTCCTCAGGGGAGATGCTTACTACTGCTTCTGAACATGGAGGCTTTAAATATGGTCCTTTTAAGTCTCTTCCGGCACCCTGGATTAGAACCCATTTCCCTTCGGCAGAGATTGCCATGTTGCTGTACTTGGCCTGGCTCAGTTCCCCTGAAGAGAGTCGTCACTCTGTAGACAGGGTCGGCTTAACAATTATTTTATGTCTTCTGTTAAGCAGGATCCAGCTAACGAACAAGAAATTCCCACTTGAGAAGTGGGTTCTTCAGTTTAAACTGAAGAAACATAGGAGCAGAGCGGGCTGAAGTGATTGAATAGCATGCCGTCTATATTTACATTTCTCTGAATTATATGCAAGAATGTTTATGTATTAAAGATCCCTTCCTGCTCCCCTCCAACGTTCATCGTGATCTATTCCCCCTCCCCCCCTCCCACCCACCCCCCCGTAATCCTCAATTTATCCCTGGAAGAATCTTGACTGGCACACTATGATTCAATGAAACATAGCAGAACTGCGCCTGTCTTGAGATCTAACTGCCTTAAGGCTCCAGAAGAGAAATTGCCAAATAAGGGGAAAGCCCCAGGAACTGCATCCTCTCCACAAAGCAAAGGAATTCAAGGAAGGCTGCAAAGAGTGAGAGGGATAAAGGGCACGTAGATAGAAAAATGGGGATGAAATTAACGTTGCTTTTTTCCCCGGTACACCCCGTTTAAAAGACCCCCATGTCCACAGCCAGGTGGACTGGATGCCCGTGTGGTCTACCAACCCAGAGCATTGCCATGTCCAGCTTTGGATCAGCAATGCCCAGTTGAGCCTCCCTGGCACAAAGGGAGCGTGGATAAAAATAGACACATCTGAATGTTAAAAATAGTTTCCGCTAAGCACGCAATTGGCAATGCAATGGCAAAACACTAGAGATCGGGGTGGGGAGGAGGGTGGAATAAGGGGGTGTTCGGGCGTCAAGGGCTGCAGACTTCAGAGGGGTGGTCTCTGCCTTCAGCAACAGCTGCTGGGTTTGGGGGATCAGGTTTCACAGAGCTACAAAAACAAAAACTGGATGGCAGTGCGGTTGGACCCTCATCCTCATTCCGAGAACCAAACAGACTCGCTGTAATGTTTACCACATGTCAGGCTTGCTGGTTCTTTGGACTTCAGCAAGCTGACATGTATACAGCAAACACATTCCACATTATTACAACCATATTTAATTAAGAGGGGGAGAAAAGATGTGCTTGGAGAGGGAGGACAGAGTGAGTAGGAAGGCAATGTCCCTGTTTTGCTCTGGGGCCCGATCTCCCTGTGCAATTTTCCCTATATGCTTGCATTGTGTAGGGAAATTGTATAACGTAATGGGGCCATCTGCCGGACAACAGGTGCAAAAACAGGTTCCTTTAATCCAGTGCAAAACTTCCATGGGGCAGGCAACGGGACCCATGCGTTTGCCTGCAAAAACTTCCTCCCTCGGTACCCATCAAGCTCCCCGTGCTGATTTTATATTTTAATTTAAAAACAAAAAAACAAAATCTGAAATGGAAACCTACAAACTCCCTAGGAACCCTGAGGGCCTCTGTAGCCACTTCTAGAAAATAAACATGATGTGCAGTGCAGACCCCTTCTTCGTTTGCAAATAGAGCCATCTGTCTAGAGATAAAGGCAAATGGAAGGCTAGGGTGTTGGGAGAGCATCCTGGGGGATTAAGTAGTTTGGGAAGATTCCCTCCGTGCTTCCCTTTCTAGGAAATAAATGTGTGGGTCCCGGCTGGGCCTAGAGTCTAGATCTACCATCTTTTTTAAGTAGTTAAATGAGGGCAAAGAATATGGCAAGCTCAGAGACCACCAAGGACCCCTCATGTCAATCCTGTGCTACAAATATTCTCCTTTATTAATATTTATTTATTTATTAAATTTATATTGCCGCCTATTCGTCCATGGTGACTCAAGGCGGCTTACAGAATATAAAAACCACATTTAAAAACAATAAAACTAAATTTAAAAAAAATCAAATAAATACGGTTTTAGCTGTTTCAGATTTCTCCCTCTTTACCTGCACAAGCCTGCTGCCATGCATGGGCCTGAGGGAAGCAAGCTGTGACACGGGGCTAAACCGACATTCCCCTCTGTGTGTCTGCGCAGTCCTATTTTCCTGGACTTTTTCATAAACCAATCAGGACAATGGCTGAGATGTATAGTAAGCTTATTCCCATCTGTTCTGGCCACTTGTGTCCAAGCCGTGTATAAAAGCTCGCCAAGTGCCATCTCTAGGCCCAGGCCTTAGAGAAGGGTCTACTATGACCAGGCTGCCAATTGAAAAAAGAAAACTTATTGATCCTTACCCTGATAGGGAACTCTACCCTAGTCTCAAGCCATTTCACTCAAGAAACTTGGCCAAATCCTTATCTTCCATTCTCCATGCCTACAAACAGAGATTGGGGAAATGGCTTTGAGAGATGCTTTGGCTCTCCTTGTTCTCAGGGACAGAGGAGAAGGCAGTTCTACACCAAACTACTAAGGACATGTACACCAGAATACTAAGTAATACTGGCCACATCTGGCCCTTAGGCTATCCCTATCTGGTCTACGTGGATTGCTTTTATTTTGAAGGCAACTGGGTTTTTCTTCAATTTATGCATGCATCCAAGCCCTCACACCTTCACAGCCTTATTGGTTCGGCCCTCCACAATAATCCCAGTTTCTCATGCGGTCCTTCGGGAAAATTAATTTCCCACTCTTGGCTTAACAGCTTGTCTAATAGGTTCTTATTTTCATGGGAAGTGCGGACTGAGGCACAAATTAGTTTCTGCCCTTTGCCTGGAGCAGCCAAATATCTTTGATCGATTCTAATCTTGCCGGTGAAAACTTAAGACAAACATGCACACGTTTACAGCAGTTGATCAATACCAGACAAAAACAGTTTGTTACTTACATTCGCATTACTTCCGGCAAAACCTTGCCAGAACCTTTTTGCTCTACGCGACATGAAATTTTCACTCTTTTACTTACGTTAAACGGGGGAAATCAGCCTGCCGCTTTTCCTCTGCTGCTGCACATGATTCTCGGCGTGTTGTGAAGCAACCAGATTTCAGGATTTCTGATTTGCTACAAAACTGTAGAGGGAAGTTGTATATGTTTTGAGATTCCCACCCCTTCTGGGTTTTTTTTTTTAATTCTCAGGAACAGCCTGGCAAAGAGCCACAGCAGCTGGTTTTGGCCAGAATTCCTCATACCTCAAGAGCCCTTATTCACTTATACTCCAGAAAAAGAAAATAGCAGCCCAGTGTGGAAGACTTTGGAAGCATCGGAAGAAATATCAGGCACCATTTTCTTCTCCATACGAAAACCCCTCAGGAATTAGCAGTGTTGTTTTTTAAGTTACTTTGCTCTGCATGCCAATCTTACCTCTAATATAATAACATATGGCCTTTTATTGGTTTACAGCTCATCCTTGACTTACAACAGTTCATTTAGTGACTGTTCAAAGTTACAACAGCACTGAAAAAAGTGACTTATGACCTTTTTCACACTTTATGATATTTGCAGGGTCCCCATGGTCACGTGATCAGAATTCAGATGCTTGGCAACCAGTTCGTACTTATGACCGTTGTTGTGTCCCAAGGTCATGTGATTGCCTTTTGCAACCTTCTGACAAGCAAAGCCAATGGGGAAGCCAGATTCGCTTAACAATCGGATTACTAACTTATCACCGAAAGTGATCCATTTAACCACTGTGCCAAGAAAGGTCATAAAATGGGGCAACACTCACTTAACAAATGTCTCACTTAGCAACAGAAATTTTGGGCTCGATTGTGGTCGTAAATTGAGGACTACCTGTATTTGATTTTTATCCTGCCTTTGTTTTGGTCACTTAAGGTGGCAAACATACCTTAAAGCTCCCTCCTCTTATATTCCCCAAAACAAATACCCTGTGAGATGGGTTAGTCTAAGAGAGAGTGACTGGCCCAAAGTCTCCCAGAAATGCCTTTCACGCCTAGTGGAGGATTTGATCTCAGGATGTCCTAATTTGTAGTCTAGCATTTTAGCCTGCTTTTTTTATTTGTTTGTTTTAATCCCATCCTTGCAAAAATCTTGAAGGCTGAGGTTGTTCAGCAGATGGCAGCTTTGAAACTTTTACTTTTTCTCCATTTTAAATTTGGGGAAGACAAAAATATTTACATTCAGGACCAGAAATAGTCACATCACTTTTGCAGCTCACAAGTCTTTGAGGCATATGTTCCAATCTTCTGCAGCTTCACCCTAAAACAAACGGCATTCTATTCAAGGCGACCTATGCCTAAGGAAACGTGGAAGAGATGGCAGATTAAATTGAAGTTAATGCTAAAGCCACACAGGTGGCTCGCAAGGTGCTCCTTTAGCTGCATTTCCCCAGCATATTTTTGGTAGAGGTCCAGCTAGACTAAAACCTAATTGTTCACTCCGAGGCATGACAAATTAGAAAATAGGGTTTTCTCACACAGGTCATCGGTTTTTTAAGAGAGATTAATTACCCCAAGATGCGAAGACCACAAATTCATGGACCTTGGGTTTCTCCTAAAATATCGATGGAAAAGTTTTATGCAATACAATGTTGTTTAGAGCAATTGCCTGTTGGAGATTGCCTGGATTATTGATAGGCCTCGCAAGCAGCTATGGTGTTCAAATAATGCTACTGTTTGAAATGTATGCATTTTGCATGAACTCATTTAGACACAGAAATATTTTAAAGAAATAAAGTAATCAAGCGGCTGGGAGAGTGACATCTTCTGTATACCAGGTAAAATGGAGATTCTGATTAATATGAGTCTAAAAATGTGAACGATATGAGAGGGATGTGAATTGTTTTTTAAGACTGTGTTACATGTGGGCATCTAAACACAGATAAAAGAGAGATGGTTTGGAGAGGATAATTCTAGATGAGAATACACTGTAATTGTGAGGTCACAAAAATGGGGTTCTGCTTTAAACCTTAAATCCTTCTTCTTTGATTTACTTTCTTGGGAAAATGACTGGGCCTACCAAAATTTGAAATCAGTGTTTTGGGATCACCATGGCCATTTTGTGAATAGGCACACACAGCACAGATTGCAAACATGTTCACTGCTCCAAAAATATCAGGTGGGGGTTTTGTAATTAAAATGAAAACACACAGAAACAAAATTAAAGCCTCCACAATCAGAAGCCATAGATCTCCAATTACCAGGTCTATAATAGAACAAGCCTAGATTCTTCTCGATGTAGATTATAAGTAGAAACACTTCAGGGAGGGAGACAATTTATGTGGCTTCACTTTATTTATCTTTTTATTTACTAAATTTATATGCCATCCAGTGTACCAGCAATCAACACTGGATGACTTCATCAAGATAAGTTGATGAAGGAGCTGCTAATCCAGTTCTACAGAGGCATTATTGAGTCTGTCATTTGCACCTCTATAACTGTCTGGTTTGATTCTGCAACCCAACAAGAAAGACACAGACTTCAGAGGATAATTAGAACTGCAGAAAAAACAATGGCTACCAACCTGCCTTCCATTGAGGACCTGCACGAATCAAGAAGAGGGCTGTGAAAATATCTACAGACCCTTCACATCCTGGACATAAACTGTTTCAACTCCTACCCTCAAAACGACGCTATAGAGCACTACACACCAGAACAACTAGACACAAGAACAGTTTTTTCCCAAACGCCATCACTCTGCTAAACAAATAATTCCAACACTGTCAAACTATTTACTAAAACTGCACTATTAATCTTCTCATCGTTCCCATCACCCATCTCCTTCCACTTATGACTGTATGACTGTTGCTGGTAATCCTTATGATTTATATTGATATTGATTGTTTCCTGATTGCTTATTTGTAGCTTATGACTATCATTAAGTGTTGTATCATTAAGTGTTAAATTTGTACCTTATGAGCATCATTAAGTGTTGTAAGTTTTATACTTTGATGAAGGTATCTTTTCTTTTATGTACACTGAGAGCACATGCACCAAGAAAAATTCCTTGTGTGTCCAATCACACTTGGCCAATAAAAATTCTATTCTATTCTATTCTATTCTATTCTATTCTATTCTATTCTATTCTATTCTATTCTATCTCAGGATTTGACCTGGTTAATACTTGGATGGAAGACTACTAGGAAATCCCAAGGCCATGGACTTAAACTTGGAAGTTGAATATTCCAAAATATTCCAAAAGAAATGAAAGGCAAATTCCTTTGATATTCCTGCTGAGAAAATAATATGGTTGTGTCCAGTTGGTTACCAGATGTAGAGTTGAAGAAGGGCATCCTTACATTTATTCGCAGTTGCACAAAGCTTTAAAAGTACACATTTACTCCAAAAAAGGACACTTCACTGAGTGTCAGCCCATCTCTAGAGGCATTCTAGAAAACTGCCTGGGGTGTCAAAATTCCAGGAGCTGTGATATATAAATGTCTGTGAGCAAGCAGTCACTTGTTATACTTCTACAGAAAACACAAGAGACTGGTTTAAAAAGAACATTAACTTTGAATCTGCAGGAAACTATACTTGCATGAAATTGGCTGTGCTCATATCAGATCTCTGTCCTGCTTATTGTTTCTGTTCCCAGTCGCAGCAGTTACCTCAGTGTTTGCCAAAAGGAGGGATGTGGAGCCCTCCCCCACCCTACTGACAAGCACAATTGTTGTTACAAAACAGCGGCAATGATGACATACTTCATATTATTTTTATAAGATGGCTGGGTGATTCTGAGTAGATGGTATGACTTAAAATTTCAGGAATAGCCAAAATAGAATAGATTTTTACACACTTGTTGTGACCCAGGCCCAAGTAGGTAGTAATAAACTTAGTCCGTGGAAAAATAAACTTTATTTGAACAGCTGGGAATTACTTCATTCCCAGCATCATTCAACTCAAAGTAAAACAAATGCCTCCCAACACAAATTCTTCAGTTATCTCACAAACCTTAGTCCAATTAGGCAAACTGCCAAAGGCCCTTCCTGGCAAATATCCAGAAGCCAAAAAAACAAAGACATACACGAAGCAGAGGACGCAGCTACAACGTTGTTTTCCGGCAAGCTGAAACACCGTCGCTGGTCTGTTTTAAGCCTTATGGGAGGGACCAATCATCTCTTGGCCCTACTCCCAAGTTGTCCTCTCTGCTTGAGCTGCTCTTGCCTTCTGGCAGCTGTTCTCATGCGTGCATTAGAAACAGGCTCCTCCTGTTCCTCTGTCTCACTACTATCAGTCTCTGGAAGCTCTGGAGTCCGCACCTCACTTCCCAATGGCCCTGGCCTCTCTCAGCCTCATCGCTGTCTGACTCCGTTGCCAGCTCCATAGGCTACTGACGGACCACAACACTTGTGGCTGCCTTTGGATAGTGTTGGAATGGGACTGGGGTAGTTTCTTTAAAGAGGCTAGAAACTGGGTGACTGTAAGTTCTAGTCCTGCCTTAGTCACAAGTCACTGGGTCTCTCTCAGCTCTAGAAAAAAGACAAGAGTTCTGAAATCTTGACGAGAAAACTTCAGAGAGTTGCCCAGGCAGTTGCCAGAAGTCAACTTCAACTTGGGAGGAAAAAAAACCCCATGCCATCTTAACACTGGGTACATCTAAAAGTATATTAAGTCTGCCTTAATTAGAGGGAATAAGATGAAGCAATGGTATGGGACACACCATTGGAAAAAGAGGTTGCCATGGCACATTTCTTCTGTGGTAAAGGGTGACTGAGGAGAATGCATACTGTCAGTCTCAAAGGAAATTTCCCATCAACTTATCATTCATATCCTAGTCAATTATTTTAAGGTGACTGGAGTTTACATAGGAATATTCTGACAAATCTTGACTTGCTAAAAAAGACAGCCAAAATCCAGTAATGTCAGGGGTCCACTTAATTTCTGAGGGCTCCCATATATGGACACAATAAATACTGTCGGCCATCCTGTCACATAACCCCCCCTCCCCCAACATATAAACTGAATTTGTGGCTGATAATCTGAGAAGTCTGAGAAAAGGAAAGATAATGGGTTCACACAGAGAAAGGAAAAATGGACTAAGAAGCTGTGAGAAGGGGAGGAAAGGGAAGAGAAATAGCTAGCAGACAAGGATGGGATTAAGCAGCGCCAAGTTGCTGAAGAGAGGCCATTCCCGAGAAGTTCAAGACCACCAAAGAGGAATTGGAATGGAAATTGCTAGGAATGTCCCTTTAGGGCAGGGGTGTCCAACCTTGGCAACTTTAAAACTTGTGAACTTCAACTCCCAGAATTCCCCAGCAGGTTACATTATAGGATGGCCACATTGTCATTTTAAAAGAAGAGTACCGTTGCTGGCAGAGAAAGTTAATTTCTGAACTGCAGAGTAATTAGGCCAAATTATTTGCTACATTAAAATTTCCTTTAAAAGGTGAGTCTTTTCGTACCTCTTATTCTAAGAATTGTTTTAATGGTAGGATTCATAAGACCTTCCTGACTTCCTGCTGTCTCTTGTCTGACCAATCTTGAGAAATCACATTAAATCACCTTGAGTCCCTTGAGATTGAAACTGACTCATTCCCCAATAAGCCAGATATATTTAGGGTATCTGCTTGTGAAATACCCTGGATATTTTGTGAATGCTTCAGAAGAGGGTGTCTTGGCAGAATACTCCACAATATAAACCCAGGCCTTGAATAAATGGGTGCAAAATTGGTGGTCCACTAATTCCCAATTATGAGTTTAACATACCATATCTCCAATAAGATAGAAGGAATGTAAGGGATTAGTTCTTATCACTTTGTTAGTGTGTATACTGAGAATTTATGCACCAGAGACAAATTCCTTGTGTGTCCAATCACACTTGGCCAATAAAGAATCTCTTCTCTTCTCTTCTCTTCTCTTCTCTTCTCTTCTCTTCTCTTCTCTTCTCTTCTCTTCTCTTCTCTTCTCTTCTCTTCTCTTCTCCTCTTCCCTTCCCTTCCCTTCCCCTCCCCTCCTCCCTTCCACTCCACTCCACTCTCCACTCCATTCCATTCTACTCTCCATAATTCCCATGCAGAGTTGGATTGATGTGGACAAAGTGCAGTAGGAAATAAGATCACCCCAAGATAGAAAGAAATTCCGATGCCTCACTTTCATGGAGATGTGCTCATCTCAGCAAATTGGTAAGATGAGACCAATGGTATAAGTAGACTTATATTTGGAGATTTCGACCCAGGAGATTAGAGAAGCATAGTTTGAATCAAGAGGAAAAAACACAAAAGAAATGCCCCTCAAAATGGAGAGAATCCATGCTTTGTATATAGAACAAAAGTTAAACAGAATATAATTTTCTTTTTAAGGAAAAAGGGCTCTTGTTTATGCAGTGAATAGAATAGAATAGAATAGAATTTTTTATTGGCCAAGTGTGATTGGACACACAGGAATTCGTCTTGGTGCATATGCTCTCAGTGTACATAAAAGGCGGTGGTGAGGCCTCTCCTCAAGAGGCCTTCCCTGGACCCAGCTGTGTTAGGTAATTATCGTCCGGTCTCCAACCTTCGCTTCGCGGCAAAGGTTGTAGAGAGTGTGGTGGCATGTCAGCTGCCCCAGTACCTGGAGGAAACCCGTTCTAGACCCGTTCCAGTCCGGCTTCCGGCCCGGTTACAGCACTGAGACGGCTTTGGTCGCGTTGGTGGATGATCTCTGGAGGGCCAGGGACAGGGGTTATTCCTCTGCCTTGGTCCTATTAGACCTCTCAGCGGCTTTTGATACCATCGACCATGGTATCCTGCTGCACCGGTTGGAGGGATTGGGAGTGGGAGGCACCGTTTATCGGTGGTTCTCCTCCTATCACTCTGATCGGTCGCAGACGGTGTTGACGGGGGGGCAGAGGTCGGCCCCGAGACGCCTCACTTGTGGGGTACCTCAGGGGTCGATTCTCTCGCCCCTCTTGTTCAACATCTATATGAAGCCGCTGGGTGAGATCATCAGTGGTTTCGGTGTGAGGTACCAACTGTACGCTGACGACACTCAGCTGTACTTTTCCACACCGGACCACCCCAATGAAGCTATCGAGGTGTTGTCCCGGTGTCTGGAGGCCGTACGGGTCTGGATGGGGAGAAACAGGCCCAAGCCCAACCCCCCCAAGAGGGAGTGGCTGTGGATGCCGGCATCCCGGTACAGTCAGCTGCAGCCGCGGCTGACTGTTGGGGGCGAGTCATTGGCCCCAATGGAGAGGGTGCGCAATCTGGGCGTTCTCCTGGATGGACGGCTGTCTTTTGAAGACCATTTGACGGCCGTCTCCAGGAGAGCCTTCCACCAGGTTCGCCTGGTGCGCCAGTTGCGCCTTTCTAGACCGGGATGCCTTGTGCACGGTCACTCATGCTCTCGTGACATCTCGCCTGGACTACTGCAATGCTCTCACATGGGGCTCCCTTGAGGAGCACCCGAGACTCCAGGTAGTTCAGAATGCAGCTGCGCTGGTGATAGAGGGAGCCCTCGTGGCTCCCATGTAACACCTCTCCCGCGCAGACTGCACTGGCTGCCTGTGGTTTTCCGGTGCGCTCAAGGTTTTGGTAATGATCTTCAAAGCGCCCATGGCATAGGGCCAGGTTACTTACGGGACCGCCTGCTGCCACCGAATGCCTCCCACCGACCCGCGCCTCACAGAGAGGGACTCTCAGGGTGCCGTCGGCTAGGCAGTGCCGACTGGCGACACCCAGGAAGGGCCTTTTCTGTGGGGCTCCCACCCTCTGGAACGAGCTTCCCCCAGGACTTCGTCAACTTCCTGACCTTCGGACCTTCCGCCGCAAGCTTAAGACACATCTATTCATTTGCGCAGGCCTGGACTAGGGTTTTAAATTTTTAAATGATTAAATTTTAGCTTGGGTTTTAAATTGGGTTTTATTATTTATATCTTATTTTAAATATTTGGCCTTTATAATAAGTTTTTTAGTTGAATGTTTTTATTCTGTACATTTGTGTGTTTTTATATGGCTGTACACCGCCCTGAGTCCTTAGGGAGATAGGGCGGTATAGAAATACGAATAAATAAATAAATAAATAAATAAATAAATAAATAAATAAATAAATATAAATAAAAGAAAAGATACGTTCCTCAAGGTACAACATTTACAACACAAATGATGGTCAATATATCAATATAAATCATAAGGATTGCCAGCAACAAAGTTACAGTCATACAGTCATAAGTGGAAAGAGATTGGTGATGGGAACGATGAGAAGATTAATAGTAGTGCAGATTTAGTAAATAGTTTGACAGTGTTGAGGGAATTATTTGTTTATCAGCGTGATGGCCTTCGGGAAAAAACTGTTCTTGTGTCTAGTCGTTCTGGTGTGCAGTGCTCTATAGCGTCATTTTGAGGGTAGGAGTTGGAACAATTGTTCTGGTGCACAGTGCTCTATAGCGTCATTTTGAGGGCAGGAGTTGAAACAGTTTATGTCTTGGATGTGGGGGATCTGTAAGTATTTTCATGGCCCTCTTCTTGATTCGTGCAGTATACAGGTCCTCAGTGGAAGGCAGGTTGGTAGCAATTATTTTTTCTGATTTCTTGGCTAAGCAACAAATAAGCAGAAAAGCATAAGCTGATAGAAAAATCCATTTAGCTATATAGAAATTGGTGTTATATTAGTAAATTAGTTCTCTGATCCATCCACTTAAGAATCAGAATATATGTTTTAATGTAATTCAAGGCTTGTATGATCCATTTAATCTGCTGTTTCCATCCATAGAGGGGTTTCTAATTTCCCCCTTTTTGTTTATTGTTTCTTCAATATATAGGATAGTATAATCTATCACTGATATAAAGGTTTTATTTGGAGGATTTATTTATTTAGCAAATTGTGGGGCAGCAATTCTAAACATATTTGAATAAGTTTTAAATTTCCTGGAAAAAGCAAAATTGATATCAAAAGTCTCTGGAGTGCCCTGATCAATGAGTTCATCTAGTATTTCATCTGACAGCCATTCTTCAATCTTCAACTTCAATTGTAGTTGCTTAAGATGGGCAGCCATATCAATCTTTTAAATAAACAAATAATTCTGTCAAATGTCTTTCATTCCACCATACAAATCCTGAGTTGAAAACCGAAAGTCAGCAACACATTTTCTCACAGAATGCTTGCCCTATATTGGGAGATAATGTTTGGCAGTCAGTTGCTTGATGGACTTATCAAAATTAAGTCCTCAGGTCTATGACTACTTTGTTGTTGTTGTTAGTTGTGAAGTCATGTCCAACCCATCGTGACCCCATGGACAATGTTCCTACAGGCCTTCCTGTCTTCTACCATCCTCTGGAGTCCATTTAAGTTCACTGTGACTACTACATTTATATCATTGTTCAAGTGCAGGCTTTTCTGCAGCTCCCTCTATCGAAATTCCAATTATAAATTCTCAGGTCCTAAAGTGATCCTCGATCAAAGAAGATTGTAAATTTGCAGGGATCTCCATCATACTTGTCGGGTATGGTGATGGAGAATTGATGCTAGGGCCACTGGATCCTGACCGGAGGGGGGAAATAGCCTTGGCAGCTTTAGTCCTTACTGGGTTTTGATCTTTGTAAAGGGGATTTTAGCAATACAATAAGAACTTCTGGATGGCATAATTTGTTATACAATGGAACAAACTGTAGAGAAAAGTGAGAAATTTTGTTAAGAGTTTGGTACATGCTTTCTTCTCTTAACTGAATACTTCTTACAGCAAAATGCTGAAATTCATGTTACTAGGAGAGATTGGAAAAAACATTTTTGCTTGAATTTCTACTGCCATTTTAAAGACCACTAGACAACCTGTGTCTTGTTAGGTCAGTGGTCGGCAACCTTAAACACTCAAAGAGCCACAAAGGTCCTAACCAAAAGCCTCCTGTTCAATTGTGGAGCTGACTGGAAGTCCGGTTCCCCCACCATAGAGTCTCCTCCTAGCGCAGTGTCCTTTTTCCTCTACCAGTCCTAACCGAAAGCCCTATCAATTGTGGAGCTGACCGGAAAACCCGCCCCTTGCCATATAGAGTCTCCTCCTGGCACGCCGTGTTTCCCCTACCCAAAAGTGTGGTACCGACTGCAACAGGGAGTCACAGCAGAGGGTGAAAGAGCCACATGCGGCTCCAGAGCCGCAGGTTGCTGACCCCTGTGTTAGGTCATGGTTTCAGAGATATTTCTTTATCTAAACTGAGAAACAGAATGACCATGGGCCAACAAAAAATCACTGGGAATAGAAGGGACTTCTGATTTCCTGTTGGTTTCCCCATTTTTTTTCCTTCATGGAAAGCTGAGAGGGAGCATTGAAAATCTTCCTCCCTCCCTCTTCCTGCCACGTCTAGTTTAGACTTCCTGCTGGCTTTTCCACTGACTTAAAAAAGAACAGGCACTGTGAACATCAGGGAGAATTCACAAGGGTGTGGTGAGAGTCAGAAAGGATGAGCAAGTGATGTTAGAGGGTGGACTTGCTGGATGTAGTGCAGGTCAGGAAGTGCACGAGAGGTGCTGCATAGATCCAGGAGTTGCACCAGATGTGGTGCAGGTGAAGAAGGGTGTGTAACGATGCACAAGAGGTACTGCACAGGTCAGGGAAGGTGCATAGAGGTGACTTGGAGGACTGGGAGAGTGCACAGGGCTGCAATGTGGGCCAGGGTATGCAAAAGTGCACAGGAGATGCCAGGTGGGTGAAGGAGGATGCAGTGTAGCACAGGTTGGGTTCTGCAGAAATGCACAGGGGTGTACGAAAGATGCCCAACTGGTTGGAAATGGGGCACGGGGTGCAGAGCAGGGTTGCATGAGAGGTGCTGCATGGATCAGAGGTGCAAATGAGTACAGAATGGGTTGGGAAGACTGAATGGAGGTGCACAAGTAGCTGTCATTGTGCAAGTGCAGAGAGGCTTGGGAAGTTGAGTGAGTGGGGAAAATTACCCAAGCAACTTGAAACTTTCTCTGCCAGCTTCTCCATTATCAACTGTGCTCGAGGGAGCTGGAAGGGTGCATGCGTGGCAATCACAAATAAATTTATACCTCCTGCCAACTTCTCCATTGACATGTAGGAAGCTAGCAGGGAGGGTTGAAAAATTACCATCACATGACTACAATTGAGAGTGGTGTGGCGTGGCATCACTGAAGGGAGTTGTGTGTCATGAACTTTGGATGCATTCTGTAAGTTAGCCCATTTGAGGTAAGTTGAGCAAAATTGGTATAATGCCCCATTTTGCCCAAGTGATGTTTACAAAGAGACATGAGTTTTAGTAGACTATCCACCAGTCCTTATGAAAGTTGTTATTTCACGTGTCCCCAATTAGGTTTCTTTAGAACCTAAACGTTTTTGTTAAAATCAGCACGCAGGGGATAAGGGAAGTCTTTGAACAACACCTGCTTCCCATCCCTTGTTAAGACATAAAAGAATATAAAGCATCCATGAAACAAACTGCACAGCTCGCATCTTCTTATCCTGCTCTGTATGTTATATGCATTAGTCCACCTACTTGGTAGCCCTATGACTGACTTTCTGGAATAAGCACCTTGGAGTAAATAGTAAAAGAGGATTATGCTGGCTCAAGTGAAATGTTATGGCCTTCAAGTTGAGCTGTTGGTTTCAGACACACAGTCGTGTAGCTTTATTGACAAAGCAGAAATGATATGCAACTGCCTTTTTCTGATATGTTTTCAGCCCAGCTAACAAGTCTGGGATTTCAATACTTGGTTACTGGCCCTGCTTAGCTTTTCAAGATCAAGCAGACAGTGCTTCAATCTGATTGCCAATCTTTGCCTGCCTCTACAGCTCTGTCTTTGCCATCAGACCTGCTGATCTAACAAAATTTAACATAATCAGGCAAAATTAACCGGGATCAAGTGTGGACAGGTTCAGTGCAAGAGACAAAAGCAGATTCCTACTGAATTCCCTACCTTAAAAGGTTCAAATTCAAATGAAGTTGTGCAAATATGTAGATGCAGAGTTGGTCAATGCATGAGGGTGAGCAAGAAAGAGAAGTATAAATTTCAATACAGGAAGTGGGATGGAGCAACCACTAAAAGAGAAGTAAAGATGTGGCGGCTAAATTTTAGCACAAAAATACCATCCCCGAGTGCATATCCATTCAGCAGTATGGCAATTGCAGAGTTCAAAGATCCCATAGGAAAGTATTAGCTGTCTGAATAATCAAGCTAAAGTGATGCTCTCCCAGGTTTGTCCAATGAACTTGTTTTCTGTCATTCCCAACTTTCCTAGTAATTTATCATTACTTTTTAGCTCATGACTTTCAAAAACAAACAGGTGCCAACTAGTGCTAGCTTGGCACCTCTTACATTGCATCTTATCCTCTGGTCCCCCCACCCCCCAAGAGTCAAATGCCCCCCTCCTCCATCTTTCTGGTGTTTGGAAGGGTGCTAAAGGCCCTGGTCGCACGAGCCTTTGGTGAGTATTATTGAAGCTCCCTTTTCTTAATTTTCGTTGTTCCATCCAGATTTGTTATCTCTGCTATCTATATTGGGGTGGCGGTGATGTTGTTTTCAAATGTTTTTAGCAGTTTGTAAACCACCCAGAGTCGCAAGGAATTGGGCAGCATAAACATTTTCATCTTTCAAGCAGCCTAGACCTTGGGCGGCCATGAGGTCATCACAGGAGAATCATAAAGGCTTGAAGAAATGTTATGATTAAACCCCGAGTTCAGTCTTGAGGGTCCGTGGCCATGGTCCATGGTCACAACGTGGTGAAGAAAAGGTTGAGAACTACTGGCCTAGACCCAAGGGTCTGCAACCTTAAACTCTCAAACGCCATTTGGACCCATTTCCCACAGAAAAGAAAACACCGGGAGCAACAAAACCCTTCCTGTGCCTATTTCTTCAGTGGCCACAAAAACTAGCATATGCATCCATGGTTGGCCTACTGGGGGTTGAAAAGCTCAATAAACCATGTGCTGGCGGGTGTCGCATATTGGTGGTTGTGATGCATATTTTGAGTGACAGGGAGCCACAACAGAGGGGTAAAAAAGCCACATGAGGCTCCAGAGCTGCTGGTTGCTGACCCCTGGCCTAGACTATCAGCAGCATCCATGGAGTGGAGGTGGGGCAAGATAGGCAGACACAGCAAGGCAATCCAAGTCCCACTCCTTTGTATGTGCGTGCAATATTAATATATGTACAAAAGTGGTGAAGCTTGGATCACAATGCCACATCTACCACCTTGCCTCTTTCGACCAACCACCCTTGGGTGTTTTTGTAAAATATGTAACTGTAAAGCAATAGCAGGACAAACAAGATTCTTACACAAAACACAGAACTGCAGATCAACCAGCAATGTCATGGTACCAAATGCATTTCAAAATGTACCTTAATAATGAGGGATATAAAAATAGTGTCTGGCTTTAAGAATCTAATTCTTGCAGGTGGTTCGAATTACACGTCCAGACAGATACAAGAAAGATGGACATTTCTGTGTTTTTCTGATACCAGACTTCCAGATATGGTTGATTTTAAATATCCCATCTCTAAAATATTTCAAATTCAGTACCAATTTCATAGGACACTTGGCCCACCGTTATGCATCTGTCCTCAGGAGTAAAAACCCATTGATTTCAATAAGCTTACATAGCAAACTACTGCGCAGCCTGCTTCTTTAAGATCTAAGTGTTTAAGATGCTGAATAAGGAAAGAAAATTAAAACCAAGACATTCTGAACAAGAACTTTTCAAAACACAGAGGTGATGTTTTCCTGTAATAATTTCTGCTCTGGTTCAATGGTTCAGATTTTCCTTCACTTCAGCAGATACATCTTATCATATCAATAAACTGCACATTAATAAAAGCAGGCTTCTGAACTCAAGTTTCAGAGAACTGGGGAACACAGAAAATCGCAGGACCCATCATAAGAATTCCTGCTTCAAATTGGCAATCCCCTAAAACAGGGATCTCCAACTTTGGCAACTTTAAGCTTGGCAGACTTCCAACTCCCAGAATTCCCCAGCCAGCAAAGCTGGGAGTTGAAGTCCGCCAGGCTTAAAGTTGCCAAGGTTGGAGACTCCTGCCCTAAAACACAACAGGTAAATTGGGTTTGTACATACCTACTCATTGGTTACTAAGCCAGATCTTTTTGCATAATGGGAGAAGGCTGTCATTTTGTCTGGTTTCCTTTTTCCACCCTTTTGTTCGAAGTCCGTTGATATACCCACATTGAAACCACTGGCTGGTTTCATGAGGAAAAAATGCCATTTCCAAGACCCGCTTCTGATGGTGGTTCTGACAATTATCTAATGCAGTTTTAACAACTGAGGTTACAGTTTCCTTTTTCTCCCCCCCCCCCAGCCCTTCCCTCCCTGTTTATTGTGCTCTTCGGTTCACATTCCATCGTTCCAAACTGTAAACTCCTTTGAATAAATAGGTGGAAATATGTAAACCACAAACACACATTCCACAAAGATGAGAACAAGTGGCACATGTTCAGTTACTCTTTTTTAAAACAGCAAAAGAAAGCCCCGTTGTCCAAACTGTGCGTTCGAGGGAAGCTCTCACCAATACGAGACAAACTGAGTATTAGAAGTCATCTCTGCCAGAGGAGACACGCTTACAGTTAGCCAAGAGACATTTCCCTCCCTCCCCCTCCCCAAAACACTCAACAACAGGTAGGCGCGCCAGAGTCAGGAGCATTACAGACCCACCAGAGATTTAAGAGAAGGCCTGGCTAAGATCCCAGTAACACAACTTGTCCCAAGTGAAAAGGCTGGAATAATTACAGGAGAGTCGATATGCCAGGTGAGAAGCATATGAATTACACAAGGGGTGGTCCCAAGAGGTGGTTGATCCTCCTCTCCGAGGAGAACACTTGAATGGTGGCCTGTCTGTCCAGAAGCTTCTTGTTTATTTTAGCCGATATGTCCCAACGTTTCAAGGAAGTTCAACTGAGTTGGCCTTGATAACAGATCCTGAAGAAAAAGTAGCACAGGAGTGCATGAGCAAGGCAGGAACGCCTGGGCTCCACAAGTCATCAGTCAAAAGTTGGGGATGGGTGTACATCTGAACACCAAGTAAGGAACGGTGTACAAAGTCCAAGCCCTGCCTCCGGCTTCAGTACCCATGCTCTCCAGTCATTCTGATCCCATCCCAAATCACATAAAACACCCCATTTATGGTCCCATTTCCCATTCACTTGACATTAACCCTAGACACTATACACTCTAGGCTGTAACGATCCGTGGCATCTGGAGAGTGGTCAATAAAGGCAGAATGGCAGTTGCAACGGTGCAGTTGAAGCTCCACCCCTTTTTTTACATGTGATGTCACATGCATGCTCGAAGGGGGTGGGGCTTCAACTGTGCTGCTACAACTGCCTCTTTTGACCTCCTCCCATTTATACCTGCTACTATCGGGGATGCTATTCTGCACGTGCTCTTGGCTCAATTATATTCCATTTCTAACAGTCCCATTCTCAAAGTGGTTAGCACTATGGAAAAAAGGAGAAAGGAGCTTGAGATTAGGGAGGAACTGAAATAAGAGGGCTCACTGGGTTTCAACCATATTTGGGAATCAAACTCAAAATGTGAACCCTCCCTCCTTCCCTCATACTTGAAGCATAAAATGAAAGTGGACCAATAGGGTTGAGCAAAAGGGTTCCACAACTGGAGTCTGGGGACTAGATTTGGCCTCTTGCAGAGATACATTGGGAGAAGCCCTTTCCTCTATTTCCCACCCACTTTTCTCTAAATGCGTTGCTTTTTAGCACATGGGCAATTTGTCACTCACTTGGACCTAGTCCATTAAGTGCAAATATCATAGGAGCACTCAAGAGAGAGAGAGAGAGAGAGTGCTATATTTTAATACCAAAGAAAAGTACTGGAAGTGAGGATTTCCAAATGCTCTCAACAATCCACGTCTTAACTCCAACAGAAATAACTTGGGTTGAGAGAAAACTCTGAAAAAAATAGAATGTGGGGAAATAAACTGGAGAAAAAGGAAGGTCTGGCTTCTCCAATCGATATGAAACTCCTGCTTCGAATTTTTTTAAAACAAGGGAAAGAAAAGAAAAATGAAATCAACCTTGGACTTACCACTTGATCAAAACTCATTTTATCCTCAAGAGCCAAAGTATTGAGGTGGTGAATTCTAGACTTTGCAGCGTTAGATTTTAAATCTTAATGGTGCATGTATATATTTATCGCCCAGTAAAAAAAGAAAAAAAAATTCCTCTGCATGAAGTAAACCAGCACATTGAAAAGACAGGCTCAGTAGAAGTACCTACGATATGTTTGCTAAATGCAGGGACAGGCCATTTTTGTTTCTCTTTCTCTCTCTCTCTCTTTTTTTTTGCCAAAAGCAAATCATTCAGCATGACGGCCCTCTTGATACAACTATTTTGAACAAGTCCAAAATTCCACCGTCTTTCATTTACTTCACTCTCCTCTCACGCCTCATGTCTTTGTTCTCCAATTCCTCAAATAATCAATTATATATAAAATGTCAATTTCAGCCCCAAAACTCAAGCTTTGTACTCTGGATTAAGATCATGTGATAAAGAGATAGTTGGCTCCGACGGATGACGGAGCTCCCTCCGCAAGAGCGGAGTTCGGCAGTAACAAGAAGCCATTCCTGGGCACGTGGCAAGAGAGATCAGTCATTGGTGATACCCTTGGCCCGTAGTTCCTCTTGCACCCGAGCAAGATATGTAGGATCTGGGTAGCCAAACCTGGAGGAAACGAAGACAAAGGTTTGTGAGCTCACCCTGCTTGAGCTAAACTCTGGCAGTTTAAGTTATCCCCAAAGTGGCTTAACTTGGGATTCTCTGAAAGCTTCAGGAAAAATAGAGTGGACAACTTCCTTCTAATAAAATACTTACCATATTTTTCCACGTATAAAGTGATAGTTTTTCTTTAAAATATTTACCTAAAAATGGAGGGGCATCTTATACATGGGGGGGGGAGGCAAGAGGAGAATCGTGGTTGCGCAACTGCCAATCGTTTAAAATATTGATTTCTGAACTTTGGGTACGAAAATTAGGACGGGGTGGCTCCTATACATGGGGGTGTCTTATAGACGGAAAAATACGGTAACTAGCCTCTGCTGACCCCCCCTCCCTTCCCTCAAATGTGTGAAGGCTTCTGGATTCTAGGCTGTGACCCCATTATCCCAAGAGGCACAAAAGAGCAGATTGGTGTGAAAATTTTCCTTGAAATGATGATTTCTGTGTATGCTGGCTGTCTCCTCTTCTGTGGTAGGAGATGTTATCTTACAGTCGGAAAGGCTATCCTAGAACATTTTCTAGATCAGTGTTTCTCAACCTTTGCTAAGATGTGTAGATCTTAGATGTGTGGATTTCAATTCCTAACAACAGCCGTGCTCTGGATCCTGCTGCATATAGGTTTCTTGCCAAATAAACAGATGTACAAAATTGTTCCCTAAGAAAGATACCCACAGTCAGATACTTCTGCAGGTTGAGAGAAAAAGCTTAGTTGGTGCATCAATCATGTAGCTGGTCTAAGCAAAAAAAACGAACAAAAAAACCCCCCAGGCTCAGTTCATGCAAAAGTTCACAATGCAACATTGGCTAATCAAAACTTTCTTCAGCACCAGGCACCCAATATATATTGAAAAGAATCCAATGCGAAGCAAAGCAAAACAAAAAACAACAACAGAACAATGCAACAATGCTGGGTTAGAACAGGTTCTCATTTCCTTTCAGTCACTAAGGTCAGTTCATAATTTCTCTTAGCCTAATCTATCTCAGAAGGCTGCTGCAAAGATAAATACATAGGCAACAAATTTATATGCCACAATGATCAACCTGAAGCAAAGGAGTGAATGAAGGTACACAAATATGGGTAGTCAAGTTACAAATGTAATGGAGTCTGCCCATTCCATCCGTAATTCGAGAATTTGTGGGAGTGAATCTCGTACCTTGAATGAGATCACTCCTGCTTTCAGCCACGCATTCACTAATTTAATGCGTGAGCAAATGTGCGGTTTGTTGTGCACATGAAGTATCTTGAAACCGCACATAGAGGGGCCTAGTGAGACCACCACCCAAGGCCTTCCCCGACCCACAGATACCTCATTCTCCCACCCCTGGGGTCCCCACAATTGTTTCCCCCCACATCCTGCCATGCTGGGTGACTTACTTTATGAAGATCTGTCTCTTCTCCAACCTGTTTCTTTGCCTGCTCCCTCGTTTCTCGTCAGCAAAGGGCTTGATGAGGCTTCTGGTGGTGAGAAAGCAGGCCTGTTAGGCCACGCACGGCCTTCCGGGGCTACTTTCTCAGCACCAGAGGCCTCGTCAAGCTGATCTCTGGTGAGAAGATCCATGGTCTTCTGGGGCTGCTTTCTCATTGGCAAAGTGCTTGAGGATTGCATCCATATAGGATTCGGCAGCCCTTTGCAAAAACCCTCCATTGTAGGAACAGGGCTTCTCCCAAGCTCTGCTGGTGCCAAGAAAGGCTTTTCACAAAGAACTGCCGAAGCCTACAAGAACGCAATCTCCCTGCAGGCTTCGGCAAGGAAACGGCAAACAGAGGGAAGGCCTGAAGCCTTCCCTGCGTTTGCAAACATCCAGGCCTCAATTCTTAGAGAATAAAGGCCTAAAGTGTGAGATTACAAGATCAGTAGCTCAAGATCTCGTGCCACTGAACTTGCATGATCTCGCGGTATGTTAGGCCTCTGTTCTCTGCGAATGCAGGCAAAGGAACCGTGAGAGGGGAGATCTTTGCAAGGTGAGTCTCCACAGGCGAAGTGCCTGTGAAGACCCGGCGGGGGTGTGAATAGGTGGGGTGACTGTTGCAGAGCCTCTGTGGCCATTCATAACCGTGAACAACTGTCGTGGTGCCGAAATAGCCATAATTTCAGGACTTGTTCGTAAATGCAAGGGGGTGCTTACCATGTAACTTCGAACGTTCACAAAGGGAACATTCATAACCCGGGGATTACCTGTATGTATGTCAAGTTAAAAAAAAATCCTAACTATAGCATTTTAAGAAGACACGACATTGGAACTGTATATCTGAAAAGCTCCTGGTGAGAATAAAGTAACCAATTATTTAGAGAGCCAGTCTATTCTATGAAGTTCTTGATGATATTCAATGATATCACTAAGTTGTTTTCAGTTTGTAACCTACTGAGATCAAATAGCATTCTTGCAATTTATTGACTCTGGACTTTGTAGCCTGGTACCTTTTAATGCTATTGTTTGGGTTCTCATAGGACCCAAGCAGCTTTTAATATTAATCCCGCCCTTTGACAGCTCCTCGGTCCAAACCCTCCCCCTTTATTTTATTCTCTCCACTTCACAACCACAGGCACCCCAGTGTTTTTCAACCTTTGCAACACTGAGATGTGTGGATTTCAATTCCTATAATTCTTAACAACAGCCAGTTGGCAAGCCCTTACAGCTGGGGTCCCCCAGTGCAGTTGGTTTTGTGATGGATGTCGTTCCAGGTGATGACGTTGGCTCGCCCTGTGGTCATGGAGGTCCCAATAGTGAAGGTGAGCCGTTGATCAAAGGCCTTGCGGAAGAGCGCCAGAACTTTGTTGCCTTCAGGGCAGTCAGGTAAGTAAGCCACACGGGTGGTGCCTGGGTAGCGGACGCCAGGATTGGGATGTTCCACCTGCAAGAGAAAGATGAATTCTGAGGGAAAAAACCTTAACTACAAACAAGAGATGGCGGAGCTGACCTATAGGTTGGGAAGTCAGACATGGTACAGGTGAAATCTCCTAGACCAGGGGTGTCAAACTCGCGGTGTCACGCTGTTGT
Organism: Ahaetulla prasina; assembly: GCF_028640845.1. Lineage (NCBI taxonomy): Eukaryota > Metazoa > Chordata > Lepidosauria > Squamata > Colubridae > Ahaetulla > Ahaetulla prasina. Next base: position 165,737,113 of record NC_080540.1, read on the forward strand.
CACGTGACGTATCTCAACTTTCCCTCCCTTCGCTAAACTGGGGGTGGGCGTGGCCAGCGCATGATGCATCGGGCCTGCAGGCCGCAAGTTTGACACCATCTTAGACTAACCCCGAGTCAAGCCTGCAACAACTTGTTATAGTTGTACCTGGCTGGCTATAGTCCTCATTTGTATTGCCATTTTCCCCCACACTACTGCCCTCAAAATGTATTGGACCACAACTCCAATTGTACTCCCAAAGTCACCACGATCATCTAATTGGAAAAGGTTGGATGAGGGGCATTTGAGTCTACAAATAGGGGAGTAGCAAAAACAGAAACAACACAAGCTGTTATTCACTTTAATAGCTTTGGTTAAGAGAGTGAAATAGAGGAAGATCTTGCCTCTTTTCAGGAAAAAATGGAATCCAATACAATTATGTATGAGTAATTTACAAAAGTGGCTAATTTTAATGAATATACAGTTTTTCTCAACGGATCAGTCCTATCTAACTTGGCAGGGCAGAAATTTTGGAGTACAAATCCTAATGTCCTTCTTGATAAAGAAGATATGTGGTTTGTTAACAAAGGTTGGATAAGATAGCTAAACTATCAGACTAGCTCTTTTGTTTCCCATCATATATGGAACTCCTCCTCTTCTGAGCTTAATCTGAAAGAAATGGAAATATGGCTCTTCTATTCTAATAATAATGGTAGATTTATATGCTAAAAGCCATGGATAGATTGCATTTGTAGAATCTGCTGCTTTCACTCAATTTTAAAGGTCCACTAGTCTGAATCTACCGGGGGTGGGGGGGTGGGAAAGAAAGTTGGGGAACTTGTTCTGAGAACTAGTCCTCCTTCATCTGTGATCCTAGGCCTTACTCATTTCAGCCATGTAATTTAGCTTACAGGAGAAAGAAACAAGTTTTAATGTTGCTTTTCTTAACCAATTGGCAACCCAAAATCTTCCCTATGTAGATCAAAATTTTCCCAGAGATTTTACTATAGATGACCATTCTTCCGTAAGCTGCAGCTACAATACTGTGCCATATTTAAGTTGTTCAAAGATGAGTGGCTGGAATTGCCACTGAGCATTTTAGTCTCTGATGTTACTATATCAACCATCTTTTCTCTTTCTATTCCCTGAGAAAATGGCCATGCAGGACTTCTTGGCTCTCCTGCTCATTTTCCTTTTCCCTTTGCTTTCTATGTTCTTATCAAATTGAAAAATCTACAGCTTCACCAATCTACAAAAGGCAAACAATTAAAATGCCAATGAGGCCATAGGAACAGAGCTTCCCTGAAATTCCCCCCACAGGGCATTTTCATCTGCTGCTCTTTCTCAAAAGGTATCATCCTGATAGATTGTCTCCTTTGGCCTGCCTCCTGGTCACTTTGTCAAGAGTGGAAAAATATTCTGATTCAAGAAAAATAGGCCTAAGCACCCTGGATAATTTCAATTTGAATTCAAAGAATATCAAAGAAGATTTACAATTTTTTTTAATAGTAGGAAGGAATATCTGGGTGACTTTGGCCAATCTGAAAAATAGCAACTTGGGTATTGGCGACTGAGGGCTACCGTCTAGATTGGGAAGTTGAAAAACATCCAGGAGATGGCAAGCTGTATCTAAATTGCTATCAAGAAAGTAGGGGCATGCCCATCTAGTCTTCAAAAACACAAATGGGACCCTTGTCGTTTTCTCCCTGGCTGTTTTCGTCTGCTGTCACCGAATCTAATTCCAGAATGTTCATGTGACCTGCACTTACCTACTAAGAGTAAGATAGAGAACTTATTCTGAGTAACTTACCTTAACAATCAGCTCAGCAAGAAAAAAAAAAAGCTCAGTGAATGAATTATGCCCTGGGTTATCATTTTCATAATTTCATCCAAGGCAATTACTACATTTGGTCATGTTTCAACTAATGCCCCTGCGTATTCTTGAATATTACTTTTTTTGTGGCAGCATATATCTTAAATACTACCCCTCTTTAAAACTAAAATATTGACTCTTATAAAATTTTCCTTATCCTCCAGCAGAATCCCATGACATTTGACTGCAAGAATATTATGGTTTGAGTGGAGGTATTTCTTCTGCAAGTGAATCGCTTGAATCTAAGCCATTTGCATGGCTTTTTTAAACTTAGAGAAGGAAGTGTAGATTTCAGGGATCCTTGCAACTGATTTTGCAGGCTCAAGTAGCTTCAGGCTTGAATTGCAAGCTGCCTCACTACCTAACAAATCCTTCTGCAATTCCAGGAATTTTGAAGAACAGTTGGCAATATGGAATGTAGGCCACTGAGCATCTTTAGTTCCTGGCAGATTTATTTCTTACCTGGATGTCACACCTTTTCTTCCCAGAGCTGAAGGTGGCAAGCCTGCTATGCTTTTCCTTCTCCCGTCCAGCCATTTTGTTCTCACAACTACCTGCTTTGTGAACAGGATATGACTGTCCCAGAATCACCTAGGGAGTGCTCAGCCTGAGTTTTTTCAGTCCTAATCTGACACAGACATCACTATGCCCCGCCAGCTTTCATAAAAAGCTTTCATAAAAAGCTTTCACGCATCTTTTTTTTATTTGCACAGAGGAGTATCTCCCCCCCCTCACTTGCCAACCATAAATTTCTAGCCTCTGGTTTTCAATTTGTCTCCTTTTACTTACAGAAGACTCTAAAAGCATCCGACAAACATCACACTTAGCAAAATGGCACCTTTTATTTCCTGATAAGTAACTGCTTTCTCCATTTACTATCTGCTGATCCTGCTCTCCTTCAAGAAGGGCAAACCATTCACAAACAAGGTAATAATTTTCCTCACAACTCATGCTTCCTTCATCCTCGGATATGCACCGTTTTTCTAGAGAGCTCCAAAAAATCAGCAAAGCCAGGATTAAAAAATTCTACATTTTAAAAAATTAAGATTATATCAACTAAACATCAGTATTAATCATTGTCATCTGTTTGGTTAACCCATGGCATGTTAAATATTGCCATTTTTAAAGGAACCAGATTGTGCATATGACACAGACCAGGAAGCTATGACACTAGACCAGCTAGTTTAGTCTAATGGTTAAAGCACCAGGCTCCAAACTGGGAGATGGTGAGTTCTAGTCTCATCTTAGCCATGAAGGCCAGCTTCTCTCTCTCAACCAACTCACCTCACAGTTGTTAGAAAAATAGGAGGAAGGTGTGTTGGATATGTTCACCACCTTATTTGTAAAAATAATAAAGACATGATATGAATAAAAATAACACTAAGGTTTTTCTGCCAATTATAATTTTACTGATCCTCAGGACCAGTAAATGAAGAATCCTTCAGGGATTCTTTTAAGTGACTTCAGTGTGGTCTGACAGTGACTTTCCTTGGCTAATCTTAAAAAAAAAAAAAACCTAAACAAGCTCAGATCTGATTAATTCTAAGATGGGAAAGTCCAAGGAAATCCCACCTCTGTAGGCTAAACTAGGAAATTGAAAAAAAATGCAAAAAAAAAAAAGCACTTCCATATATTGTAAGTTGCTGCAAAAAAAAACAACAAACCATGAATCCCCTCTATTTTATTTTAATCTGTTACATAATTTTCCACAATTAATGCCTACAGATTTAGAGTTTTCGGGAAGACATGAAAGATTGGCTTAAAGACCTACTCTTGAATCCTATCATGTTTTAATGCGATCTTATCCAACCTGCTGCCTCTCAAGTGTGTTGAGATTACAATACAATTCTTAAAATCCTTAGCCAGCATGGCCAATTGACCACCTCTTTACAAGTCTATTCAGAACAAAATGCCATCGCATTTAATCTGCTTCCTCTCAATAGGATGGCAAAAAGGTAGGGCAATAATCATTGAAGCCTATGGTTGAAAGGAACTTTGAAGGCTTCTAGTCCAACTCTCTACCCAGGGCAAAAATCCTCAGATCAAGCCAGTTCAATGGTTTTCCTACCTTTGTCTGAAAATCTCCAAAGATGGAGCACTCATGACTCTGGGAACCAGGCTGTTCAATGGCTTAACATTTGATAATAATTAATAGTCACAGTCAGGAACTTCCACCTTATTTCAAGTTTGGATCTCTCGCTATAAAATTTCCACCCACTGGTTTCTTATCTTATCCTCAGATGCTCTGGAAAATAAATCCATACTCTCTGATCTGTGACATCCCTTCATGTTTTGGAAGATTGTTATCAAGTCTCCCTTTATCCTTCTCTTCTGTAAGCTAAACATACCAAGTTTCTTTAACCATTCTTTAGCGTTCAAGCCACTCACCATCTGTGTCTTTCTGTGCTCTTTATATTGTATTAGGGTGACCAAAACTGGACACAGTATTCCAGATACGGTCTGCTCAGTGCAATGCAGAGTAGAACTATCACTTCCTGTTATCTCAACATTTTATTTCTGTTGTTGTGGCCCAAGACTGCACTGACTCTTTTGGTATCTGCAGCACACTGGTGGCTCATGCTTGATTTGTGATGGAGCAATTGACTGAGAACCTTCTCACAAGCACCACTGCCAAGCCTATCTTTTATCTGGGTATCTATTTTTTCCTACCTAAGGGTAGGGTACCTTACATCTGTCAACACTGAACACCATTTTGTTGGATAAGGTCCGATTTTGAAGTCATGAAGATGTGTTCACTAAAGAAGGTGGCCAATGTTAATTTACATGCCTAACAAAACATCCCACTCTAAGATTCAGCCCAATACCATTCCTGAATTCTTTTCAAGTCCCCTCCCCCCCGCAGACCGCACACACACACACACACACATTCACCATTTACTCCTATTTTTGGTGTAGAAATAAAACCACTGTATTTGAGGATACCAGTGATGGAAATTGTCCTGACACCGTATGTTCTCTCCTGCAGCTTGTAAGTCATAATAAATTTCTATGTAGAGCAGGAATTTAAAGTAAACAGACCTGATACCACAGATGGCTTGCCAGCTATCTTTTGGGGGCCCGAGAATTAGGCCAGAGAAGATGAGACTGGGTACTTCAGCCTTTTTTGTTTACATGAGTGGTTAAAATGGATAATCCTATGCCTTGGAGAGATTTAATGCTCTCATTTCCTCTTAAAAATAAACATTTCTGTCTTCCCAATGTATTGTGGCCATGCCCACTGGTGGCACACAACCCTTGCATTGCCACATTCCCATTAAACCTGGTGTCGTTCAGGAGTAGGGGATGCTGTTATATATGTCCAACTCCATTTTTGATAGAACTTTCCAGCCATTTTTGACCAGGGCCATTTTGCTCTTTTCTCAATTCTCTACCTATCTTTTGTTTTCTCCAGTTTGGTGCCAACCCGTTAAGTCCAATGCTGGGGGAATAGAGAACAGCAACTCCTAATGCCATATGCAGCCTTTGACCTCATCTGAAAACCTTTCAGAAAAGAAAATAACTCAGCCCCAAGTTAGAGGTGCAGCCTGCTGCTTAGAAGGAAGAGAAGAGGGCGTCATAAAGAGAGAAAAAGCGGGAGAGTCCTAACTGTTTTTTTGCTGTCATCCCAACTATTGCTCACTTTAGTGCCCTCAAACAAATTCTCTAAGAGGGAACACAGTCCTTAAGAGCGAGAAAGGATTCCTGCTTCTGACTCTGGCCTAGCTAGCCCTGCATGGGAGCTGAGGGTTCTGGGAGATGTAGTCTTAGCACAGCTGGAAGCTTCCAGAACAGGGAAGATGACCCTGTGAAGACCATTTCCAAACAACTGAAAGAAGAAAAGAGGAACCCAACTTACTCCTTGTATGCCAGGTGGGAAGACATACTGGATTATGATGGTGCCATATTTCTCGTAACCAGGAAGCAGAAGACTTGAGTCCTTGGAGACTAGCATGCGTCCATTCTCCGGCTGGTTCCCTACCAGCTGCCCGTAGAAACGGCCACACATTGGACAGGCTTTCTTGACCTGCAAGGCCCGGGTGATGCAGTCCTCACAGAAGGAGTGCTTGCATTTCTCCAAAGTCTTAATGTTCTGGATCTCCCCCAAACAAATGGGGCACTGGCTGTCCTGTTCCTCCTCCCCTCCCCTTGAGCAGCTGGCCATCCCTCCACTGCCACTTACTACTCTTGGCCCAGAGGTCTGCTGCCCTCGGGATATCAAGGCAGCTCCTCGACGGTGGAGCTCTACAGCTCCATGTTCTCGGCTCTTCTCCATCAAGGCCATGCAGCCCATCAGCTCACTCTGACGCTGAGCCTTCTTCAATTCCTTCTCCGTTTCCTTGAGCAGTGCTTTGAGAGCCTTACGAGCCAGGTAAAGGCCATTGCTTGGTCCATGGGCAGGCATGGTAATCTGCAGCACATAGATCTCGGATGTCTCACCATCAATCAAGACACCAACTTTATTCTCCTCTTTCAACTTGACCAGTTTGGCAGGACTTTCCTTGGTCAGGAAGTCCCAGACGTGCTTATTTACCGTGAGCCTATTTTTAGTGGTGCCTCCACAAGCGGCCATCCTGGATAAAACAAATGACACTGAAAAGAGAGGGAGGAAGAGAAAGATAATCAAAGTTACAGAAGTGGTTCCAGACAGAAGTACAGATGGATACAGTCAGACAGAATCCCACGTTGGGTTACTTTATCTCTATTGTCTAGAAGCGTCAAGGACTTGGATGGTTTCATTGTTTTGGGGGGAAATATTTTTGCTTTTGTTGAGCATCGCAACCCCCATTATCAAATCCTGAAGCATTTAGAATTTAGACTGTTTACATTCAGTACATCCATCCTACATAATCATATATGCCCCTCTATCAAACTCCTAAATCACTTGAAGAAACCACAAATCTAAGAGACCTAAGAAAAATGACTGACCAACCAGGGAGGTATTGGTCCCCAAACTATACATTCTGGATTAAGTTGGGCTAGGTCTTTCTTTCTTTTTTTCCTCCTGGTTAAAATGGTGGAGCTATAATCCTACCCATTTGAAGATCCTAATTTGGCCAAAACTGATTGTGATTACGTTTTATTATTAAGGTGGGTGAAATAGGACCAAAAAGAATAATCTATTTGTTTCAGCTCTCTTTGAATTTCTAAGTAGACTAACAAATGGCCCATTATTAACTGCAAGAATGGCTTTTTAAAAATACAGTAAACCACCGGATTGTGTGTATGTGAGCAGAATCAGAATTACCATACCTGCTTCTCGCATTGGAGGGAAGAAAAAACTGTATTAACACAATTGCTAATTGTGTGAATGCCACCTTATCTTCTTTGACCCAAGCAGTAAAATTCTTGAGCACAGACTTATACTGCATGACTGGCAAACATGCAGGAGTCTGGATATTGCTAAACTTATCATTCCTAGTGTCCCTTGTTATTGGCTTTGCAGACCCAGTTTGTTAGATTCCGCAGTTCAGCAATATCTAAAGGGCGAGTTTCCTACAAGACTGAGAAATGAGTTGTGAACATCTGAATGGGCTTAATTGACAGACCAATCTACTCTTGCATAATATGGGTTCTTTCTGTTTCATCACCTTACACACTCCTCTGCATATATGAAGACAGAGGATAATTAACAATTGACCCAGGGGCAGGTTTCAAAACCCTTTGCTATTGGTTTGCTCATGGGCGCTCGTGCACGACGCTTCTGCACATGTGCAGAAATGTCTGGGTGGGTAGGTGGAGCCTTCCGCCACCGCCGCTACCGGTTCGCCCGATTCGGGGTGAACCGGTAGCAACCCACCACTGAATTGACCAGAAATCTAATTTATACCTGGTACAATCCTAGTTTATGTAGCTCAGTGGTCAATAACAAAGTGCTTTCCAATATCTTGGACAAAAATCTTTAGATTTTTTTTTTTAGTCGGATTTCCAAAATCCAAACCTGGAATTTTATTTTATTTTTGAATGCAAAGCATGGATGCTACTCTTACAAGATGGTGGGCTGAGCATAAAGTTCTTGCATTTTGCCTGGACTGCCAGAAATTCCTTTACTTGTAAGCAATCAGTGGGAAATCTATGAATGTTTTCAATTTAAACCTCACCTTACAAGGCAGAAAATCAGTCCCTCTCTCATTTCAACTATCTTTCAAGATTAAAAAAAAATTCAAATGATTAAAATGTAAACATTGCTGTATTAAAAAAAATCTGAAATAAGGAGCATCTCCAAGGATCACCTAAGACCAAAAGAAATCTACAGCCAGACTGTGTATTACAATATTCTGCCTCTGAGCCAGTACTTTGCAAGAGACTTTGGGACATCTTAGTAGAACACTGCAAGTAATCAAAGCCCACTAGCAGCCCATGATGAGTAAAAGGAAAGAAAAAAAGAATTAAAAGCCTCTGGGGAGGTATAGTCTAAGAGAGGAGCCTGGGGAGATTAATAGATGAAAGCCTAATTGGGCTGAGTAAAAGAGATACAGTAGATGCAACATAATCAGGGGGCTTAGTAAAATCCCAAATGTTTGCCTTTTGGAGACAAGTTCCAAAGAGTTCAGTGAGCCTTATACAATAGTTACTAAGCTTCTATTAAGGGAGTCCTTTTTTTTTAAAGCCGATCCTTTACACTAAGCATTTACTTTTCAAGCACATGTGTTGGTATTTCTTTATTTTATTTATTAAATGTATATGCTGCCCATTTCACTATCCAAAGCGATTTTAGGGATTCTTTTCTACAAATGACTTAAACAGCTGAAGTACCAAATAGCAAAACATGTCCTTTTTTATGGAACATAGGAAATGCTGGCATTCACCTCCACTATACATAAACAGCATACAGCTCTGAGATTTCCTGTTGGTTCCCCATCCAAATGCTAAGCAAGCCTGACCCTCTGAGCTTGCCAGCTCTTGCCTAAACAAATTCATAAAAAATTCACCCTATTGATGGCAGAGTTTTCATGGCTGGGCATTAGTTCTGCAAACTATTTTTCCAAATAGCTATTGCTATAAAATGCAGATGGGAAAACATTCTGTCCTGCTCCTATATTTCCCTAGAGCAGGGGTCTCCAACCTCGGCAACTTTAAGACTTGTGGACTTCAACTCTGAGAATTCCTCTCAAAATTCCTTGAACTCCCAGAAATCTGGGAGTTGAAGTCCACAAGTCTTAAAGTTGCCAAAGTTGGAGACCCCTGCCCTAGAGACACCTGGCTGGGGAAATAAAATACATCTCTAACTTGAGCAGATCACTTATCAGCTTCAACATGGCTCTTTTTTTGCTCCCAACAAGACACCAAGCTACACCCTAGCCCAGCAGCTATACACGCAAGAGGTTTATTACAACCTTGGGAAACTACCCTAAAATGATTGCATGGAGAATGTCAAAGGTTACAATTTGCAGCGTTTGCATGATGACACTAATTTACCTGAAGTCATTACAGCAAGGAGGGGATTTTAAATTTGCATTAAAATAGTATGTTAAATACTAGTTACACAGGCTCCTCCTCCCTTTCCTTGCATTTTCTATATACTTTTGAGAACAATTTCCCTTCCAACAGTGACTTAGAACAACTTTACTTTAAAACATACACTAATTGACACACATTAAAATGAAATGTCGTTGCATACAGCTCTCAAACGGTCATTTTCGAGTTATCAAAAGCTCCTCCTAGAAATGGTGATTAAAAAAGCAACCGGGGCTGCCTTTTTAAAAGACACAAACGTTAATTTATTTTGCTCCCAAAATTCTCCCAAGTACAAAATTTAGGAATTAAAACACCCCACCCATCCCAATCCTTGTCCAACTGGGTATGGAAAACAATGGCCTTGTCAAAGCCGGCTATGCGGGGAGGGGGGGGGTGTTTAGGGTCTGTGGAAACGCCAGCTGTCCCCTATAAAGAAGGGAAAGGACCAGATGCAACGCCACAAAGGCAAATGCACCAGGCCTCTGGAGGGAAAGGGGGGAGCCGGTAAGCTCGCTCGTCGTCGTCGCCGCCTTCAATTCCTACCTAGGATAAGCGGGAGCCTTCTAAAGGCGAAAGACGATGCCCCAGCAATGCAAGGAAGGGACCGGCTTCCTCCTCTAGGCTCCAGGCTTTAAACGCTCCGGGGATGTGGCAAGAAGGCTGACTACTCTTGGAGCGCAAACCCTTCCCTAGGTGGAGCAGGAGCAGCGGGCGGAGCCAGAGGGCGAGTGCTCCCCGCTCGGGCGATAAACGAGGCACCCAACCCCGCCGCGCGTCACCTTTGGAGAGGGCGCAAAAGCCACCGCAATACCGTACCTGGGGAGCCCATGAGAGAGGCTGGGATCGAAGACCGGCCGGATGTGGGAGTTCAGCTGAGCCGCGAATCAGAAACTGCAAAAGGGAGAGGAGAAGAGAGGAGGCGGGTTAAATCGAGTCTGTGCCGAGGAGGCGGCGCGGGGAGGAGAAGGAGGGAGGAGAGGGCGTGCGTATATTTATAGTTGGCGCGGAGGAGCTCGGCTGTGGGAACCCGGGTGCAACCCTTCGCCCAAAGATGCCTCTTTTCGGCTTCTCCCTCCCGCGTTGCGGAGCCCTTGTTGGGTAAATGAAACGTCTGCAAGCGAACCACCAAGCTTAGAGAGCACCACGGACACTACAGCTCAATCCTGAGTTGCAAATAGTGGCACTTTTCCTGAGTGTGAGTGAAGAGACTAGGCATTGCCCTAAGGGGGGAAAAAGTTCCCCTTTTCCCGTTTCCATATAACCCAGTAAATGCTTTCAGATGTGAGCTTGTGCCTGGTACAAGCCTGGTCAAGCGCTTTCAAGGTAGCTTGTGCCTGGTAAAAAGCTACATTGCATAGATTGCTTCATTGACCCCTTGGGCTGGGTGGATCTGTGGAGGTATATGGACTTAAATCAAATCCCAAGCAGTTTCCGTGTCTGGCTTTATTCTACGACAATATTTCTCTTCAAGATCCTCCAGGAGGCTATGGAGCTAATAACAACTAGCATGAGTACATCGGAATGGAGCCAAGTACTCTTGGCCATCTCTTCCACATCTGTTTTCATTCTGTGTAACCCAAGGAAAGGCTTTTGAATGAAGCAGGACTAAGCCAGGAGGTCACGGCTGACTCAAAGTGAATGTGTTGGACTTCATATTAGCCCATCACAGAATCAGACATAATTATGATTTCTTGAATAAGCCATAGTTAGACTTACTTATTGCATTAAACCATAAACCATGATTTATAGATCACGGTGGCTGAGTTCACACTAAACAAAATTAAATTAAAACCAAATGGGTGATCTAATCATAGCATATGTTGACTTTCATGTACCCAGGACTCCTCTTTGCAATAAGTAGGTATTTTTATGAAGGAATTTACCACAGAAAATCTGTTGTTTTTTAAATTTGGGAATTAAGTAGAAGTTAAGCCAAATTATTTGGATATTGTATGATTGGTACATTGCAAAGAAACACAAGAAACACAATCTCTTTAAATTGGGGAGTGGTACATAGGATTCAGTGTAGGAAATTTACAGTGCAAAGATAAAGCAATGCTTCCTGGAACAATAAACTTTCTAATTGTCCTGACTGGCCCAAAAAATCAAGGTAAACAACTGGAACAAAAGTTCAAATGAGAGTGTTCACTATGAACAGGGCAAGTTTTGGTTAGAAAAGCAACTGAAAATAAAAAGGTGAAAACAATAGCACTACATTGTATATAGTTTTAGTTGCCAGATTTCTAAATTGGGACTGTAGGCCTGGGGGGGGGGGTCTAAAAGAGCCAGTTCCTCTATGAGAAAGGATTGTACATTTTTTTAAGGACTGAAGAAAAATGGGAAGGAGGGATATTGCTAAAATTTGTCAAACACGCAATTGTGCAAACTGTGGATGGGAACCACTTTGCTCCCCCTCACATGAAATTAAAAAAAACAGCTAATGATTCAGAAGTGACAAAATTGGGGAGAGTTAAAGCGAAGTCCTTCAGAGGGAAAAAGGTTTCCAATCCAAACCTTGAATGTTAAAAGAGTATCTTGTGGCCACTCACATAGCATCATATTCTCATCAAGGGTTGAGTTGTTCCAGAAATAGTTACTATAGTGGATGCAACCAGTCACAAGACACCTATTTTTTTTAGGCTGCAAACTTGGCAGTTTGCTCCTTGCTACCTCCGCAGCCTCCAGGGATGTTCCCTAGTGATCCTGATGTAGTATACTTCCCTCCCTCTCTCCTTTTTCTTGCTTAGCACATGGGCACCCTTCCAAGAAAACACTGGACAGCAGCAGATTTCCATCATTTTAACTTTTAAGAATACCTACGGGTCCCAGAGCATTCTTATAAATAAAGATAAGCTGGTGCTTTGATTTCCAGAATGCACTTCCTGTCCAATGGAAAGAATCCATTAAAAGCTAAGGCAGGGAGGCTAGTAGGATTCAAGAGTAGTCTTGGGTGTCACACCACGATCTCGAATTCCAGCCTTTGGAAATTTTAGTTGCCCACCTGGCTTTTTGGGTAAATTCATGAAGAATTAATTTCATCAGTGGTTACCAATCGGAATGACTGTAAATGTACTTTATAGGTAGCATCAGAGGCAGTGTTGTCTCAATATGCCAGCCGTAATTCGCCTTTATGAGAAGAAACTGCCAAACTGATCAAGAGCAATAGCTGCTCTTATGATTTTAATTTGCAAACTGAAACCTATAATGCAAACAGAATGTCTCTCTAAAAATCCTTTTTCTGCTCTGATGAGGAGCAGAACGGTACGGAAAGCAAAACACAGCACCGAAAGGCCCTGCATAGATGTGACTTCTATGGATCCTATAGAATCCTCCACAAGTTGCTTGCATGTGTTAATGCAAACGCATCTCCTTCATTGAGTCCTTTGATAGTGGGAAGCAGTCAGGGAAAACAGCCATATTACTATATAGACTCAGAAAAACAATTTCATCTGCTGACATCCTTCCCAGGGTTTCTCTTCATTCCTTTACTGGGTGTACTAAAAGAGGGGTCTCCAACCTTGGCAACTTTAAGACTTGTAGACTTCAATTCCCAGAATTCCTCAGCCAGCAAAGCTGGCAAAGGAATTCTGGGAGTTGAAGTCCACAAGTCTTAAAGTTGCCAAGGTTGGAGACCCCTTCTAAAAGACCACACCATGTTATAATGACCCTCCAGGGAATTTGCTCTTGGCCACAATAGTCTCAAAGCCCTTCCATAGCTACCTTATCAATATCGCTACCTAGGAAAGTCAACTTATCAGAATTTATTTTAGAAACTGGATTTGGGCACCTCCAAGTCAGATGAAGTTTGAATTACAGGAGGCAAGCTAGAACAAGTGATCGCTCAACAACAAAGCAATCTATATGGTGTCTCTCTCTGCAATAAAGGCCCTCTGGGTGCCTTTGGTCCTGTACTCAGTATAAATTCAGGAGTGTCAAAATCCCATGTGATATTAAATCCTGATAAATAGGTTAAAGTAACTTACTGAATTGTATAGTGATTAAATCCAGCTTCTCTAATTTGGCACTGTTCTGATGTGTTTTATTATAAAGGCCTGTCAGTTCCTCATCAGCATGCCAAGGTGGCCAGGAGGGTGAAAACTTGCAATCGGGAGAGCACCCAATTTGGGAAAGCCGCCTCTGGTGGCTCAGCAGACTAAGTCTGTCTGTTATTAACACAGCTGCTTGCAATTACTTCAAGTCCCACCAGGCCCAAGGTTGACTCAGCCTTCCATCCTTTATAAGGTAGGTAAAATGAGGATCCAGATTGTTGGGGGCAATAAAAGTTGACTTTGTATATAATATACAAATGGATGAAGACTATTGCTTGACACAGTGTAAGCCGCCCTGAGTCTTCGGAGAAGGGCGGGATATAAATTCAAATTAAAAAAATCGAAAAGGACTCTTAATTAGTAGACAAGAACTTAGGCCAAAAGGTAATGGGGGGAGGGGAGAGACCAAAAAAAGTAACTTGTTCTCTGTTTACCTTATACCATAAACATAATGAAGAACAAAGAGCTTGTAAAGTATTTTTGGTGGCATATTACCTAAGAGTGAACTTCTCTTAAATGGTACTGCTTATGTTGCTTTCACCTGAAGTGGCACCTCCACATAGGTGTTATTTAAGTGCTGAGAATAATAACTGTTTTATCACCCAGAGAGAGTTATGTCTCAAAGATGGTATTCAGCACTCCAGCCCAATCCAGGATGAGGGAAATTAATTTTAGAGCAGAATGGAAGGCTCTCTTTCTAAGATCACCTTTCCACCATTCCAAAGCATCTCCAGCATTACCTTCACTTTGTATGCTTCGGGACATTATACTGTGACAGATGGATTTCACATGGAGGTTTGACCAGCAGATGGCCTTAGTGCATAAGAGCAGCAGGAAAGGTGTTGAAAGGTTCTATGAACAGAAACAGGGTATTAATATAGCCCAGTTGGTTGCTGGTTCGGACTAAGAAAACGTATTTGTCACAGAACTATCATGGGGCTGATCTTGAAAGTTACGGAGTGCCACGAGTGTGTATTCCTTGATCTGGAACTTGCCTCCAGAAGCTGTGGATGCTCCAACACTGGAAGTTTTAAGTAGAGATTGGACAAGCATTTGTCTGAAATGGTATAAGGTTTCTGCCCGAACAGGGGGTTGAACTAGAAGATCTGCAAGGTCCTTTCCAAATCTGTTATTCTGTTAACCCTCCAGGTGTGTTGGCGTTCAGAAACTCCAGAAATTCTGGAGGGCATCAGATATATTAGTATATGATATGTAGACTACCATATAGAGCTGCTGTCAGCTAAATGGAATGGCAGCCTAAGTTAAATAAGGGCTCATAATAAAAGCCTGAGTCTGATTGGCTATGCACATTTCATTAAATGAAAACCGAATATAATTTAGCGTAATGTGCACAGCCATTCAAAGTCGCAGTCTTAACAGTTGGGTACAGACAATATATGTAACCAAGTCAATTAAAAACTTAGAACTGTTTTTTGTACAACATATTAAACTGGCGAATGTTTACTTTGGTAAGTTTTTGTGGGTCAGCATACAGGTAGTCCTCAACTTACAGTTTCCGTTGTAACTTTGAAGTAACTGTTCAAAGTTACAATGGCACTGAAAAATGTGACTTATGATCGTTTTTCACAGTTACAACCTTGTGTTGCCATCCCCAGGATTATGTGTTCCAAATTCAGATGCTTGGCATCTGGTTCATATTTATGACCGTTACTATGTCCCAAGGTCATGTGATCCCCTTTTGCAACCTTCTGACAAGCAAAGTCAACGCGGAAGCCAGATTCACTTAACAACCAGGTTACTAATTTATCAACTGCAATGATTCATTTAATAACTGTGGCAAGAAAGGTAATAAAATGGGGCAAAACTCAACAAATGTCTTACTTAACAACAGAAATGTTGGGCTCAATTGTGGTCGAGGACTAAGTGTGTTATGTAAATCCAGAAAATAGTTAACTCAATAATCCAGGTAAACGGTGAGAAACCCAGTCACTGTGTTGCTTAAACAGCCAGCATACTTTGTAAACTATGATTTATAATTTAGCAAGTTAAGCAAATAGTATTTATTCGGTAGATTATAGTTCAGCAAACCATAGTTTAAGTCAATGTATAAATCTAGTCTCTCACTATAGTTCATCCTAAAATGAATGTCAACATGGCTTAAGCGAAGTCTGGAAAATACTTTGGTGGCACAGAGGCACTTTCTCAATATATGCAAATATGGATAACTGTGGGGGCAGATAAATGTCATTGAATAAATGCCAGAACTTACATATAACAGGAAACAGGTATGTACATGTGGCTCTTACATGGTGATGTTACCACGCCTGGGCTATCATTTTGGCATAGTTGTGGTTTATTCCAATTGCTGCTAAAGTTTGGCATTTCCCAAATATTCTCCTTGGGGTAGAATGTACTCTCTCACCTTATACAATTTGTTTGAGATGGCAGATCAGTCCTTACATTCTTATAAATGCTGCAAAAATGTTCCTAGTAATTGTAAATGTATAATTCATTATTTGAACAATGATAAGCAGATATTGTACAGAATATGTGGTCATCCTGATGGGAATTGATTGCAAAATGGTTTACAAATATATATATATTATATTCTACATTCACCGGGGGCATATGTCAAAAAAGTCAAGATGGTGACTGTGACAGACTACTCAAGCCCCAATCCTTTTTTACATAGTCTTGTGTATGACATTCATAAGGCAGGTGGAAGCTGCAACTGTGCAACCATAGCTGCTATTTTGACTTTGCACTGTGAATGCCCCGATCCATAATCTGAGCCCAGTTTCATGAATTTCAACAGAGAAACATATCAATTAATCATCTATCAGCTCACTCCATTTCAAACAGGTGAAATCACCTTTTATACTTTCCGAAAGATGGCATGTATTTATTTATCCATACAGTATATCCTGACAAATCAGTTTTAAGAATACTTGCAAAGGAGCCACACAGATCAAATGAGTAGGGGAAAAAAAGAAAGAAATGTACAGCCATAATATTGCTGGATATCAGGCAAGCATCATTCTCTCTCTCTCTCTCTCTCTCTCTCTCTCACACACACACACACACACACCCACACACCCACACACACTTCAGGAGGATTTCTAAGAACTTGCCTTGGAATGTAAGACACTTAGCAGAATCCAAAACGTAGTTCCTGTAATTCTCAATCATCATATTTGTACCTATCTCTGACTGCACCAATTAATGTACTTAAAAACCAGCCCTATCTATCTAATGATTAGCCCAAAAGGGTAAGGAATAGAATCCAATGTTTATATAAGTGACATTTAAATAATTCTAGAGGCTGCTGGGTTCTTCAATGAAATCTGAAGGGGGGAAAATTATCTGAATGGTAGGTGTTGATTGTTCCCGTCTTGTCATTGCAGTATGCAGCCACAGGAAAATATTAGATGCTTTTCAGCTCTTATGCAGTGGTAATGAAGTTCCTCAAACCTGCCCTGAATGGGGCATCAAAATGTATGCAAATGAAATATGCTTTAGGCAGTTTTGGAGATATCAGCATATGTAGCTCTTTGTGTGGCACAGAAGTTGATGCTAAAATGGCAGAGTAGCTAAAAATAAGATAAACAAAACACAGCCAGCCACAAGCCAACAGTTCAAAAAAAAACACCAAAAAAAAAGGTTTCTTTTCGGTTGATTCTAACTAACAACACTTTTTATAAGATATATATACAGGTATATATAAAATGGGATGTCCTTTCTGATCTGGTCATGCTTGCTCAAAATCAAACCTTTTAGTTCGATTTACTTCCTCTTAAAAATATACACATTTTTAAACACATTACAATTGCAAATAAATTATCTAGCCCATAAACATGTTAACAGGCTGCCTGTTCATACACCGTTCATACCCTGCATGTCAGCATATAAAAATTATTTCTTCCTGCTTAGCAAAAGCTTTTTTGATGGAAAACCATTTCATTTACCGCAAGAGAATGGGTACTTCCAGAGTTAGTTCTGTGCAAACAACTTTCTATATGGAAAAAGACATAGCTGAATCTATTTTACAAATTGCTCAAGAAATGCAAACATTTATATAGCAGATCTTTGACTCAAAAGCATCTGGATTGTCTTCCATTTTGGAGCTAGACAAGGTCCCAATTCTCCTAGACAGAATTCCTCACCTTGTCATGTACTGAGAGGACAGCCACTGCATTGTTTTCTTGTCCTGAAAAATCCCTTCCCTTGTTACTGCTACTGGATAGCGGGTACAGGGGCAAGCAACAGAGTGGGGTGACAAAACATGGTTTGCCAGCTGAGTTATCTCTATACAGAGCTTTCATTAGAGATCAAACTATTCTTCTTTGGTGTTGTAGTACAGGTGTCCTGTACTACAAATCCTGGGTCTGTGGTATTTGCAGTCAAACATTTGAAGGGTATAAAGTTGCTTGTGCCCTGGAACAATGCAGTGTCCACTTGTGGAACTAATCCAGATGAATAAAAACATAGCTGTCAGTTATTTGGATGGGAGTGATTCTTTAAAAATAAAGCAGCCTACACAGTCACCTGCATTTGGCAACGAATCCAGTGTAACAGCCCTGTTTCTAAAGCCCTTCACCTTCCCAGTTCAACTCCACCCCAAGATAATTTGACAGCGACCAAACAAATAGCTTCTGCTCAGTTACAAAAGGCATGCACCTCTACACAACAAATGTAATCTCAACTCCAACCGCAAACCTAATTCCTGTCTACAGTATTTCCTCAAATCATCAAGATGGAGGGAGGGGAGGGTGAGGTGCTAACTCTCCAGAATTCAGTACCCTTTGTGAGCGCATTACAGGCAGCCTTTCAGACATGCTTTAACAAACCAGGCCCAGTCAGTGAGAAAGTCCTCTGCTTGGAAATGTAATCTGTTTTGTCAAGGGAGAAAAGGAAAATTCAGCAATGCATCTCTTTGCTTACCCTGGCTAGAGTTGACCTCTACTCTTATCATTAAGCTCTGCTTGCTATTGGACCCTTAACTAAAAAAACAATGTGACCTTGGGCAACACCAGGCCTTTACATTTCAAGGAATCTCACCTATATAATAATAGCAACAACAACAACAATAACAGTAATCATGAAAAATATTTTTTAGATCTCATCCCTGGAAGAGAGGAGGAAGGCAAGCTTTTGCATGGCACAGAACTTGTTATTGTGTGGTTGGGAATTAATGCAATAGTTGTAGGGAGGTAGGAAAAACATTGATAGGTGGGCTATTTGCAACTGGGAAAGATGTTAATTCTTTTTTTAAAAAAAATCTCCTCCCCCTTCATTTTTGAGAGAAAAGCTGCCAGTTACAATAGAGGAGAATATGAATATGTGTGTGTGTGTGTTTGTATATGTGTATGTATGCATGCATGCATGTATGTCAAGGTTGAACATTGGTAGTTTCTGAGCTTGGCTGTCATTTTACAGTAACTTTTTAATTGAATTCAATGCTAAAAAGATTACACAGTAGATGAAACATCTACAAAATGAAAGCCAAGCTCAGAGACCATCAACAACCAACAAAACTGCCAGGTTTTTACAAAGCTATTCAATAGCAGCAATGAAAGACTAGGCCCAATAGCCTTGGAGTCACAAGGAGAGATGTGGAACAAAGAGAAAAGGGGGGGGGCTTGGGACGAGAAACAATGGCTTGAGGAAAAAGGGCCCTCTGGGGGAGGGGAAAGCTGTCAAATTTCTTTGCCACCCTCTGAATCCCAGTCACATCTATATTTTCCTCATCTCCCACATATCCCAGAGACACCTGCCAAAACCCCAACCCCCATTTTCCAGGACTTCTCCACCACCTTCAAGAGCCTCATATGACGCACAGTCGTGGAGGGTGAACCTTTTCTCCCATCCTCTTAATACAAGGAGAGAAAAGGTGGGCACTTTTAAGTTCATGCTTGCTTGACCAAGAATGCTGCAAAAAATAATCCCTCTGCCATCCTGACACCGGAGGGGGAGGGCAACCTTTGCTCACCTGCCAGCTTGCCTGGTTTTAGGAGACTTGACAGTTAGATCCATAGACATCTCTGTGGGTAAATCCTTACCTAAAATACCCTGGTGTGTGTGTGTGTGTGTGTGTGTGTGTGTGTGTGGTGTCTGTGCACGTATTTCCCCTAAAAGTCCTCCCCCAGTAAAACAAGCTATCATCCCCCCCCTTTTCATTAACACATAAACCATCCTTTAGGCAACACCCCTGCTGCAAAGCCAGCTGACAACACACAAAGAAGGGACTGACTGCTGCAGCTGCTGTGGCGGTTGCCTGAATATGCAGATGGCCTCTGATCAATGCGCCACATTAGGAGGAGGATGATGATGATGATGACCCTTAAGCCCCCCCCCCCAAAAAAAATCCAAAATGAAAAGGAGAACCATCCGGCCAACCAAGCCAGAAGGCGCGCTGGAGCAAAGCCCACCACCCTCTTTTTGCTCGCGCCCCATTTCCTCCCCCCCACCCCGTCCTCAGGCTCCAAAGCTTTTTTTTTTTTTTTTGGTAAAGGCACCCCTTATTTTGCAACCGGCGCTCCCCAGCACGGCACCCACCATAGCGGAACATCCAAGGGTGGCAGGAACGGTCCGTCCATTGAAGCTGCAGCTGCTGCGTGCGAAGACAACGACGTTGGGGCAAAAAAAAAAAAAAGGGGGGTGGTGGTGGTGGAAGACGGGACGGTGGTGGTGGTAGGCGAGTGAGGCAACGAGGGCGCCGAGGCTTGAGCAAACGGGGCTGACGAGGCGACCTATGGCGCGTCCGGGAACGCGTGCCGGTGCCACCGCTCTGCTCAAGGTCTCCCTCCCCGCCAAGCAGCGGCAGCAGCAGCAGCAGCCATCGCTGGGCGCGTCACGTGGCGCCGCTTGTTGCTGGCATGACGGCCATAGCCATAGCAACCACGCGCCGGGATGGCGAGAGGAGCGAGCGCAGGGTACTGTAGGCGACGAGCGGCGGCTTCGGCTTTCTCTTGGCGCAAAGACCAAGCCGCAACCGCGCCGCTCGCGGTTCCTCCCCCCCCCCTCTCCTTTTCCCGCGCGTTCTTCTTGCTTTGGTTGCCGTTTGAGAGGCTGGAAGCCGGGAGGGGGGGGGGAATCCAACGGGGCTCAGCAGGGACCTCTCGGCCTCGAGCGGCGTCTGTTCCGGAGTTAGGCCGTTCCCATTCAGGTTCTCTTCCTCTTTCCCCGCTTGCTTGAAAGCAAATGAAGCGGGCCTGGCTTCGTAGGTCAAGTGCAATGAAGTTCCAGTGGCGTTTGGTTGGGTTTTCACGTTTTATAACTAAGCAGCGCAGACCTCCTTTACAGACCTGTGCTGGGGGGGGGGCGCACTCAGAAATCGATCGCATTTTGCCTTCAGATACATTAATTAGATCCATAATTTGATTAATTGGATCCATAAACCCCCTTGCCCCCCCCCGGTATGATCTTGGTGACTGGAATAATTAAATTCCGAATAAAGCAGGAAGCAGAGAGATGGTGGGCCGGCAATAGAACAAGGGTCCCCAATTTGCAAATACTCATTTATATTGTTCTTTTAACTGCAAGAATCCTTATCTGTAATAAAGATGTAAACTTGCACAGTTCAGGATTGAGATCGCTATTCACTCCCCCCTTCCTTCCAGTTGATAGACTTTACACAACAGAAATCTTATAAAAATGAAATTGACTACTCCTTCCATAATGGCTTATCGGTTTATTATTTCCCTATTGAAGATGCGAAAGAGGCATGGACCATAACAGCTTATTCAGGGCTGGGTAGCAACTCCTAGGCTGGAGCAAGATTCAAGTAGTTGGTGGGGGAGGGGAATTATGCTCCATCTTAATTATCACACCATTTCTTATGTTTACAATAATCATTCAAGAACTTAAAAACAAGGGTTATAATTGAATCCCAAGGAATTTAGGCATGCCTATCTCCAAATAAATTCAGGTTCTAAGTTCATAAAGCTCCATGGAAGAATGATTTGGCAAAGATCCCAGGGCAACAAATACTTATGAAAATAAGCATCTTGCTGATAACCTGCTTGATATAAGTTAATGAAAAGAAGAATGTCTGCTTTGTTGATGTTGCTATACCAAGTGGTGCTAGGATTGAGGAAAACAGTTGGAAAGAAATTATAAAATATTGGGACTTGCAGACTGAAGTTAGATCAAATACTTGTGGGGGGAAAGAATCCATTCTTACACCAATCATGATTGGAGAACAATACCTAAAGGATTTCCTCAATGTAGGAATATATTGAATTTATCAGACTTGAACACCCTAATTTTTATAAAAAGCCACCCTGCTTGAAACTGCAGAGATTATTAGGTGCTACCTAATAATTCTTAGGTCTTTGATTGAGACTTGAATTATTAAGTCTTAACTGACTTTAACTGCAAATTACCCACAGATAACAATAATAATAATAGCTATTCAACTTAAGAATCTTTTGCATCTCAAAAGATCAGTGGATTGAAATAATCTTAATCCTTTTAGATACAGAGGCTGTCTGACATTCAACTGTTATAATACTAGTAGACAGGTAAGGATTGGAAGGATTGTTTTTGTATGCAGTCTTGGTTAATGATTCTCATCTGCAAATGGAGTTTTGCAGGAGTATAAGCTCTTGATCAGTTTTCTATAGGAATGGTGAAACTTGGATAATTAAACAAGCAATTAAAAAGCATGAATCCTGCCAAATTGCTGTCATCATTTTTATAAATCAAGCCAGCTTGGAACAAGATCTCCTGCTAGTGGAAGGGGCAAGCCAGACAAGACTTAATGTCTACAGTTTTGTTTCAAATTAACCCTGGTTCATCTGGTCAAAATCATAACACTCTTGTCTTAACTGATCCCCCCCTCCCCAAGCTTGGATATTTTTTCCCCCTGAAGGTTGAGAAATGTGATAAATAAAAATAATTGACATCATAATTTCAATTCAGAAAGCTGTGAAGGGCCAAGGAAAGTCTTTTATTCTTTCACTGAAACAGAGTTCATCCTTCTACCCTGCTAGGTTAGCAGTATATAACAGCACAGCTGGGCACTTCATACAGAAAACTTTTGGTTCAATAATTTATTTTTAGCCATACAAGAGTAAACCAGAAATACACACTGTATACAATTACAAAACACTGAAAGGTTGGAAGGAAGACAACCCCACAGCATAAATGTATCTCCATGGCACAGCCTTTAGTGTGCTGGGAGCTGAAATGACATCAGTCCCAACACACCAGTAATGGGGCAGAAGGGGAAAACATTACAAACCATAAAGTAGCCCCCATGTTTCAGGTCCAGAGTAGCAAACTTAGTAGCACTGTACCCTGAACCATAGCTAGAGTTTCCAGGTAGGTAATACTGGCCCTCGATGTTGTTAAACTGTAATTCCCAGCATTCCTCATAAATGCTCATAGAGGGCTGGAGTTATTGGGAATTATAGTTCAGAGATAGCTGGAGTGTGACAGCTTCCCCCTGCTGCTAGGACAGCTACTACAGAAAGCAAGATCTCTTAACCAAGCCAATAATAAATGAATAATGATCATTTAATTTATCCAGTTCTTTTCTGTCTGCATTCCTCATTGCACTAGAGGAAATATCATTTAATATATCCAGTTCCTTGTCTGCATTCCTTGCTTTGCTAAATGAAGTATCTCCAAGAATTCCCATTCTGGTGAGTGAAAAGGGATATTGTTTTTAATGCATCTGCTAATTTATAGCAGTTTCCTCCTTAAGAGGCATTTTGATCAACCACTGAGACAGGCCATTTTCCCAAAACACACTGGTTTGCCAATTTGATATACATATAGAAGAAACATATAGAGCCATTATGCACAGGCAAACAGATGCTGCTTCACATAGCATCCTGAAGCTGGGCGTGATACCCTCCCTATCTCATAACACTAAACAAAATAAATGAGGCTTGGTTGATTCCTACTTCAATACGGAGGTGTTTTATGTTTGGATAGGGAGCCAGGGCTCTCTATCTGTTGCTGAACTCTCAACAGTCCCTATTCTTACTGGACATGGTATTGATGCTGTTGCCAGTTCACCAACATCTGAGGCTTGCTTTAATTTTAATGTTAAAGCTTTACAACCTAAATGGTGAGGACTTTCATCCTTAGCATTTCTCAGCAGATTTCAAATTTAATATATGGTGGTAAATCACAAGTAGCCTAGCCATACCTTATAGGCCCTTTTATGGGTTACACCCACTCAATCTGGGTTGTGTGCCCAATAGACGCTCCTGTATAAATTACCCCAAAGATTAGAGTTACCTCCAAAATTAGTGTTATTGTGTCCTTCTCTCAATCTCCCTCTGACAAGGGAGACTCAAAAAAGCTCTGCAGTATGTAGGACAGGATTTCAGACAATAGTGCTATTACTCAGGAGTTCACTCCAAATTTATTTAGAAAGTACAAAGAACTTCTCAAACCCTACTTCAACTCTTATTCTCAACTAGAAAACGGAAGGAAAAAGGATGCATGAGAGCAATGAGTCTGAAGTAATTTTTTTCTCATTAATAGCAACCTGTGGGCCACAAAGTTCAAAGAACCTGCAATTCTACATGGAAAAAGGCTTAAGGGGTACTGGATTCAGTGCTGGGCTCTTTTCTTTAGCAGAAGAGATTTCCATTATTGACAACAGGAGTAGAATCAGAGCAAAACTATTCACAAAGATGGGGCACAGTGCAGTCTTCCATCAAAGGTTGTGTATACAGGGATGGTAGAAAAGGTATACGACTGGCGCGTGGCTTTGAAATAGGCAGTACAATGGGATATCATAGGATACAATATTTGATTGTGTAAATGGGGAAGATTCCCTTCAACCCCCTTCTTCCAAGGCACAACTAACTTCATATTGCATATTATTCTATTTCAGCATTATCCTGCTCTAAATGACATAACACTGGTACTATTTAACGGAAAGGAAGAAGTCAGTGTTTAGATAAAAACCAGCCACTCCTCTTCCTCCGGCATGGAAGGAGAAGTAGCTCTCCGAAGCATTCGTAACCAGTTTCTTTGGTACTCTCGATCATTTCTCACCTCAGCAGATGATCAGAGTTAAGGCACTTGGTTCAGCAGCCGTCCCTCAGTTGCAAGAGTGGGACTCATCTGAAGTCAGCCCAATTCCCCTGCTGATCCCAGAATAGCAGGATGAAAACTATCCTACTTACGGAGAATCAGGGAGCAGGGTGACTGACAACTACAAAGGTGCTGGAAAGGTTTGATTTGGGTCAACAAGACATATGAAAAACTGCTAAGCAAATATATTGGTGACAAAGTCCAGAAAGCGCTTGGCATATTGTTCTGGATGCACTGTAGAAATCTCTGCACCAGCCTGTAGGGGAAGACAAAGTGTCAACAACTACCACAAATCAGCCCCCTTAATTCTTAATCACTATAGTGAAAGCAGTATGGCATGGGCTGTGAATATTAGAAACACTGGGGATGTAACACCTGAGTCCTAACTTCCATAGAGCCAATCAGGAGTAGTGGTTAAGGTGCTGGTCTAGAATCTTGTAGGTCATGCGTTTTAACCCTTCCTTAGGCAAGAAAACCAGCTGGGTAACTTTGGGCTAGACATTTCTCTCAGCTCAACCCACATCATAGAATTCTTATTGTGGGGAAAATAGGAGGAAGGAGCATTAGGTATGAACACTGCCTTGAGTTGTACAAAAAAAAGGTCAGATATATATATGTATAAAACTAAAATGTACTGATCAGATGCTATTAACATGTGTATTCTCCACTGCAAATATTTCTGACCCAGTGGAACATCCGTCTTGCTTCTCTTGAATACATTATATCTGCTCCTTACCATCTTCCCCTCAAGGAAATGTCCTTGTACTTAAAAAACATAAAAGCCATTGCCCCAATGGTACAATAAAAATAACTCTTCTGTGAAATCGCCCACAGCAAATAGCATTTTTTTAAAAAAAAAATCTATTGGGGATGGTGCAGGTTTTTCTGCCACTGACATAGTTTCTCCACCTTACTTCCTTGCTTGTAGTCTGTAGCTACAAAACTCCCATCGGCTGTATTCTTCAGGACATAACTACTCTTTGATTTAAGAAGCTAGATAAAAAGTATCAAGAGATATCTCAGATAACTAACCTAAAACAACAAATCTCAATTTCAGCCTGTCCCCACTTCATGGGGTAGTCATCATGCACTACCAATGGCTATGTTGGTTGGGATCAAAGTTTCTTCTCTGTTGCTCTCTCATAATGAGAAGAGATTCTGAATTCCTGCTGCTCCCAAGCATAGAGCAAGACACTGGAATAGCTCCTATCTATAGGAAAGGTCACACAGTGATGATACAGTATAACCATCTTGAGAGGGACAGCCTTTGGCCATTCAGTTACTCAGAAGGAGAAAGTAATGCTGAAGCAGGAAAAGAATAACTATTTGGGGCAGAAATAATGGTCGTGGGAAGGGAAGATAGAGGCTGGGTGCTGGCCAGTTAATCAAAACCATGGCTCCCTTCTTAGCATTATTTGATCTTCATAACAGACAGGGCGGCTAGTCAAACTCACCCCATGCTTGACTGTCTTAGCTGCATGGGCAGCCTTCTTCTTGGCATCATACTGCGTGAGGATGTCTATGAGGCCCATGCAGTAAACCTCTTTTTGAGGACTATCTGGAAAAATAAGAGAAAACAGTGAGGGATATATATATGATGCTATATTTTACTTGTATCTCCCTTTCCATACAAATATCCATCAGCAAACAAAAAAGATGAACAACAATGACAACAAACCCCCCGCTCCCCAGAAAATACATAAGCAAAAAGAGTGGTCATACAGGGTTGAGGCAGGAAGAAGAGATTCCTTTCCTGAATCAAAATATAGCAAACCAATCCTGAGTAATTCATTTGAGCAATCACATTCTTTAGGTTCACAGGCTGGTCTAAGATCTTAATAAAGTTTATGTATTCTTCTTTATCTTCACTTCTTTGTAATCTGCATTGCAAATTCAAGCCCATAGCAATATGCAAAAATTCTGGCTATTAAATTTACCTTCTTTCTCAAAAGCCGATATCCAGATCTGATCAACATGGACTCAGCACCACTCTCGCCCTTCCATAAATAAAAAGGTTACAAAAGTTGGTGCACTGAAGAAAGACCATCCTGGTACAAATAATTAAATACAGGTGGTCCTTGACTTATGACTACAGTTGAGCCCAAAATTTATGTTGTTAAGTAAAGTAGTTGTTAAGTTTTGCCCCTATTTTACAACTTTTCTTGTCATAGTTGTTACGTGAATCACTACAGTTGTTAAGTTAATAACTCCGGTTGTTAATGAATCTGGCTTCCCCATGAACACTGCTTGTCAGAAGGTCACAAAAATTGATTAGAAGACCCCAGGGACACTGCAACCATCATAAATATGAGCCACTTGTCAAGCAGCTGAATTTTGATCACGTGACCACAAGGAGCTATAACAGTCTTATGAAAAACAGCCATAAGTCACTTTTTTCAGTGAATGGCTGTAAGACACTGAGAAAATTGAGAGTACCTGATGTTGCATCTGGAATACCACAAGGCACACCTACATCTTTGATATCATAGCTAACAGAATCCTTTTATGAGTTTGATGGAGCCTTTCCCAAACTAGTAAGAGTTTGGAAACTCTGGAGTATAACTCCCCAAAATGTCCATTCAGCAACACCTTTGTCTGACCAGCTGAAAATTACAGGAGCTGTAGTACAACTTACCTGGAGGGTGCCAGTTTGAGAACGAGTAGTGTAATATTTTAGAATAATAAAGGGAACGCCTTCACAAAAACCTTGCTTAAACGAGACTGGGATTTAAGTTTTAATCAAATGTTGCTGAGGTATCTTTTCTGTAGACCTTTCAAGATTGTAAGCTAGGAGGAGACTACATTGCTCCATATCAATTTATTGTATGTACTTATTATATTAGGTATTTAAGTAAGGCTTAACTTTTTTTAGCCCCAAACCTTGGAATTCTTGCTAGTTAATCACCCCTAGGCAAGATGGATGATTTGACTTAATATAAGGCTGTTTCTGATATTCCTGGGCTGGCTGTAATCACCTATGACAGAGAAAAATAAAGTAAAAGAACTGACTTCTGTACTCCAGAGTGTTCTCTGGAACTGACTAAAGGCAAAAATTTCTTGGTAAACTAAGAGTTGCAAATGATAGTAAATATCATGATACAGATTCTGGTGTACAAAATGCTGCAATAAACAAAAGGCCCAAAGGCATTTTTCTATTCATTTAAACTTTCATTTAATAACATTTTCGTTTTATCCCAACTTACTTTCAGCACTCTTAGTGGCATAGACATCAATATAAGGGTCAAAGTCACCGGGCTCCAATGGTTTGTGGGAGTTTAGGTAACTGCCAATGCCCTCAGGATATGTTCCATATGAGCCCACAGGTGCCCCTGGTTCACCCTCTCCATCTTCCTCTTCCTCTTTTATGTCTTCCTCTTCTTCTTGTTCAGCTCGCTGTACATCATGGATACCCAAGAGAAGGCTGTAGTCCATAATCTTTAGCTGCACTAGGAACTGAAGAAACAAACACAATAGGGAGATGGGCAGGAGATGTACATATTTGTCTCATTATTCATTCCAAATATGAAAATACGAAAATCCCACAACACAAACTCATGAAATAATTTATTCCATATATTACAAAATTGCAAATATTTTTATCACTTCATGCTCTTTTGCATTTGCACAAGCTTCTGTCTGTGTCCTTTCCATTATATTTTACTTGAAGACTGTCACAATGTTTAAGATCCCATGATCCCTTAATGCGGAGAACGGAGAGGTCATTTCAATAAACTCTTGACTGCTGGTCTTTTGTAGTATTATAACAGTTCCCCCAGTGACTAAAGCAGTTTCACTCACCAAAACATATATAGCCAACCTAGCAGGAAATACTGCTTTGACATATAGCAAGCTGCAGTTTCAGAAGGGAACATACTTAACTCAGTAAGGTACTGTTCACCCTGGAGGGGACTGTATTCTAAAGAATTAGATATGCAGCCTATGGGGAATTGTACAGCTGAATGTCCTCACCGAGACTACCTTTTATTAGCTTAGACTAAGGTACCGTCTCTGGTCTTTCTTCTTTATCTTAACAGCCTTGCAATAGTTATTCATTCTCCCATAATTTTCTATTCAAGGACTAAAGTCATTATCAGAGATACTTTCTTCGACTCTTCAGGACAATAGGCAAAAGGACAGAAAAGATATACATTTTTTAAATAAATAAGTCCCCTGCTTAAATGCAACAACTGATTTTAGTGAGAACTTATAGGTTTTTATAACAATTGTTATTGCTGTTCTTAATATATATATACAATCACTTGGGGGAGCGGCTTTGCAGATGACAGATTCAAAATAACACACATATTATACTTTGATAATTCTTGCTTAATTGCATGCCCCTTCTGGATCTATGTGATAAAAAAAGAGTGATTAAAATACCACAGAGAACTCCCCAGGTTCAAAAAGGTATTTATAACCTTCAGCTGTATAATCAATGTGTACTTTCCAACAAGCCCAAAAAACCATGCTTCTACTGTTGGGAGGCATTCGTCACAACAGACATTCTATTACTGTTTTAGAGATACGCTGTAGCTAGTTTAGCTCAAAAGAAGCCTGAAATAGCGTGGTTTCAACATAGCTTCAAAATAAAAATAAACTTTAAAGGTAGGCTTTCTCCAAACTAAGGCCATCCGAATAAAGCTGGTTACTCACGCTGGCTGGGAGTAACAAGATTTCATTCATTCTGAGAACATGTTTTGGGTGCTCCATGAAAACCACCATTCAATTGCTCATTTACCAAATGGCTATTGGGGGAGGCAATATATGGTCTCAAATGCCCAATTTTGCAAATTTGGTGACCCTGCTCTCTGTTCACTATCAACCTGTGGTTTATTTTTTTTCCTAGGCAGGTAGGCAAATTTACAAAATAGGTACTTGTGCTACACAAGCATCGTATATTTATTCTCTAACAATACCGAAGAAATCTATGAGGAACCCAAGATTATTTGGGGAAATCAGCATTAGTTGTTTGCACCACATTAGTTTCCTTTAAAAAATGCTTAGACTTAAAATAGGTTTTTTTTAAAAAAAGTAGAATAATCTGCAAGGGAGATATCCATGGGCACACTAACATCAAGGACATCATACAAAATTAAGAATCTAAGATGGATCCAATGTATCTGGGCAGATGGTATTATTGACTTGCCTGAGACTTCCCTGCAAACTTTGTAGGCAGCTAGGCATCTGAATTTCATCCAAACCCAGCTTGCTATTTCAGCATCTCAAAGATTAGACCTAAGATCTTAACACTCAAGTGTTGTGAAAACCCATTCCTCAGTCAAAGATAACTCAAATTAGTTTCCTATTCTGGATTGTGATGATCCTCAGCAATAGTAGGCCATAATGTGGATGGGTGCATTCTACATTTGCACACCTAACACTCTTATAATTTGTATTCCAAGATTTATGATTCAACATGCCTGGCACTGTAATTCATGTAATGAACTGCACTTAAAACATAGCCTCTTTTGCGAACAGAAAGCAGTTCAATAATATATCATGGTTATTTTCCTTGCTCTGGGCCTTATTACATTTCGAACTAACCTTGTAGCAAAACCAGTTTGCTTAGACCCAAAAACTCCAAAATCAGCAGGAGGTAAACAGATTATTAACTTGGTATCTTAAGGTATCTTAACTGATAAATACACCTTAAACCACTACATTGTGTCATGTTAAAAGTTAAACACTCAAGCTATCATGCAGATATAGATTCATCTAGCAGCTTTGATAGCAAAATCAGAATTTACCCTGCATTTACCCTGAATTAAAACAAGCATAAAAGCAGTTTTTCTTGCCTTTAAATGAAGTCCAGGTTTAATCCAAAGATGGCATGTGTGCAGGGAGGGGGAGGGCTCCCCTTTGGCAACCTGTCCCCATGATTAATTGCTTTGGCTGTTCAAACCAGTGGGCCTACTTTCCAAATGGAATGCATCCAGCTTTAATTCTCAGACTTGAGCCCTTTTCTATAACTGGAATGATTAATTTTTTTAAACAAGATTTTTCTTTCCCATCCTGTGGAATCAGAAAAAACAACAACAAGCCCAACCCCTGAGAGTATTGGCACAATGGCAGTTACAAAGGCAACACAATTGTAATGAAAAGAAGTTAAAGAACTACCAGAAACTCAGAAATTGGATATATATTAGATCAGCCTGGCTCCAGGACCCAGCAGCTGTTTTTTGGTGAACATTTGCTTCCATTGCTCAAAAGACATAAAACAGTCTTCTAAGCCTGCGGCCTCCGACCTTTTGGAGACCAGGGACCAGTTCCGTGAAGAGAGGTTTTTTAGTGGACCAGAGGGGGTGAGTTTTTTGTGCTGCCTACATTCCACAGATGGGGCTTCACTTGTTTTACGCTGCCCAGTTTCTGGCATGCCATGGACCAGTGCTGGTCCACAGACCAGGGGTTGGGGACCCCGGTTCTAAGAGAAACGAAAGCACAAAAGATTCCTCCACAAGCATATATTTGACATTTATTGAGTGTTTTCACTTGGTGAAAGCATCTGTGTGATTCCATACAATTGATACAATAATTCCATACTATTGAATTATAATTCAACAATGCTAGAATGAATTAGTTTACTCTTATAGCATATGACAGATCTAAGACTAAGACTAAGACTAAAAGGTCTAGAACCATGATGGCGACCCTATGGCACGCGTACCACAGCTGGTACACAGAGCCCCCTCTGCGGGCACGCGAGCCGTCGCCCCGCTTAGTTCCACCGCCCATGTGGGAGATGCGCACGCATGCGTTGGGGTGTGTGGGGATGTGTGCCTCCGCCCAGCCCGTTTTTGGTCCCAGGAGGCTGCAGGTGTTTCAAGTAGTTCTAATCAAAATGCAGTTAAAAGGCTATACAAGCCATCGAGAATATAAACACATATATACAACAGGAAGAGGAAGTGCCTCACAGGAGCAAATAGAGGTAAATCTTAAAAAGGCAGGAAATGCATCACAAAACAATGGAGATTAATGCTAAAGAGGAATAAAGCTGCATGCAAGGCAGACATAACATCTGTGAGCAGGGAGGCCTTCTAGGCCCAAAACAGGGCGGGGGGGGGCGTGTATGTGCGGGGGGGAGCATGGGGGGGTCACAGGGGGAGGGGGAGTCATGTGCGCATGCACGAGGGGGTGCATTGCATTATGGGTGCTGGCACCCGCACGCACTTTTAGCACACAACAACAAAAAGGTTAGCAATCACTGGTCTAGAATAATCTCAGGAAAAGTACCACTTCAAAACCTGGAATTTTTTAAAGCAGAAACTTTAAAATCACAGTTCATGTTTTTAACCAGGATATTAAACAGTCATAGTGAAAAAAAATCACAGAGTGGGAAGGGCGTTTAAACCCACTGAATCCAAACTTGTGCAAAGAGCAGGAATTTAAATTAGAGCAACCCCAACAGAGAGAACCATGGTGTGGTCTAGTGGTTAAGGTTCCAGGCTAGAAAGCAAGAGATTGTGAGCTCAAGTCCTGCCTTAGCCATGAAAGCCAGCTTGGGAGACCTTGGGCCAGTCACTCTCTCTCTCAGCCCAACTTACCTTACACAGTTTTTGTCATGGGGAAAACAGGAGACAGAAGGTGTGCTGGATATGTTGGCTGCCTGGAGTTATTTTTAAAAATAATAAAGGTGGGAAATGGATGGATGGATAGATGATAGATAGATTGATAGATCGATAGATAGATAGATGCTGTCTCGTCTCTATTTGAGCAAGTCCAGTAAAATGGGGGCTCAACCCCTCCTTGGGTAATTCTCATCTACTATGGAACTGTATCTTAAGCTTTATTGTTGTTTGCCAGTGAAATCCATCACTTTGTGTCCTGCACTCTTGAACAATGGAGATCAATCTTGGCTTCCTCCTGTGTGGCATCCATTCAGGTATTTGAAGATTACTGTCGTATCTCCCCCTCAATTCTTTCAATCTATCTTCATGGGACTTAAGTTCCCTCCCTTCTTTAGGTCATTAAACTCATTTAGATCAATCACCCTCACATCTCAGTCTAACTATCTCATAGAACTGTAAGCATATGTTATAGCCTTTTCCTCCTGCAGGATAAAAACGTTAGGCAACCTAATTAATGAACAGAACAGAGATTTTACTCCATTCCGCCTCTTCTTTCTTTGCAGTGGGGGAGGGGGGAGCTTATCGCTAAAAGCATATTTTCAACTCTCCTAAGAATTCCATGTTAAATTACATCAGTCATTTTTATAACAAGGCTGCCAGATTGAAAGGAAGTGTGGAGTTGTGCTTAAGAGTACAGAACTAGGGCCAGAAGAGACCTAGGTTCAAATCTCCATGTAGCCATAAAGCTCATTAGGGTTTGTGAACCAGTCACTAATATCTCACAGAAACATTTGAGTGGGTAGCAAAGAAGGGAGACAAAAGTCCCAAATGTATTACTGAGGGCTTCTGGGAGTGAAAGCCAAGCTATTAAACAAACAAGATATCATACAATAAAATTGTTCCTAATATTACATGGTAAAGGGGATTACCAAGAGATCATTACGTGCAGCTTTCGCAATCTGGTTTTCTCCTGATATGCTGTGACTAGAACACCCACAGGATCCAGCTAATGGCCACGCTAACTGAGCTTTTTGAGTGCTGTAGTCTTAATCTATCTGGAGCTGGAACCATCAAGTTCGGGAGATTGATGAGTACTGGTGGTTAAAGTAGAATGTAGTGGTTAGGGTGCTGGTCTGGATACCAGGAGATGGTGAATTCTAGTCTCATTTTAGCCGTGAAAGCCAACCAGGTGACTTTGGGCTAGTTAGTCTCTCTCAGCCCAATCCACCTCACAGGGTTGTTGTTGTTGTGGGGAAAATAAGAGAAGGAGTTTTATGTATGTTTGCCACCTTGAGTTATTTTATAAAGTAATAAGGGCAGAATAAAAAATATAATTAATGAATAAATTTAAAGCACATCTCTTCTGAAACTACCTATCCAGAAAGCAGTGAAAAATCCTAAATCTAATCTCACTTTTTGTGAAGAACCAGTTAGCAGGCATTAACAGAAACATAATACAGAAACAAGTCCTATCCTTTTTTAGCCAACTCCTATCAAGCACAGGGGACTCAGGAGTCCAGGCAGTTCAAATGAATATGTAGGAAGTTAGCACCCATCCTCTCCTAGGAAAATGAGATATTTTGGGAAATATTAAAAGGGCAGAATATTTCCCCTAAAAGGGAGGCAGAAACTCAGCCCTCCCCACCCTTTGTCAATGGGCCATTAAGGCCTAGGCCAATCTATTCTACATAACAAAGATCTACCTTCTTCAGGAAGAGCCATAGTAGGAATTTCCCAAAAGCCCTTTCATTACATCATCACCCAGCAAAAGTCAACCAAGCTTGGGACTCAGGGACTAGCTCCATGGGAGTCTGACAACCAATCATAATACAAGCTCAAATTCAAAGCTGAACAGAAGGTATAAATCTCTCTCTCTCTCTCAACCATGTGCTTTTTGCCCAGGACCTCAAACCATGTGGTCCTGTCCACCATTAAAAACTATCTTTCCAATCAGCCACCATGTTTCCAGTGTCTTTCTCCCCACTTGGAACTGAACCCAGAAGGATATTTCTTCCAACAAATATTTACATTTATTGTAAGCTAAAACTGTACAAGAATCTGAACTACTAATGATGAAAGCTAGTTGGTGGCAGATAAGAATCAACGGAATGATGATGCGTTTGAACCTTCCCTCTGGCTCTAGCCTGGTCATCTCCTACAACTCCACTGGAAACATTCAAAGTATTGTTCATGTGGCTGAGACTTTCATTTAGAAGATCAGCAGAAGATTTCAGCCTGCTTGTTCCTAGGGAGTGACACCAAATGACCTCCTTTGTCACATCCAAAGCATCAGGTTTTTTAAAACTCAAGAAGCCCATTGCCTATCAGTCCCCTGATTTGGGTCAGCAGTAAAACAGAACTTGGAGGAAGAAGAATTGGAACATTTGAGAGAAACAGAGCTGATGCAGGAGAAAGGCTGCATGGTATGTATACGAGGTTAATCGTTAGACCAGTGGTTCCCAACCTTTTCTTGTTTGAGGCACAACCTTTTCTTGTTTGAGGCACCCTTGGAAAGCCTTTCAAAAGTTCCCGGCACCCTTATAAGGAAATAGATATTTAAAATCTCCGTAGCTCAAAAGTTCCCGGCACCCTCAAAAGATCTCACGGCACCCCTTAGTGCCGCGGCACACTGGTTGGGAACCACTGCGTTAGACATTGAGCATCTGCAGCCCCCACCCCCCCATCACATGCTATTAACAGTCATTAAGGCCAATAGGGAAAATCTCACACTGCAGAAGTAGTTTAAATTCTGCAGATTCAATCCCTAAGGAAATATAATAGCTGATGAAATGCTAGCTGTGAACAAATTTTTCCAGAGCTGGAAGTTAACCTCAATTCTCACCTCATTATGGCAAATGGGGTGCAAATGTTGACCAGCAATTCAGAAAATCAGGGTCTGAGACCTCCACTAGAGAGCTGAACCACAATTCTTTCAGTACAGAATTTGTCCCTCAAAGTTATGAATACAGTACAAATATTTGCAGCTGCCATTCCAGAAGCCCAAAAAGAATAAAAAAGCAAAACAAGGAACGAGCGATAAGAAAACAATGAATGAACACTTCAGTACATAACAGTTGCTATGAACTGTTCTCATAATAATTCTCATGTTTAGATTTCTTCTCCTTCTGCCATGGAAACAACCCTTCCGGCCATTAATCTGGGGTCAGTTAAATGCTTAGAACTGCCTTTCTCCTTTTTTGGTATTACATTTTGTTTAAAGCACTTTCTATATATTTCTGCCATTACAAGTTCACATAAGTTGAAAAATGTTTTCAGTGAAAAGAGTGTGCCTTTATGATGACATAAATGCCAGCCAATAAACATTACGCACACCGACTTCCCTGATTCTCAATACGATTATATCCTGTCATTCAAAGCAACAGAGACTCTGAAGCACCCTTCTCTAACATGTCGTCTTTGACAGGGCTGATGTACTCTCCATCTGACCTTAGATGGCTAGGAAATTCAAAAGGCAGCTTCAAAAATTCCCAAATTAGCTTATGAAAGAATGGAGGGAAAGCGATTTGCTGCTATGTAATCCTCCTGAGATAAGAATGATGTACAACTCTAGAAATACCCTGGGAACCAATACTTTTTGCCATATGCAAATAATATAGGGGAAAATACCCAGAGGAAGAAAGATCCATCATATATACTTTATCAATGACCTTCAGAGTTGCCTGGAACAAGCTGAATATAGTTACTGAAAGCCCTTTGCTCTTTGTATCAAAAGGTCCTACCCCATTGCCTTCCAGAGTCAACCTAGAACCTTAGAATACAAAGCTGGTCAAATGATTGACGTTCAGGGATAATCAAGCCTGCTTGGGAACAATTTTTGGTTCTTCAGAAGCAACAGCTGATTACTCTCAAACGATACAATTTTTCATAACATCCTCACACTCAGGACGACCTTACCGCCCCTGTAATTTTCCCAAGCCTAAGACTTGATGACTTGTCAGAAAAGGATCTGCCTACAAATAATTGTACTGAGAATATTATCCCCTTTTAAGGACATTTCCTGTTTATATTGCTGGGCAGCCTGTTAGTTTAAAGAAGCAGATTATCAATAATAAGGAGCTGTACAAAAAAAAAACAAATTCCTCCGAGGAAACTTGCAGTAGGAAAATGCCAATGTCAACTGCTCAAGCGTGGGAAACAGGGAAGGAAGCAGTGAAGTAGTCAGAAATGTAAGGTAGAATTGGGGATAATAGCAAAGCTCATATTCAGTCTGTGATGTAGGAACCATTGTGGCATCACTCCTTGTGCCGTACAGATGGCATACCAGTTCTATGGCTTTTTCAGCCTCAAATCCAGAGGAGGGACACAGACCAAGAAGCCCTGGTGCTTCTGGTCAGGAACGCTGCAGATGCTCCCATACCACCAGCACAACATTAGATTTTATTTAGGGATAGGGTAGAAGGAGTTGATTCACTGGCAGATACTAGAGAAATAATGGTAACTTTTAACCTTAAAAGGTATTAAGATGGGAATCAGAACAGTAGGGTGGGTTACCATTAGTAACACCAATTCAACTGAACCATGAAAAATTGCCCATTTTAAAAATCTCTCTTTAGCATCCACACCTTGCCCCATTAGATTACTGACCCAGAACCACCCCTCTTGTTATACTAGATCAGGCTGAGAAAGCTACAATACCTCTACATCTCGCTTCAACTTTTCCATGAAGTCTTTTTTGGCCTCTTCACTGATGTACACTTTCTGGTTCATGTTTAGGAAATCAATGTCCTTCAGAGTTGGTAGTTCCTTGCCCTGGAAAAAGAGGACAGTGCATGAAAAAGAGGCAGAGGAAGAAAGTCAAACTTCAACTGAAATTTGCTGAATCCAAATTTGGAAGACGGAACTAGAAGCAATAAAAAGTTGCAAAATAATTTAAAAACAAAACTAAGGTTTCATGTGTACGTATACTATAGAATAAAAGATTTTCATTTTGTGGATTGCGTCTTCTCCACGTATAGGCCATGGTTTTCTATTGTGGTTTCAGTGTAATTTTTAAACTGATGATCTGACTTTGGGTCATTCCTTGGTGGAAAAGTGGGACATAAAATAACAATTACAAATCAATGCAAGTAGCCCAAACCATGTAATTGTAAAGTGAGATAAAAATATTTTAAACACCTTTTAGAAAAGAGAAGAAAATATCTGCTCTATTCTCACCGATAGCAGGCTTAAACTAATTAGGGAGCATATACCTTTCAACTGTCAGTTTAAGGAACATAAAAAGTCATTCTTAACCTATTTTGAAATTGCTCTTAAAATAATTTCCAGGAAGTAGCATTTCTGCCCAATATCTCATTTTTTCTATGTGCCCATTAATACCAGGGTTTTGCATTTAAGTTCTTAAAATAGTACAGTCAGTCAGTCTGTCTGTCTGTCTATCTATCTCCCTTTCTATTATGTATGTCTTGTGTTTATATTTAAAAAAAGAAAGCTAATTTTAAGCTTAGAGTGATAGCTCAGAGCTACAAAGGAGGAAACGAAAATACCAGGGGTCAGGATAACAATGCAGAAAGTTTTATTACTTTTTTTTTATTATAAAGGGGCTAAATCTATTTTAGATTTTGTAGGCCTCTGACTTTAAAACTACATCAACTTCAATTACATCAACTCCAAATGAAGCATAACATAAGTTCCATAATAGGATACTCCAATAGTTCCAGAAAAAGTTTGGGGATGCAGATTGTCCAACTTTGCTTTAAGAAGAAGCAGACTCCCTTGATTAAGTTCAACCTTTGATGATTTTATAGGTTATATTAAACATTATCCAGTAGCGAGGTATACACATTATCCTGTACTTTGTCCACCTGGTTGTGTATTAGATGGTGCAAATCCTATTAATGTAGGTGTCTCCTTCTGGATTAGGTACCTCATACTCAAGTTTCTTCACCTGGAACTTCTAGAAGCCTTCCAGTGATAATGATATCATTAGAAGGAACAAGGGGGAAAAAGTCCATTTACTCAAATGGAGGAGATTTGAGGATGGAAATGACAACTTTTAAGTTTGTTTTCCGAGCCTTCTGCACACCATTACCATCTTTAAATCAACTCTCATCACTCCGAAATTTAAAATTAAGGAAAAACCATGCCAGTGAAATAGACCCTTTTTCTGCTTAGTGTTGATTCTATGTTCTCAGAAGTTTTCCAAGAGTCTAGAAAAAGAGAGTGAGAGACCACTCACTCCTGGCTTAGCTTTGGGCATGAATTCAGCTAATTGTGGTTTATGAAATAAAAACAATAATGTTTAGACATAATCTGTATTACCTTTGTACAGAAAAAGCTATAATACCATGTTGGGTTGTGTCAACAAACTATAATCAGCCCATATCAGGTTAACATGAAAATGCACCTACAATCACCAATTACCTTCTCTTTGTCACTGGCTTCACGGGATATCAGTGAACCCTAAAAAAGGCAAGAACATGAAGATTACAGTCTAGAAAACATGAGATAAGTTGTGTATTTTTGGAGCATCTTTCAAATTAAAGTATTAACATAACTCAAAATTATTAGAAAGTGGGAAGGAAAATGGGCTCATAACTTCAGGAACTTTAAAATCTCAATGGAAGGTGAAGAGTTACATTAAACCTTCCAAAGGATTGCCGTAGTGGTCATATATTTATTAAATAAAATCACTGTAACCATGGTTAATTAAAAAATAAAGCTAAAGGTTTCCCCTGTTCAGTTGTGTTCAACTCTAGGAGCCGGTGCTTATCTAAGTTTCTTAGCAGAGGGCACAAGTATTGTCCAAAAACATTTTCATGGCCATATGGCTAGCATGACTATATGCCAAGGTCAGTGGTGAAATTCAAAAATTTTCTCTACTGATTCTGATTCTGTGGCCGTGGCTTGGTGGTCATGTGACCAGGAAAACCAACTATCACACTTTACACAAAAATAACACAAAAGCTTCACAACTGACTCACACATAATGCAAAAGCAGCTGAACTTCACACAAAATGGCCCCTGCAACAAGCAGGAACCTCAAAGTTACAGAGAGCTCAAAAACAAACTATCACACTTTACACAAAAATACCGGTTCAGCCAATAGGTAGTAAAAAAATGCTTTAAAAAGTAAAAAAAAAAGTTCTGACCATCACGGGTCACAGCTGATTGTCACAGCTGATTGTCGGAACCTTTTTAAACTTTTTTTAAAGCATTTTTTTTACTACCTTTGCCCAAACTGGTAGTAAAAAAAATGCTAAAAAAAGTTTTAAAAAAGTTCTGAGGATCATCTGTGCCGCACGATCCTCAGAACTTTTTTTTTTTTAACTTTTTAAAGCATTTTTTTACTACAGGTTCTGGTGAACCAGTAGCATTTTCACTACCGGTTTGGGCAAACCACTCCGAACTGGTAGCATTTCACCCTGGCCAAGGTACACGAATTTAAACATGTAAATCACAAATTGTTTCATGACTAATACTATCATTTTAGACGGCAATACTATCATTTTAGACGGCAAGAAAATTGGTAAGGAAATCTCTCACTTTTCTATAACCTCTTTTACCTGTATCTTCCATTCATCCCATCCCAATGCTTCAATGCTATTGGCTGTTAATTCCTGACTGGATGGTTTGAAGGAGGAGGGGAAGAACCTTTATGGTGCTTTGCATAGCCTTATATTCTGCCTGCAGGGTATGTATGTGTCCTCCCTTCCCCCTCCAATATTTGATGCAATTCTTTCAAGTCACCAAGTGCGTCCTAGTATTTAATGAGATGGATATAAAGGCTCCACGGTTGACCAGTCATTTCTTGGCACCCAGCAAAATATGCGCACATATAGAGACTTTAACGCCATTTTTGACAATAGGCCAATCATTCAAAGCAAATTCATAGCAAAACTGTCTTTAGCAGCATAAACAATTAAGAGTAGTACTGAATGGGCAAAAGTTTTCAACCATTTCCTGAACATGTTGGTTTACATTTATTTTTGGTATATCAGCAGATCTGCAATGGAAGGGTTGCACCCTAAAAATCAATGGTACACAGTGTAACATTTTCACGATACAGATTAATCACATCCTTTATTCATTCGGAACATATGTGGCAGGCATTTATTATTATTTTTTACTTAATAGAAGGGAGAGAAGAAACTGGGAAAACATGACTTAATTAAAGCTATCCAGAGGCTCTTAATGAAGCCAACAGATGAACCTGCATCTCACCCACTGAGTTCTAAAACCTTGGTGGATGGGTGTTTTTTTTTAAATTATTATTTTTTTAAAAAGACTTCAGCAGTCAAAAAGGAAGCTGCCTTGTCAGAAATTCAACATGCTATTGTTGTACCACTATGAACCTGGGTTTACACCAAACTTGGTGCCTTCTCTAAAACACACACACATACACAAACCCCTCTCAATAGAACATACTTGAGATGTCTCAGAACGTGGAATAATCTTATCAACACCAACTGAGAAGCCCCCAGACCATCTGCTCTTGCTTGCTTTCCCCCCTCCAACCTTCTGTCAAGATACACCCCCTTGGTGCCCTTGTCACTAATGCCTTTGTTAATTTCTACACCTTGGGGGGGGCCTTTGCTATACCCACCCACAGTCTCCTTTTTACAATGCTAATTTGCCCTGCCTTTCTATTTGCCTTATTACATTTTTATGTAACATTCTGAGCAGGGGCTATACTATATTGCTTCTATACGCTGCAAAGTAATTGCAAAACCCCTTGGCATCAGATAGAGAAACGACCCAACAAATTAAATCTAGCTCCCTGCTCCAAAGCTTCCCGGGGAGATAGGCTAACCTTCTGAAGAGTTATACACATATTGGCAGCATGAGCATCCGAAGCGAGGAAAGGTATCACTTGAGATAGTTAGGCTTTTATTAGAGACCCACATTTCATTCAAAAGAAAAAGAAAAACACTCCATCCCTTGTAGACTTCAGAGATAATTTTGATGGAGGAATAGGTCAAGTATTAAAAACGCATACATGGAAAACAGCCCAAATCTCTCACATTCAATTCACTCACACTGCCATATCATTTCTGCCCATTCATCCTTTTCCGACTGACTTGACTTTTGGGGCTTGCATTAATTTCAGGATAAGCAGCACATTAAGCATAATTGTGGCAATATTTTATCGTCAAGAAATATATTAACAGCCTCTGCAAATTACTTAATCTGCAACCCTGTATGATAATGTGTACTAACAAGCGATTCCCCGGCTGCATTTTGAGCTATAGCCCTTTTGTGGCAATGCAGTTTCTAGCCCCCCCACCCCACCCGTTCCCCTCCAGAGAGAGTGGCCTCCTAAAACACTTGTGAATGCAAACACTGCTTGTAAATTATTCACATAACCTTGCTATGAGAGAACTTGCTTAAGGTCAGCATTTAATGATGTGTAGCCAGGCTGGAGGCAGAGAGGCGTGGACATGATCCATCTCATTTTCCCAGCTTAGCTTTTTAGCGCAAAATAGCGACCTTGCATTTGAAGCCATTCCTCTACTGAGTGAATTCCCCAAGGAAAGAAGGGGGCCCTTGCGTGGCAGTCCTGAAGCAAGAGACGGGGAGGGAGACCTTTGCAGCCAGGGCCATCTAGGCTGCCTTAGCAGGCTTTGGGACAAAGAACAGGAAATGAAGCACAGGCTTCTGAGAGAATGCCTTTATCGCTTTGGCTAGTCATGATCCAAAATCCCATTCCAGCCGTGACTCTGCAGGACTAGCCCCCCAGGAAAGCTGCCGCAGATAGGAAATGGGAGTATAGGTAGTCCTCGACTTACAGCAGTTCATTTAGTGATCCTTCAAAGTTACAACGGCCCTGAAATATGTGATTTATGACCGTTTTTCACAGTTACGACCTTGGGAGCATCCTCATGATCATGGGATCAAAATTCAGATGCTTGGCAACTGGTTCATATTTATGACCGTTGCTGTGTCCCAAGGTCATGTAAACCATCTTTTGCGACCTTCTGACAAACAAAGTCAATGAGGAAGCCAGATTCATTTTACGACAGAAATTTTGGGCTCAACTGCAATCTTAAGTCAAAGACTACCTGTATAGCAACAACCGATGTTAACAGACTACCTTGTTTCCCCGAAAATAAGACATCCCCTGATAATAAGCCCAATCGGGCTTTTGAGCACATGTGCTAAAATAAGCCTCCCCCAAAAAATAAACCTTTCCCAAAACAGCTGGAAATCAGGTAAGACAGCCCCATATTGCTCCACACGCACCAAAGATCTCCCTGAAAATAAGGCCAAGCATTTATTTCAGGGTTCAAAAAATATAAGACAGGGTCTTATTTTCAGGGAAACACGGTATCAGGAAAACAAAATGGATCTTCTGGGCAGCTATCAGATCAGAACTAGATCTCTCCTCAGATAGATCCTAACTCAGCTGTGACAGAAAGGACTAGAAAAAGCTCAGAGGGAATGTTTTGCTTGCTTTAGGACGGAGAACTCATTTCTGACCTTAAAAATAACTAATTGGATACAGTAGTGGGGGTGGTGGTGGAGGGCAGGTGACTCCCAAAGGATTTTGTCTTTGAAACAGATCTACCTATTGTGATCTATTCTTTGAACAGGCCACCGGAGTCCATGATGCATGAAGAGAGCTACATAAACAAAAGGCAGTCCTTGCCCTAAAGAGCTTATCTAAATTTAGACACTGTGGCTGGATGATGAGGGAGTCAGACAGGCAGTGCCAGAAGATTCATGGAATGAATTAAGCATATCCCAGTCTGCAATCCCACATCACTCACTCAGGAATAAAACCTCACTGAATTTGGGAATGGTGCTCCCTCCCAAGTAGACGCACTATCCTTTCTGTTATGGATAAAGGTGGTTAGAAATAGTGTCAGCTGCTAGCTCTGTGAAACCTTTGGCTAAAACCAGATGTTTGGGGCCGAGCACAGTTGTGGGCAGAAGCTTGATCAGAGCCATGTACCCAAGCATATGCAGCATGAGGCTTTGCTGTTAAATAACAACCCCATGAGTGCCCTTGTCTCACACCAGATGGAAATCATGCTTGCTTGTCAATTTATGTCACAAAACCATTTTAAGACACTGCCATCTGAGGCAGCGGTTTTTTTAAAATAAATGCTATTTGAATGACCTTTTATCTCAATTACTCCTGTATGATGATTATCCTTTTTATAGAATAATCAAAGGAGGATTGTTGAGAAATTGGATTATTACAAGGTAAAGAGATTGGATACCAAAACTCTACTTGGGGCTGTGCAGTTTTCCAAATCAATTACCGGTATATGCTGCTCCCTTGGCTCAACACCTTCTGTTCCCCAAAGGGAGAGAAGGGGACGTTACAGAGACAGTGGCATCCACACCAAACCCACTAATGCGGTAGCAACATAAGGACAATGATGTCACTACCAATGCCGTGATATATTTGTATTAGTCTGTACGTAAGTTGCTGTAATTGACTGATGATGTCATCACACATGTCATCCTCCCCCCTCCCTTTCCCTAGGAGA
This sequence comes from Ahaetulla prasina, assembly GCF_028640845.1. NCBI lineage: Eukaryota > Metazoa > Chordata > Lepidosauria > Squamata > Colubridae > Ahaetulla > Ahaetulla prasina. The sequence goes on from NC_080540.1 coordinate 165,780,509, forward strand.
GAAAGATCTGGAAATCAACATCTCCTTAAAGCTACATGTGTCATTGTGCTAAACAGCTATGACTGGGAATTTTGGAACATGGCAGTGAATATGGGCTGAGTCAGAGAAATGAGCCAAAACTCCTGACAGCCCACCTCCTTGTAACGAGTCAATCCATTTGTCTGAGTGTTTTGTTTCAAAACAGTATATCAGGGGTAATTGAGCTAAACCAGTTTGGTCTAATGGTTAAGGTGCTGGCTTAGGAACTATGAGACTGTGAGTTCTAGTCCCATTTTAGGCATGAAAACCAGCTTGGTGACTTTGGGCTAGTCACTCTCTCTCAGCCCAAACCATTTCACTGGGTTTGTTGTTATAACGAAAACAAGAGGAGGAAGGAGTATTAGATATATTTGCTGCCTTGAGTTACTTGTAAATAATAATAAAGGCAGGATAACAATCAAATAACAGATAAATAATACTACTTCCAGATACACCAGCATGCATACAGTCATGTGAAAACCACAACAACTTTGAGTTCTATGGTTTTACATATCAGGACATAGTAAAAATCATCTGATCCTTAGCAGATGATTAAGATGAACATGGTCTAATATGACATCTGTTGTTGTTCATCTGAGGTTGTATTTACCTTCTTTTAAGAACTCCTAAGGACTGGATGGTTTTTACTAGGTTGATATGTAAAACCATAAGGGAATGTACTTTCATTTTCACATGACTTAGGTAAGCACCATGCAGGAGATGACTAAGCAAAGACAGAGACTCGATTCATCCAGTGCTTTTTCTCCATCATCCATTACCTTCAAATCATACTTTCGGTGTATAGTAAGTCTGTGACTAAACATGTTCCTCATGACCAGCATGTAGCTCTCCTCGTTGTCAACACTGAGCCGGTACATACCCAAGAATTGGGGCAAGAGTGTACTCCCATGACATTTCACAATGTACTGAAAGAAAAGAGTGACAAAAACATTATAAAATGTTGTGTCAATTCTCAAAGAGCCTAATACTGGTGGAGGCAGTCAAAAGCTCAGGCATACTCTGTGTGGTATCAGATCCTTTCAGAAAGAAAATGGTTGATGACCACAGAATAACGCCTATGCCTGACAGAAATCCAGTTTCCAAACACTCGTGCCCCTTGGTACATACTGTAAGTGCTATTAAAGGCAATAATAAGCATTATTATTAATAAATAATAAACTAATGAAGATCCCCTGAAAATTTCAGATTCAAATTTTGAACACAAGTATGAAAGATGAAAATGCATAATTCGCATCTTTGAGGATAATCAGACATTAGTGGACAAGACAGCTCTCCGGTTACTATCTCCAAAGGACAAATGCACCACCTAGTGGGGGATAGTACATTTTTAATCACTGTTTCTCAGGAGAGTAGACTAAATATCATTAATCTTTTTGTTTTTCTAAATGTCAAGCTTCAGAGCTTTCTGTTGAAAAATACATTTCTTGCTCCCAAGGCGTGAAGCAAAGCTAGAACACAAGCGGCTGTTCCTATTCAAATCTCAGGAATAAACAAGGAATTCCTTAGACTGTGACTAGGCTTCAGTATTTTCTGTTCCCTGGACAGCAGAAAAAATACCTGCACAGATCTGCAGTTGCCTACATTTACATTCGAATCTGCTGAGCTCAAAAACTAGGTTTATTTTTATTTAAACACATGTTTTTGCTGTTCTAGGGTGCATCAATAAGAAAATGCACACAAAAAGTGCCCCCTTTTCTCTTCTACTTCTGAAACCAGGAGGGTTATATTTAGTTAATACCAGAGACTACCGGGAAATCTCAATCCCAGACTAAGAAGTCAGGAATAAAAACCCTGGAAAAAGACAATAATAAATATTATAATCACCTAGGGTTTTTGTTCTTAGTGTTTGCCCTGTAAAGCCAAACTGGATTTAAGAGAGATTTTAACCTTTTTACCCTGTTGCCCCCACAGCTACCTGACCCCTGCTAGCAATTTTTTCGGAGGGTGAGGCCTTTTTTTAACCAATGTATATTGCAGGAAAAGAGAAGATCAGAAGGGAAACTTTCCTTCTGTAACAATCTTTCTGTTAACCAATATTTGGATTCAAGTCAAAGAAATTTTCGTCTAGCTAGAATCCCCCTGAAGCCATTATGTCTGCAATTTGTTTTACCTGATGATAATGTGATAGAAGGCTATGCACATCAGCTACGTCTTCACTGGTTATCTCTTTTATGACCACTGTCCTGTCATAGGACAGGAGAAAGCGACCCCCACCCTCAGTCTCATAGGTTGGTGGGCTACGTGTCAGGGAGACCTGTAAAAAAGAAAGAATGAACAAAGCAAGGAAATTTACAAGAGAACTATGAAGGGATCTTCCATGTGCAGATCAGGTAGAAGATGCTTCACCTAAGCAAGGTCTCAGAACCCTCCTAAAGTCTTCCACTTCTTTTGACAATGCTCCTTCGATCAGCCATCTTCAAGTGGGGACACTTTTTAGAGCAGATCCCAGTGGGGCACCATATGAAGGATGTTTAACAGCTCTCACCCAGCTTGATTCACTCTATAATGTGAGAAGCTTGACTAAGAACTATGAAACAAGGTAGGTACACTGAAAACAACACATTTGTTGCCTGGTTAGAATTCTAATTACTCAGGTGTTCAGGCAGCTTCCAAAACAAAAGGTCACAAGGGGGACGGGGACGGGACAGAAAGAGAAACAGAAAGGAGGAGACTGCAAGTCCCACTTATAAGATTACAGTATGAGGAATGCCTTATCGTGCTTTTCTACCAGAAGGCAACAAAGAGGGATAGCTGTGACTGCTTCAGCTTCAAAGGATACCGCCAAAATACTGTCAGCTGTGCAAATGTGTGTGTGTGTGTGTGTGTGTGTGTGTGTGTGTGTGTGTGTGTGTAAGAACATAATTATAAGCAAGCCTGGCCTGGGGCTTCCTTCTCCACATCTCTCTTTAGCCCATTCTGGAAATCTGTAGCTGTTATGTAAGTACTAGATTAGATGCATACAACCTCTTGTGTGGCAACATACCATTTCTAAGCTATTGCATTTCTGGCCTTTTTTCAACATCAGTATTTTGATACTTTGGAAGGAGTTCAAGGCGCTTCGAGTATAATCATTTTCCCTACCTTTCCCTTAACCTTATATGATAGGTCACCATCATTGTTTTTACAGAGCAGGCGGGGGAATAAGACTAAGTATAGTCTTATATAATATAAAGGGGGAATAATGTCACGAGTAAAGCGGGCCTTGCAAGTAATCCAGGACAAAGGCAACATTTCATCCGGGCCTCCTAGCCCCTCTGCTACCCTGAACTGACTTCTACTAAATGGATGAAACAACTAGTATCATGGCATCTGCAAGAGTAATAAGGATTATGTATGTAGACAAGCATATCTAGAAACACAGACACTAATACAGTTATTGAATAAAATAATCCACTGGTTTAACATTAAAGTAATCCGACTTTAATATTAGTTTTGCTCAGGAGAACAGATTTGAACAAGTCTCTTCTGGGTTCTTAAACTGAAGCAAAAGTAACCTTATAAAAGAATTGTAACTGCATGTTCTAGTAGCATAGACTACAATTTCTCAAAATTTCTGTTGTTAAGTGAGACATTCATTGAGTTTTGCACCATTTTATGACCCCTCTTGCAAAAGACGTTAAGTGAATCATTGCAGGTGTTAAATTAATGGTAAGTGAATCTAGCTTCCCCATTGACTTTGCTTGAGGGGAATATTGCAACATGTGATCACATGACCCTGGGGCACTGCAGATGTCATAAATATGAGTCAGTTGCCAAGCATCTGAATTTTGATCCCATGACTGTGGGGATGCTGTCAAAAATGTGAAAAATGGTCATAAGTCACTTTTTACAGTGCCGTTGTAACTTTGAATGGTCACTACATGAACTGTTGTAAGTTGAGGACTCCCTGTAATATACTACAACATGTGTTTAATTTCAAACATGATTTCTTAACATTTTTGTCTTAAACCTTTGAACACTGGGCTTGTTACTGTAAAGTCAGTAAATGCATAAGAGCTAAATCAACCCATCCACATAAAACCAAACTAGTTCTACTAGACTAACAAAACATCTGGCCATATGGGTCTTCATTGCTTTTATTACAAGGAAGGAATGTTAAGTCTCTCATAATGTGACACTATGGAAAAAGGCATTAGGCAACCCACCTCCCCCCCCAAAAAAAATACGGGGGGAGAGAAGCTCTGTGGCTACAGCTGGAAAAACTCTGCACCTTCAGGTCTTTTAGGTACTCAAACTCTTTGGGATAAGATGGTATCTACTTACTTGATAATCCTGATCATCAATGTTGAAGCGTTCACGGAGGTTGCGGAAAACCTGTGGACAGTACTCCTTAAATTTGAAGTGACCAGGCAAGTTTTCCCTGCAGTAAGTAAGTAACATGGTTAGATGCCAAGCCAAAGTTTAGTCTGCAAACAGAGCATAACGAGGCAGACAAGAGGCCTGAAATACTTTAGAGGAGCAGAAAATGAATGGAATGTTTTTATTTCACTCCTTAAGTAAAAATACAACTCATCGGTAAAGATTCTGGCCCAACCTGCCCTCCACTGTAGTACTTCACGTATGGAGAAAAAAATTATGTTTGTTTTCCCCATCCTGCATCCTGAAGTGCTACAGGCCATTTCATCACCTCCAGGCTGTGTTACGTCTGGCGTTCAGGCTTAACCGTTTCTGCTATGGGAAGAACAAGCTCACTTTTGGAAGAACCCTACATTATATCTCATTTGTATGAGATACAAAGGCCCTACTGTTTCTTTTATCGGAAGAGCAGTCTTTTTGACAAGTGAACAAGGCTTTAACAGGAATAGCTGCCAATTACAGTTTAGAAATCTCAGTAATCTATGGCCTGTGCTCCATAATCCTCTCACCAACAGCCTCTTCTAGCACATGGTGTAATCCTCCATTCTGACGGTTGGTTACATTACTGTTCAGGCGGAAGAATCTTCTTTTAATACAAAGCATTAGGTATCTAACAGAAGAAGGCAGGCTCTCAGCTTGTACTAGCAAATAACTGCATACTTTTACATAAAGATAGATTCTAGCAATGTAATATTTGGCTTTTCTAAAATGGTATTTTAAAAGATAAGACTAAATCATATGGATATGTATACACACACAGATACACACACAAACACAAACGTAGTGTAAAAACCATGTCCTAATAAAATTATGTGAGAGCCAGTTTGACATAATAGTTAAGGCACCAGGCTAAAAACCGGGAGACAATGAGTTCTTGTCTCGCCTTAGGCATGAAGCCAGCTGGGTAACTTTAGGCACGTAATTTTCTCTCAGGTCTAGGAAGGAGGCAAGAGCAAACAGTTCCCCAAAATCTTTCCAGGAAAACTGAAAAGAACTGTCAAGGTAGTCACCAGGAATCAACCATGACTCAAAGGGGAAAAACAAGAAAAAAGAAATTATGTAAACAGTTCCCAATTCAAACATTTTGCAGTTAAGGCACTGAAAAACAAATAACACTGATATACAGTAAACTTACATTATGCATTATCTGAATGCATAGCCCACCCTTTCTAGCAAGTTTTAATATATATACACTGTATCTCACCATCCATCCATCTGGATGATCTTGGGACAGTCACCTTCTCGCAACCCAATTCAGAGCCGTGATGGTGAACCACTTTCCGGGCACGTGAGCTGTTGTCTGTTGCTCTTCCGGGTTCCGGCACACCAGCCAGCTGGTCTTCACACGCACTGAAGTGCTGGAAATCGGAAGAGCAGCAGCCCGGCGCGGATGTGCATTGGGACGATGATGTTCTGGTTTCCAGCGCACGCATGCATGCAGGCCACCTGGTCTTCTCCAAAGATGAGCTGGCCGGCGCGCATGCGTGCACCGGAAACTGGAAGATCATATTCCTGGCACGCTCATGCACACCAGGCAGCTGCTTCTCTGGTTTCCGGTGCTCCCGCTTGAGTGAAGACCAGCTGGCCAGCACGTCAAAACCCGGAAGGACAACAGGCGACAGCTCGCATGCCCAAAGACGCGGAGAGGGGATTCTGGCAGTTGCTTCCTAGGGGAGCAGAGCTGTTGGCCAGGACAGGTGGGCCAGGGCTTCCCTCCCTCCCCAAGCGGGCTTCTTGCACGGCCCAGACCCCCAGACTGCGGCACCGATGCGCATCCGTGGTCTGGAACACCTGGCCAGCTCGGGCACATGGGGCAGCATTTGCTGGCTGGGCGGTCACCCGCCCTGCCCACTTGTTGTGTCTTCGGCTCCCGAGCCTGGCTTCTTGGCAGAGACTGATTCAGAGAATGAGGGCGAAGAGCCGACAGGACTTCCCTCTGCAGGACCTTCCTCTCTGGCTCCACTCCAGGATCCAGAGGCAGGCCAGGTGGAGGAGGTGACGAGGCCTCTTTCTCCCGCACCTTCCCCCTCCCAAGAAATGCCTCAAGACTCAGCTGCTGACAATCAGTCCTGGTTAAATCCCAGGCATCGCAGAAAGGAGAGGCAGGAACAACAAAAGAAGGGGTGGGGCAGGCCTAGAGAGTGCTGAGTCACGGAGCCACACCCCACAGGGTATAAAAGCAGGAGGAGCTGCTCTATAGCTTCTTGTGACAGACAAAAACTTTGGAAACTTTGGCTGCAGTATTTTGGCTTCTGGATTTCTGTTTATTTCTGAACTGCAGTTACGCTGGTCTGAGGAGATAAGAGAACTTGGCAGGCAATCGCAGGTTCGTTGCCAGAACTGATATCTGTCGTAGGAGTAAATTGCTGGCAAATATAGTCCGCTCGCGTGTCTTCTTGGTTGTGGTTGGGGGGACAGAACACCACTGCTCCTGCCACCACCGGAGGTGAGGGGGCAGTGGCAGTTCTTGCACTGCTGCTTCTGACCGGGATGCTGGACCAGCCAGGAGGAGGAGGAGGAGCCACCGTCAGGGAGGCAAGCTGCCCCAGGAGGGCTGGAGGAGACCGTAGCTCCTCACGCATGGAGATGCTGCTGAGGGTCTGGCTCGCCGGAGGGGAGCGGCTGCAGGGGCCAGCCAGTTGCTCCTGCCCCTCCCACTGCTACTGCTGCTCTTCTGGGGTGGCGGGCCTGCGCAGGAGCTGAGTCCGTGTGGGAGGAATGTTTGTCCAGCACCAGGATAAGAAGCGCATCAGCCAGGAAGCGGCTGAGCTCCCTTGGCAGAAGTGGTGGGAGGGGGGGTTCTGCCCTGGCTTGTTCTCGGTGGCGGGCTGGGGGGGGCACTTCATTGACACTCTTCGTTTCTGTCATGTGCATAGGCACCAGCCAGCTGGTCTTCACATGTGCATGCATGCCAGAAACCGGAAGATCATCTTCCCGACCCGCACATGCATGGTGGGCGGCTTCTCTTTCGGTTTTCGGCACGCGGGAAAAGGTTTGCTAACACTGCCTCAAAGGGTTGTTGTAGAGAAAATAGGAGGAGGAAGAGGTATGTTCACCACCTTGAGTTAGAAAACTAATAAAGGAGGGATATAAATAAATAAAGTCCAATATTCAAATATTATGAAGCAAATATTATTTTGCTTCATAATCTCAAGAAGCAAAATATTTTATTTTGTTGTTTTTTAAACAGAAACTGGCCCCTAAAGAGGAGAAAATAATGGACTGTGGACTATTAACATTTCCTGGAATTCAGTCATTTCCATTCCCTTTTCTCTCAGCAAATCCCTTTTCAGTCTAGTCACAAGTAAAATTATACTAAAGGGCAGTAGAGGTTTGCGAAAATATAAAAGGAAGAAGTTCCATTACAGCACAAACGAATGGAAATGAGCAGAAGGAGATTTCAGTGAAGGAGGACCATAATCACTGTAGAGAAGCTAATAGCATAATCTGGCTAGGAAAAAGAAAACTTTTAAGATTAGAAGCAGGAATTAGTTGAGCAAGGCTTTCTGCTAGACTGTAAGTGGTTTATATATTTAGTTACTGTAAATAAGGTAGTCTATACAAATACATTTATGAGGCTTAATCAATTTTAATCAATTGTAAGTCACCTGCAGTCATATATGAGTTGGGTAGCTATATGTTGTTGTTTAATAATAATATAATCTCTTTATAAAGAGATAAACATACTCAGATCAATTAGAAGAGCATATCATATCTGCCAACTGTGTCAGATTACAACTTCCAGGCTCTTCAACTAGCACAGCGCTGGTCAGCACTAGAAAAAACAAATGGCTGCATCTGGAGAATCTTCATCTCAACCGGCAAAAACTATTTTTGAGGGATGTTTGTACCCGAAGCTATATTATTTGGGAGTAATTGGGTCTATTAATCCTTCCCATCAGGGTGATGTAGATATTAGGCTGCACGACTTTAGAACATTCCATGTAGGAAGCATGTGCATGTATTGGGCAAAACTCACAATGCCAAGCTTAATCCCCATTGTTCTAATTACTAGACCTCATTTGAAAGAACTGGAATGAAGTTTGCCCGAAAAACTGCAGTGGACCTGCATTAGGATGAAATTTGGATTAGGAAGGCCATGTATCTCTGTATCTCCAGGACTTTCCTCACCTGTTGAAGAGATGGTTGTTCACCTTTACTTTAGAACTGGCTTTGAAGTCATCAGGAAGCAGCATCACTGGCTGGGGAACTTGATTGAGTTCATTGATCTAATGTGAGAAAATGAAGGTAAAACCAGACAAGGTCACACCCAACACTCTACTACCAGATTCAGTTTCACTGAGACAATTTTGCTAGCTGTAGTTTGGTCAAAGGCTCGAGAGAAAAGTCTCTGTGTTTTTACCTGTTTTTCTGCCTGCCAAGAGACTGCAGAGCCTCCAAGATTTGGTTGTTTTCATTCTAGACTTGGACAACTTCAAATAGGCATCTGAGCAGCCCGTGACCAAGATCCTCAATGATCTTTTGACCTGCGGCTGAAAGCAGCCTGTCACATCATTTTCATCCAGACACAAGTTTTGAAATTTATGTAACAGCCATGTGTTAATCCCTACTGAAACGTGACTGTGTGAAAAAAGGACCAATGAGGAATTTTTCTATGGCAGAGAAAATGTATTGCTCTTCAGAGGTAATGCCAGGAAAATATGGAAAATGGACCAAAAGTGTAATTGCTATCAAAGATGGGCATATAAACCTCAAATCAGCATGACCACATTGAAAGAGGCACAAAACATGCTTGGCCACCTTCCTCTATAATTCCTGGTAGGAAAAATATGAATCAGAGAAGAATGGGCCACAGAGAATTATAGCTATGAGGCTCTGCTCTTCATATGTTCCATTTCTATTGCTTTTGGGCAGCCACTCAAAAGCAGTAGAGCCAGAGCCAGTTTAAACCAGCCTTACAATGATGGTGAGCTCATATTGAACTATCCAGCATTTCTGTTTAAGGAGTGGGGGAGTAAAATCTGCTTAGAATCACATTTCTCTCATAAAATGTACAAAGAGGATCCTTGATATATACTGGGCTGTAGTTGGTAAAGGTATATGTATATAGGTTTAGGTTTGTACACATACACATTTTTCTCATATAGTCCAGTATCCCTAATTTTGTATCCTACTCTCAGCTGACATATATTTTAGAAAGTTTTATATTGTCTTGATCTGTTACTCTGCCTACTTGAGGGGTCTGCCATTAAAACAAAAATTTTGCACAAAGACAATCCAAAGTGCAAAAACCATATTATTCTTTTATTCAGCATACATTTAAGCAGCAAAATAGTAACAGAATGGAATATTCTGACAGGATTAAGGCTATCTTTGAACAATTATAGGGGCTAGAAGGATAGCTTTAAAAAGTTGCTTAGGAAGTTGAACTCCAAACAATGATATACATTTTGAGGATTTTCTCTCTGGCCCTGCAGAACTACAAGATGATGCAATTCTACTTTTAAGCCCAGCTATAATGTAAACATTCATTAATAACTTCTCCACTGATGAAAAGCTTTCAAAATAGCATGCACTTATAAAAGATAATATTGCCATCACAAAAAAGACAAACTCAGAAATATTTAGTAACACGTGAACTCTACTTATTATGTGAGATCCTGTTATGGCCACAGAAGATGACTTACTTATGGCTTTATAGTTCAAAATAATAGCAGGAATTGAACATTCCAAAACAAATTAGAAGCAATTAATTCAAGCTTGATATCTGCATCAGATCCACTTATGACTGTGTTACGTGTTATTTTTAATCAAAACTACTTACTGTGCAATGTCTTGCAAACAGGACATTATGTATTAAATTACTGAACCTCTGCCTCCAAAGACATCACAGCAACATATAGGTGGATGCTACCTGATGTTCTTGTACTATACATTTACTGTATTAAAAACTTTGTTCTCTTTTGTACTTCAGTCTTCCAAAACTAGTGGTATAAAGAGATGTCCTCATTTGGCTTCAAATAAACCAGCTGCCTTCCAGCTGTCCTCTGACAACAGAAAACTTCAGTTCGTGTCAGTTAACCAACTGGGATTAGCAATTTTTACACTTTGCAAGTGTTTTGGAACGATCAATATTGATGTCTATGCTGCAGGGATGGAGCATCTACAGAAATTTTTGGATAAAAATCTGCAAAATGTAACATGCATGAGATAAAATTATTAATGAGAAAATCTGGTAAATTTGAGTAAAGAAGTATTTTAATTTGGTTCACTGGTACTCCAAATGAAGCTTTTTGTCATAGGACAGTTACCAGCAAGCAACCCCTAGTCTCTTATCTGACTGTGACGGAAAGCTATCATCTCAAACCAAGCAGAAAACCTATTTGCTCTTATGTTTTATTCATTTAGTTAATTTATATCCCACCTTTATTATTTTTATAAACAACTCAAGGTGGCAAACATATCCTTCCTCATATTTTCCCCACAACAACAACCCTCTGAGATGCGTTGGGCTGAGAGAGTGACTGGCCCAATATCACCTAGCTCATTTTCATGGCTAAGGCTGGACTTGAACTCCTGGTCTCCAGGTTTCTAGCCTAGTGCCTCAACCACTAAACCAACTGGTCAAAAGTGGGGGAAATGGTCATAAATCACTTTTTCAGTGGCATTGTAACTTTGAACAGTCACTAAATAAACTGTTGTAAGTCGAGGACTGCAAAGGTTGTTAGTGAGAGGAACAATGATAAATCCCTATTTTCAATGCCATTGTAACTTTGAACGGTTACTAAACATATGGTTTTAAGTCAAGGACTGCATGTAATTAGAAGCTAATATGGCCAATTTTCAGTTCTACCAGAGGCCTAGAAGCAGTGATGGGTTTCTACCGGTTCGCCCCGGTTCGGGCAAACCAGTAGTGGTGGCGGCAGAAGGCTCTGCCCACCCATCCGGACATCTCTGCACATGTGCAGAAGCTTCTGCAAGTGCACCCTCGAGCGAGCTGGTAGCGACTGAAATTGAAATCCACTACTGCCTAGAAGGGCAAAGTACTATAGACTCATAGATACCTGATCTATGGGAATGAGGCATTACTGTAGGAATAAACTGTTTGGCAAAGCTGACGTGCAAAGCTAATAAGAGCCAGGAATCTCTTACCTGTCAGCTCTTGGCTTCTACTTCAAGCGAACTTTAATCTGTTTAATGCTACCTAATCTTGGTACTTGCCCGGTTATTCTAACAGACTTGATTGGTATCTGTAATGAAATGTTATTTGAAGAGCTAGAGCTAGTTTATCATTATGCTAATATCCAGAAACATTGGTATTACTCTCAACAGATTTCAAGGTTTTAAGACAATTTCACATTTTGAAGTTGCATTTCTTAGATGGTTATGACATACATGCAGCTATTCTGCTCATTAAAAAAACATAGCTTAAAGAGAAAATGCCACACACTAGACTAGAGTCATCTAGATTACAACTGCTTGCAAATAACTCATATGGAATCTGAACATATTGGTCAGTTTCCACCATATGACATTCAAGAATCTTTCCTAAGCGAGCCAGTTAAGGAAGAAAGCACACACAGAAGAACCTTTTGTGGACCAAAGCATCCATATATTTTCCATCAAAGCTTCCTTAATTAGGGGAAATATTTGCATGCTGCAAGAACCTCTCCCTTCTTAGAACTGACCTGTTGCAAAGTATAGCTTGCTGCATAGGAGCAGACATGAAGTCAAAAAATAGTACTTGGCCACAGCTGGCAAACTCAGGTGATATGAGGATAAAATCTGTCCTAGTTTCCTTTCCTTAATGGGAAAAATTACCACCTCCTCTGTATAACTGCTATGAGTCAGAGAATGGATAAGGATTCTGTACCACTCTGCAATTTGAAAACATTCACTGTTTATAGTGTTCTCAATACAAAACAAGGTTCAGTTTTGTTATCTAAATGAACCAGCATTACTTCTGTTAAAGAAGCCAATCCCAAATGAAAACCATCTAAGGCAGGAGTGTCAAACTCACATTGTCACAGCGGTGTCACGTGACATAACGGGACTTTCTCCCCCTCTGCTAAACCGGCTGTGGCCAGCGCATGACGCATCTGGCCCGTAGGCCAGGAGTTTGACAGCCCTGATCTAAGGAAAAACAGTCACCATTGGGTATAAAACAGAGCACACAGGATTAAAAAGTTATTTACTGATCTAGAAACATCAGACTAGCTAACATACATACTACAGTACATACGCATGATAGGTACCAGAATATTTTCAGCCAGTTTAGGGAAAAAAGCCAAGACAAACTCAGGTTTTTTTGCAAATGCATTTTATCCAGCTTCTTTGGCAATAAAAGAAATCATGCTTATTTTTAGGCAAAACTCAAACACAGCAGTCAAACTCTAAAAGCACCAAAGAGCAAAATGGAAGGAAGCAAATGGCTTTTTTCCCATCAAGAGACTTAGCCTACAGCACCAAAAACAGCTTGCAATCCAGAAAAACATGCAGTAAGGCTCACGTACCAGCTACCTCCTTAATTCTGGAATCTGAATTATGCTAGTGTTGCGTCATGAAGCTCATATGCTTGGGGTCATAAAACTGCTGGAATCAGAGGGGAAGGGATTAATGAAGCTTACTTAGAAAGGGCAGACAATGGAATACAGCTTTGCCTCTCTGAGGCCTGCACAAACAAAAAGTGCAATCATTAGTAGGCAGAAATACTATATGTTCTGCTATCAGATGCCACAAGTTCCCATTTCCAACCCATTACATGAAAAGCTGCCTTTTTTTCAGAGTTTGAAGGAGGCCAGACTTCAAAAAGTGTATGGTTATTTATGCAATCTTGGAATTTCAGTGTTAACATTTTCTGTTGCCTACTCAAACAACTCTCGGTATTCTAGAACAGGGGCCACCAACCTTTCGGACCTCAGGGACCACTAAATTCATAATTTAAAATCCCGTGGACCACTAATAGGATCTGCCTAATGACCGGCTGGGTGGGCGTGGCTAGGTGGTCATGTGACTGGGCATGGCCAACTCAATGTCACTCACGTTGAGGGGCGCCTCTTCGGCCTCTACTCACCACTCCCCTCCCAGCCACTCCTCCCCCTCCCCATCCAGGCTCCTTAGGGCCCCAACAGGAAGCAGTTGCTGGAGCTAAGCAGCCACCACAAGAAAGAGTTGGCAAAACAGCTGGCTCGGTTCAAATTGGATGTGACCGAGAAGAAGGCTCAGCCGAAGCACCTCATTGAGGACTACAAGCATAGGCTTTCCAAGCAGAGGAAAAACCTGCAGGCGTACAAAGCCAGGTACCGGCACCTGGAGGCTCAGCGGGCTGAGATGGTCAGCCAGTTCCAGGCCATGATACAGTCCCACTGGAACAAGGCCCTCCAGCTCTTCGCCACCTTCAGCGCTTCACTCCAGCCTTCACCCAAAGCCCTGCACCAGGAGGTTGAAGCAGACCCCAAGTTGGAATTTCTGTCCCCCTTTACCTGCACAAAGAGACCCCAAAGGGGGAGACTCTCTGCAGTAACACAAATGTTCATTGCACATACCAGGCCCAGGGGCTGTAGTTTGAGGACCCCTAATTTAGTGCAATATGAAAAATGCAAATAATTTTTCTGCGGACCACCAAAATTTTCTCACGGACCACCAGTTGGTGACCTAGAATATATTAAAACATTGATAAAATCCATAAATATCACTATTAACATCTTTAAAAAATCCGTAGCAATTGTCTCATGGGGAAATTGCCTGGTGTCAGATTCTGTCAAAGAGATGGAAGAGGTAATGAGAAACTGGCACAGCAATTCTGCATTCAGCAGCACCATCTAAAATGTACTGGGTAAATCAGAACATCAGATTAGCCAGTAATTTTTGTTTGCTCAGAGCATATTTATATGAACACACAAATTGTGTTTTGTTCATCCAAGTCTAGGGGTTAACATATCATATGAATCCAGACATGTAGGAAGAAATGATAAGAGCCCATACACAGAACTATTACCATGTCTCCTTCCTTTCAATAGATGGGAACAATCTCCTCCCATATGAGTCAGGACTATGATTAAGCACTATGGCATTAGTCAACGTACTAACAGGTAGACAATTTTCTCTCTCTCACTAGATTTTGAACCAAAGTAAGTTAAAACATCTGTGCAAAATCTGTTACGTTTTTCAAACAATTTTATTATACAAATAGTTATACTTTTCCCACCATGCGTATAAAAGTTTGCAGCAAGAACAGAGAAAATTATGCAAATATGCTGATGAGCATAAGACAGAATAAGACAGAACATAACCCTACCCCAGCCTTCCCCAAGGCGATGCCACAGGGCTAACAAAAACCCCATTTATTTTTTAGTCCTTAAAAACAATACAGTAAGAGAGGGCATCGCAATAGAGAAAGCTGTTCAAAGAAAGTCATCATAGTAACAAGAGCTAACACCAGGTGTAGGGAGCAGAAGCAAAGGAAAGAAAAATAAGAAATCCCAAAGGTGCTTTTTCACCTTTGGATGACTCGAGCACCTCCACAGACAAAAAGGAGAAAAGACAGTACATAAAATTACAGGTCAGACTTAACGAGTTCATGGCATCCCATTTTACTGAAGCACTTTTGTGCCTTGTTTTTAGACATCACCACCCACTCAGTCTAACTTTCAGCCCCGGAATTTCCTGGTGGTCTCCTCTCTTATCTTGACTGAGATCTAGTAAATATATATATATATACTATATATATATAGTCCCGGGGACCGACCCAAATTCGACCTGGCATCGCCATCCCGAGACACGCCTGTTTGCCTTCCTTCCCCTCTTATCCGCTCTTTCTGAAGCTTTCTGAAACCAACCACTGTCCCGAATACAATCGGGATTCAAAGAATTAGAGGACGGGAGGATGACAAACAAAAAACAAAAAAACCCAGCACCTCCCGATGGGTACAGAATCAGATCCCGCCACCGGGAAAAAAGAGAAAGAGAAACCCGGCCGGTTGAAGAAGTGCCAGGGGGCGGGGGGGGGGGGACGGGGCGACCCGCCTTCCTTCTATCCAGCCGCGGGATGCTGTGGAAAGGAGGCGACCCAGCAAAAGAGGTGGGCTGCCCTATATTCTCCACCCCACCCGCGCTCAGCCCAACAATCATCGGGCGAAGCCGATTTACCTGATGGTTGATCCCCCAAGCCAGCACGCCCAGAAGAGGGTCGGCCGAGCGAAGCACTTTCACCCGCTGCGGGACGAAGTGCTTCTTCTTGGTCTTCGTGCGCGTCCCCGGACCCACCGAGGCCGCCATCCTCGCTGCTGAGAATCCCGCGCCGAGTGGCCGCCCCCCCCCCCACACACTACTACCCGCCTGGCCGGCCTGCCCGCCTACCCACGCGCCGGCCGCTCGGACTCAACGGCAGCCCGGAACGCCGGCAAACGGAAGTAAAGGCTCAGCTGATTCCCGCCGCACGTGACCACGAAGGGAGGCGGCGGGGAAGCTGCGTCACAAAGGAGTGGTGGAAATAGCGCCTTCGGACGTCCATCTGTGGTGGCGGCGAGCGTTAGGCCTTAGTATAGCGGAAGGCGTTGCTCGTAAAAGGTGGTTGCCTAGTGCAGGGATTTCCAACCTTGGCAACTTTAAAACTTGTGGACTTCAACTCCCAGAGTCCCTCAGCCAGCAAAGCCTAGCCAGCAAAGCTGGCTGAGGGACTCTGGGAGTTGAAGTCCACAAGTCTTAAAGTTGCCACGGTTGGAGACCCCTGGCCTAATGCGTGACGCTCGGTGTTGCGTAAACGCTCCCTGTATATGGCTGCGCGCCTTTCTTTTCTTTTCTTTTTTACTTAAACTCTGTGGTGGGGGAGTGGGGAACTAACATGGCGCTTGCAGATACACGGTGAATGAAACTTATCTAGAGCGGAGGTGGGGAACTGGGGCCGTTTTGTGACTTGTGGACTTCAATTCCCAGAATTCCTGAGCCAGCATGGAATTCCTGGCTCGGGAATTCTGGGAGTTGGTCCACAGGTCACAAAAGCGCCATAAGATTCCCCACCCAACCCCGATCTAGATCAGGGGTCTCCAACCTTGGTCTCTTTAAGACTTGTGAACTTCAATTCCCAGAGTTCCTCAGCCAGCTTTGCTGGCTGAAGGACTCTGGGAGTTGAAGTCCACAACTCTTAAAGGGACCAAGGTTGGAGACCCCGATCTAGAGGAAGGGTTGGGAATAGAGTAGAGTAGAGTAGAATAGAATAGAATAGAATAGAGTAGGAAGAAGAAGAAGAAATAATAGAAATAGAAGTAATAGAAATAATAGGAATTGAATTGAATTGAATTCTTTATTGGCCAAGTGTTTATTTGACACACAAGGAATTTGTCTTGGCTCTCTGTGTACATAAAAGAAAAGATACATTCATCAAAAATCATAAGGTACAAATTTAATGATACAACACTTAATGATAGTCATAGGCTACAAATAATCAGGAAACAATATCAATATAAATTGTAATGAAACAAGTAACAAAGTAAAAAGAACAAAGGAAACAAAAAAAGGTTCGAGGGCAGCGTTTAAAAATGCAGCCGAACAGAGGACGTGGTCGTTGCACTAGGCAGGAGTGTTATTTCATCGAGCCCTTCGTTAAGAAAATGTTTTCGGGGGAAGACAGAGCCACAATGCCATAAATTCTAAGTAACAGAATATACACAAACGTAGCCTTCCAGAGAGTTGACTTGACTAGTCCCTGCTGTTTTCTTGGCAAGTGTTTTTGGAAGTGGTTTGCCTGTTTGGGGCTGAGAGAGGGGGACTGGCCCAAGGTGACTTTATGCCTCAGATGGGACTGGAACTCGATGGTCTTCCAGTTTCTACCCTGACCATTATACCAAATTGGCCTATCCATAATTAGAGTAATTATAGTTCATTAAATATACAGACATATAACTGGACTATTAACCTTACAAAGTTTGAGTTGTTCTAAATTTGTTCATTTGGCAGCTCAAAAAGACACAGTAGGCAGAACTAAATGGTCATCTCTTTACGTATTGCTATATATCTGTTAGAGAATATTCCAGCAGTAGCATCTATTAAAACCTAAGGCATAATAGGCCAGACTCAAAACCTATCTGGGAAAGGTGATTGAGACCCATCTGCCTCAATCTAATTATCTGAACCCATTTCAGTTGACTTTTTAAATACCATAAGTATAGACCCATACAAACACCCCATACAAACAAAAAGCTTTTTTTTGGGGGGGGGGTCCTCAATTTTTAGAAGTAGAAAAGAGTCCTGAGAGAAACAAATTATAAAAAAATTAAACACAGAAAGCAGCCCTGCTTGTTCTCCCCCCCCAATAATTTTATTAAAGATTATATTATAAAAGTTAAATTTTATAGAACTACAGAATAAAAAAATATATTAAAGATTTAAAAATTAAAAAGTGAACAAAAAGGAGAAACAGAAACAGAAACCTACCCCTTCATTCTTAGCATTAGAATACAGTCAACATTAAGAACTTATCACTATCTCTTAAAATGAAACCAAACATTTTTTCATTTCATATCTCACCCAGTTTCTGTAAACCCATGCCTATCTCTTCCTATTAAAAGTCCAGTAAGGGTTATCAGAAATAAAGTATTACACATTGTATTACATCCAATCTGAATACTTCCTTTCCTTACTTCAAATAATCAACATTCCGTCCCACTCGAAAAACAGATGATCAGAAATAACTATTATCCTCCACTTCTAATAAAGAAACTATTAAACTCTCCCCCCCACAATAACAACCCATTACTTTAACCTTGGTCAAATCTTGTATTCTTTCTGCAAACAATCTTTAAACACTTCAAAGGAAGTTCTAACATCTGTCTTCTCATGCTGTATTCTCTTCTTCAGTAAAAAAAAAAATTCTTTTGTCTTTATCAAGCCTTTTGATTTTCTTGTACTCTTGGAAGCTTTCAAATATAAGTTGTATTTTTTGATAATTTACAGTTTATAGGGACATTTTCAATTATTCCCATCTTTCTTGTTGAGCTGCAAGAGGAAGGTAGGGCTAGAAGCACCAACACTTACTAAATCCAGTTTTTTTTTTCAAAGACAGTAAATATGTGTGATAAAGACATGACAGTATACTCTTCTGTGTTGTTTGTTTAACCAGCATCTTTTATCTGGTAACGGGGTTTAACTGAAGCTCTGATCAACTTGTAGGTCACAATACTGCAGGATTATAGTGTGTTCTAAATATTTCATTGACTTTCCCCACTGTAGTTTTCAGAGGCTTGTCTATCTGGCATACAGGAGAGAAGCTTCAGTGTTGCTTCTGGACACAATAATTACTTTCTGATATTATGAGGCTAAACTGATGGTGGCTCTGTTCTGATGTTATGACACAAAATTGTCTCTGTAGTGCCAATTTGTGTGTGTGTGTGTGTGTGTGTGTAGGGGGAGGTTGTCATGACACCAGTACATATTGGATGACGTCATAATGCACATTTTATCATTTACCCACCAGCAGATGTCCATCCTCCCAGAAATTCTCCAGGTACTACATTTGGACTTCAATATATGAATTGTTTTTCATTTATGTTTTTGAATGTTTATTTTTGTACCCTTTTATGTCATTGATGGTTGGCAGCTTTCCATCCTTACATTGACTAGAAAGGTAGAATATTTATTTATTTATTTATTTTATTAATTTAATTTATATATCGCCCTTCTCCCGAAGGACTCAGGGCGGTTCACAGCCAAATAAAAACAGATTACACAAAAAATTAAAAGCATTTTAAAAATCTAATTCAATTAAGCTGAAGCAAAAATTTAAAACTATAATAAAACCATCATAATTATACCCATGTTAAAATTACGTTAAGCTAGCCCTGCGCGATAAAACAAAAAGGTCTTTAGTTCGCGTCGGAAGGTCCGGAGGTCAGGGAGTTGACGTATCCCCGGAGGCAGCTCATTCCAGAGGGCAGGCACCCCCACAGAGAAGACCCTCCCCCTGGAGGTCGCCAGTCGACATTGTTTGACTGACGGCACCCTGAGGAGACCCTCCCTATGGGAGCGCACAGGTCGATGGGAGGCAATTTGTGGCAGCAGGCGGTCCCGTAAATAACCCGGTCCTATGCCATGGAGCACTTTAAAGGTGATAACCAACACCTTGAATTGCACCCGGAAGACCACCGGAAGCCAGTGCAGCTTGCGCAGGAGAGGTGTTACATGGGAGCCTCGAGTTGCTCCCTCTATTACCCGCGCAGCTGCATTCTGGACCAGTTGGAGTCTCCAGGTGCTCTTTAAGGGGAGCCCCATGTAGAGAGCATTACAGTAGTCCAGGTGGGAAGTGATGAGGGCATGAGTGACCGTGCATAGGGAATCCCGGTCTAGGAAGGGATTCCTAGACGTGGACCTGGCGTATCAGGCGAACCTGATAAAAAGCTCCCCTGGCGACGGCCGTCATATGCTCTTCTAAGGACAGCCGTACATCCAGGAGGACGCCTAAGTTGCGGACCCTCTCCATGGGGCCAATGCTCGCCCCCAACAGTCAGCGATGGAGTCAGCTGGCTGTACCGGGATACCGGCATCCACAGCCACTCAGTCTTGGAAGGGTTGAGTCGAAGCCTGTTCTTCCCCATCCAGACCTGCACGGCCTCCAGACACCAGGACATCACTTCAACGGCCTTGTTGGGGTGGTTAGGGGTGGAAATGTACAGCTGAGTATCATCAGCGTACAGATGACATTGCACCCCAAAACCACGAATGATCTCAGCTAGCGGCTTCATGTAGGTGTTGAACAGAAGAGGCGAGAGAACCGACCCCGTGGCACCCCACACATGAGGTGCCTCGCGGCTGATCTCTGCCCTCCTGCCAACACCGTCTGCGACCGGTCAGAAAGATAAGAGGAGAACCACCGAAAAACGGTGCCCCCAACTCCTAAAACCTCCAGCCGTCGCAGCAAGATACCATGGTCGATGGTATCAAAAGCCGCTGAGAGATCTAATAGGACCAGGGCAGAGGAATAACCCCTGTCCCGAGCACTCCAGAGATCATCTACCAATGCGACCAATGCCGTCTCCATGCTGTACCCAGGCCGGAAGCCGGACTGGAACGGGTCAAGATAGACAGTTTCATCCAGGTACTGGGGGAGCTCTCGCGCCACCACACTCTCAACAACCTTAGCCACAAAACGAAGGTTGGAGACGGAACAATAGTTCGATAAAACAGCTGGATCCAGGGAGGGCTTTTTGAGGAGGGGCCTCACCACCGCCTCTTTCAAGGCAGTAGGGAAGACACCCTCCGTCAAAGAAGCGTTGACAATTCCCTGAAACCAGCCTCGTGTAACCTCCTGTGTGGCCAGTACCAGCCAGGAGGGACATGGGTCCAATAAACATGTGGTCGCATTCAGCCTCCCCAGTATCCTGTCCATGTCCTTGGGAGCCACAGTATCGAACTCTTCCCAGATAATATCCTCAAGATCTATCTCCGTCATCTACTATAAATCTACTTCAACATGGCAAGAAAGCATAGCATTATTTTTTAGCAATTGTGATCATAACAGGGTTCAGTAAGGTTTAGACCTTTAACCTATAGACCATTTGTTGCTGCCTTAAACAATCGTTTACAAATTATAGAGTCTGGGTTCCCATAAAACCTGTGTGAATTCAATGAATGCTACCATTGTTCATTCTCAGAAAAGCTAGAAGTCTCCCTCCCTCCCTCCCTCCCTCTCTCTCTCTCTCTCTCTCTCTCTCTCCAATTATATTAGAATCAAGAAAAAGTGCTTCTTTCCTGAATCTATTCTGATGGTTTGAAGATCAGATTTTCCTGAATGAAATGGCCCAGCTCTAATTCAGAAAACAATTGGTGCTGGTATTCTACATTTTAGTTGATAGTAAGATTTATACAAGTACATAACCCCTGAAAAGGTATATCAGCAAATCCTTTGGCTGGATAGTACATATCATGAAATAAAACAGTGGTCCAGGATAATTATAAAATACAAGAGTGCATTTTAGTGCACGCTTTGAATTTGATACTGGAATTCTTCCAGCACAATTTTCTTAGTTATGAAGCATATAATAGCACCTAAAGGGAGAAAGAAAAAAACTGAAAGTTTGACCTTACCTTCTAAAACCTATTTTCCTAGGTATTAAACTACACTCAAATATTTTTACCTTATACTTTAAGCAAAAATCCAGATAAAATTTCTGTCTGAGATATATATGGCCATGGATCTTGAGCCAGGGGTCACTTTAAATCAGATTTTCTGTAATAGCTTATAGTACTTATAAACACCATATGTTTCTGTGATAGTCTTTCTATATGATATTCAGATCTGCACGTTCCAGATGTCATCGCCAGCATAACCAGCAGGGATTCTAGTTATAGAAATCCAGGAATTGTTTCAATATATCTGGAGGGACTGGGTTGAAAATTGTTGTAATAAGATGTTGGAAATGTACATTCCTCCAGCTATTTATTACTTAAATATGTAAACAACCTACAACCAACAGAATGTTTTTCAAACTCTGGGTGCCACAGAATTGTTAATACTGATGTTTACCATGTCATTATTATAGTACCATTATTCTAAGCCCAAATATCTAAAGTTTTGTCCTTCAGTTACAAGAACATGAGAAAAGTTGTGTGGAATTTGTCCAATGATCTAACCCAGCTTTCTGATCCTATATAGGACAATCAGATACTTAATGAGAAGCCAAGCAGGACGGGAACAGACAGTAGCAACATCTTTCTGCCTGTGTCCACTAACAATTGGTATGTTACTTTCAGAGCTAGAGGCTATATGACAGGGGTGTCCAAACTTGGTCCCTTTAAGACTTGTGGACTTCAACTCCCAGAGTCCCTCAGCCAGCAAAGCTGGCTGAGGAACTCTGGGAGTTGAAGTCCACAAGTCTTAAAGGGACCAAGTTTGGACACCCCTGCTATATGATCATTATGATTAACAATCTTTGATGTTACCTAATTTGAGTAGTGAAAAATCTATAAGAAAACAACCAAGCTCAGAGAGCACCAAGGACTCCTCATTGAATAACCTTATTCCCCCATGAGACTTCTTTTAAAATAGCCTGACTTAAAGATCAGAGATATTTCCTTTTATCTGCCTCAAATCTCTCACTATTCAACTTAATTTAATGACTCTGAGTATTATTATTATGTAATATTATAATGCTATATTAATATTATAAGAGAGAAAAAACATTGTCCTATCAATTTTTTAATATATGTCTTATACCTCTTCTTATTCACTGATGGAAGGCAATGTAGCATTATTGTTAAGATGTTAGACTAGTACTGAGACAACAGTACTAGTCCTTATTTGACCAAAGAGTTCATTTGACTACTGAATGATTTTGGGCCAGTCACCATGTTATAGATCAACCTATTTCATAGCATTATTTTTATGGATATAAAATAAGAAGTGAGCCTCATGTAAGCCACTATGAGCTTTTACAAATAGGATATATCTAAAATATATCCTATGTTTTATGTTTTATGTAATCCTATATACAATATGTATTATATGTAATAAATATTTTTGTTCTGTTTAAAAAGTGTTGTCAGTTTTGGAAGGCAATTTTCTTTTTGCTTCTTAACTGCCACATATTTTAGCTGAGGAAGTTGTGAGGGAGTTGTTGTTGGAGCGGTAGAAAGTTAGTCATAACAACATTCCGTATTCAAGGACATCCTGTGTCTGATGGTGACTACCTGAAGATTGTATCCAATTGAGTGTGAAGACTTGATTGGACAATGTGATGAACTTGTGGGTGTGGGACAGGGCTGTAAACTGTTAACTGGATGTGGAAAACTTTCAGTTTCAGGTTTTCCCAGCCATGCCAACATGACATCTGTAATAAATTGGAACTTTTGTTGGGGCGTTCCTTGGAACCCTGACAAGTGTCAAATATCATAACCATCCATTAATGGAAAGCCTTAATGATTTTGATTGCCCCTCTTTTATTACTTTTATTATATATTATACCAGCTGTATAATGTTTTATTTTGGGGTGGTGAGCAGAAATGCAGTTTGAAAGCATTATTATGGTGATAAAGCATTCTGAGAATTAACTCGTAATATTTCAGTAATTCACCTACTGCTCTTTTTCCTTACCACTCATTCTGCTTTTCCCCCCCTGATATTCACTGCAGCTACCTTATTATGTGAACTTTTAGTTTACATGTTTCATAAGGATCTACTACAGATACTTCTCCCTCACCCATTTTCTTCCAGTCTTAATAGATAGCTGATGACTTGAAAGTTAAGCACATTCAGACCAGGTTAGACTTGGATGGGAAATCATCAGGAAATTCCATAGACTAGACTGGAAAATTTAAAAAAAAATCACGTTACATATATAATATAATTTATATAATTGCCAAGAAATTGCATGGATATGTCCATGTAGTCACATGAGGATTTGAGTTTCACCTAAAGGAATTTTTATTATAGACACAGTAACAAAGCACACAAACCTGTTATTTTTTGAACTCTTCATTTATTTTTTTTAAATAAACTTTTGAATAGCTTGACATGCAACATTTGATGTGATCTGAGCAGACAGGGATAAAATGACAGGATGTCAACAACCATCAAGAAGACAGTTAAACAGGGTTATTGCTGTTTTAAGAGTTTGACAGGAAAGAGGCTTGCAAACCTTTGTAAAAGCCACTTTCCCTGTCTCCCAACCCTGTTTGCCCTATTGACTCAGAAGTGGTGATATTAAGTTAAAGATGTGCAGTGGACTCACTGTTCCCTCAAAATATACACATGGGAGCACAAATGAAAGGCCCCTGAGCCAGCTATCAAGAGATAAAAAGGAACAACTGAAAATATGTTGATAGCAGCCTAATTTTTTTTTTGTTTCACTTTACAGAATCATTAGGCCCCAGACTGTGCCCCAGATATGCAGTGGTTATGGTTGGTTAGGACTTGCTAGCGAATTTACCTGTCAAATCCAACAGGTCTGTTCTGCAAACTGTAACCCTGCCCCTGCAAAATCAAAACTATCTAGTTTTCCTTTACAGAATGAAATGGGGCCACTTATATTCCTGAGGCCATGTTGCTGGCTCGTAGAGGAGTTATGGTCCCCACGGATGAAGTCTTCACCCATTGGAACCTTCTGTTCCCACTAAGGAAACAATAACTGCTCAGGATAGGCAGCATTCCTAACGTATCAACTGAAGGAAATGACTAGCAGGATCTCCTCTCTGTAGAAGACTTTCCAAGGCCATTTCTGAAGTGCCATAGCGACCTATGAAAAATGGGAAATTTAAGTCCATAAGGGCTGAGGCTCAAGCATTATGGGAAACTCCTAAAGGTGAAGCTAACTGCCAAATTTTATATTCTTTGGGGATTACCCCAAAGGATAAGAACTAGATGTTAAAGCTCTAGGCCTTATCTGAAAGTCAGCTAATACATACACTATAACAGTTCTAGCCTACCTACTTGGAGGTATTCAACTTCTATTCTTACAGTAAGACCGAAAGATATTGGAGTGGGTGTTGTTCTACTGCAGTTCAAAGGTCATTATGACATGTGGGAAATACCTTATGCCCTTTCTCTTCGGCAAGAATTGTTTGCACATTAGGGGTGCTTCTACATCTAGGTTCTTCCCTGGCAGCCCATCCCTTAAGGCAACTGAGGCAGGAAAGGAGAGGCACAAGTCCTCCTGGAGTAAGGAGCAGGGATCCAAAGAGATAAGGGAATACATTATTCTCTACTTAAGTAAGACAGAGAAACAGTGAGAGTGAAGCAGCAGCTGATAAATATACAGGACACGGAGAGAGCAGGACACAAGGACAGGGCCAATTGTAGCAGAAGTCAAGGAAAGCCGGCTGCAGCATGCAGGTGTGAGGCTTCCATCCCATTTAGAAACTACAAGATGAGGAAAAGAGGGAAGAGGGAAAAGTCAATAGAAATGATCTTAATATACAAGCTTCTCTCCAGCTAAATATTAAGGAGGAAGCTTTCTGCATTTAGTTCTGCAATTCACCAGTAGTTCTTACAGAGATAAAATTGGTGTTGTTGAATCATTAAGTCCATGGATTTGGTGACAGCCAGCCAGAATACATTATTTACTCCTGGAAGTTCACAAACAGGATTTATGTAGTGAAAGATCAAGGGGGGGGGGGGAAGGACCTACCCTATACCCCTTGTGCAGGACAGAGTTTATTCTGTTTTAATTAAAAGGTGTCTAGCAAATCTTGTGAGAAAAAGTATTTACCCAGCTGGAAGAAGCTGAAGGGCAAATCTGATGAAGGCCTGGGAAGAGGAAATATTATGAGATGCAATAAAAAAAGTTGGTGAGATAGAGAGCATATGATGGACTGTACCTGATGGTGAGTTTAGATGCTCTGGGCAGGTGGTGATACTAGCTATTAGCTGGCTGCAGTCTCCTGATGAAAGGGAAAGAGCTTGGCTTGCTCATCAGCTTCAACACCACAAGGCAGGTCACTTCTAAAGCAGAGGAAAAGGGAACACATAGTATCTCAAACTTTCCCTCCCTGCTAAATGCTTTCCCCATACTTTTGTATTAAAAAAATAATAAATGGTTTATCCCTGGAACTAACCACTCTGAAGAAATAAGAAAACTGATTTGATCCAATGGCTAGGCAATCTTCCTCCATATAGCTCTCACCTGTTATCATTGATGTCTGTGGCATTTCCTGTGCACCCATCCAATGGAAGAACAGGGAAAGAAAAAACAGCATTACAATTCAGAGAAGGGCACATGCTGAGGGGGCAAACAGTGACATTCCTGTGCGTGTGTTTAGTTCTGCCTGGAAAATGCTGCCTCACTGAGACTTAAACATAAACCTACCAGCACCTCATGCACAAGATAAACACAAAGGAGACTTATTCTGAAGCATTTTCTACCAAGCTAACCATCTCTCTAATTTATTTTCTTTGCTTTCCAGCTTTCCTGTCCCATTTGTTTGTTTTGTGAGACAGAACCATGCATCGCATCCCTGTCTGCAAACCAAGAAATAGTGGGATGTGAGAACAGACTTTCATTATAAAGACACTATCTCCTCAGCAAGTGGGTCCTTTAAATGGGGCCACAATGATCTCAAGCTACTGATAGACCCAAATCTAGGCAAACTGAAAAGCAAGAGGCACCCTCCCTTCTCCTTAAGGGTGTACTTATTTTTCTTCCCAATATCCTACCATTATCCATATTGAGCTTCTGATAGGAGGTCAGAGGGGCAGTGGAGGAGGTGCTTCCACTGCTGGAAGGTGCATTTGTAAAGCTGCATGAATGGAAAAAGAAAAGGGATATATAAGTAGTGAATGGATATTAATAGGTTATGTATGTTAAAAGGACTATAGGTGCCTAGATGTCTCAGTTCTATTTTCTCAGTGTTGAAGTTTACAGCTGATGGGAACTGCTAGGGATTGTTGTGCTGTAATAGAACAGAGAACTCTGAAGCCAAATGTGACGTTAAAAGCTGGGGAGAGAAGATCTGTGTGTCAAAATGATTTTAAAAACCCTTTTCAAGTAAAAATGTGTAGGAAATAGATGACTATTAAGATCTTGTATTCAAATTACTAAATGTACTAAGTTCCAGGGGAGAGTATTTAATCTGAATATGGTAAATTTGGGAAATAGTCATCCCATTAAATGGTCAATGTGGATGAACTTGTTCCTGATTCTCCAACTTAAATCTTGTACCTTTGAATGACAGCCAAACATAGCAGTCTTTTTTTTTTAAATGGTTATTAATGCCAGTTATTTTTCTCCCTGTGTATTTGTGAAGATTGTAATGATCTGGTGAGTAATTTATATCTACAGCTCAGACTTGATGTATCCTAGATTATATTTTTAAAAGTAGGTTAGACCAGCCAGCACATAAGCAAATACGAATTCATTCTTCTGGCATGGCTTTTCTCCACATGATAATATACAGTGGATCTTGCACATTCAAATTATTTTAGAATTCCAGAGTCCAGATCAAAAACAAAAAATTGCAGATGGCCTAGGCCTTCTTTTTGCAACCAGCCAATAACTAAGACAGGACATTATTTAGATCAGATTTTATGTAAGTCAAATGACATGATGACATATTCAGCTTTGATTTATGGAGCAAAATGTTCTTCAGGTCTCCTCCTGAAAAACTGATAGATTCATCTAGGAAGCTTGCTTAAGCCAATCATAGTTTGCACAATGTAACAGAAATAGAAGTCAAATATACTCACTAGCTGTCAGGCACAGTGCCGCCAGAATTCAGATAGGCATTTTGATAATTCTGGAAGAGGCTATTGGTGTAGCTGATGCAATCAGAATTACGGACACCGTAAGGATTGGTTGGGGATGAAGCTGGATAGTGCCCTGGTCGCACTGGTTTTGCTGCAAGGGGAAACAAATGTTAGGTTTGGTTGGATAAGTCACACAGTATTTCCTTGGAAGAGTAAAGTACAATCTGAACAAGGGAAAAATCTGAAAGATACTCATAAGGATTATAAAATTTGTTTATGACTTTTCTTCACAAAGGAAAGCTCAAGAGCAAATCCAATAAAATAAATAATTCAATAAATCTAAAGAAAAGCCTTCTGAAATAAAGGACTATCCATTATAATAAAGGATGTACAGTTACTGTGTATATATGCGCACACGCATACACACACCATTAATTAATTAATTAATTCATGGAGCTTGGATTTTCAGGATCTGAGTTCTATTTCTCCACCCCACTGGAACAGTTTAACTCCCTTCCATGCATAGAAGGGTACTGCTGAATTGGGCTGCAGGACGGAGCTGGGATTTTTGGGATCTGAGCTCCATTTCTGTTGGAGAAGTTCCCCTCCCCTTGGCAGGTAGGCCTTTTGCTCTCAAAGGTCTGCCTGAAGGTTTTGTGTGGGGGGATGGAATCTCAGCTCCGTGCAGAGTTGAGATTCCCACCTAGCTGGCAGCCCTTTTACTCCGCAGCTTTCTGTGCGGAAGGAATCTCAACTCTGTGGTAGGTGGTAGCAGCCTGCAATCTTCCCTGCCAGCTTCCCCACCGATTCTCTGGGAAAGCTGGCAGAGAAGATTGCAAATTGTGATGACATGATCATGGGGTGCTTGGCAACTAGTTTCACAACATCCAGTTTATGAACTGTAAAGCATTCTTCCCAAGGTCATGGTACCTTCAAATGATCATTAAATGGATGAGGACCACTTGTAAAAGTCAAGGACTACCTTTAAAATTTTAAAGACCATATGCCTATAGCAGAAACTTCTGTGGAAAATGATAGGTCGCTTTAACAAATTTCAGATTGATGCAGTGGTGACACTCCCATCTTCCAAACTACCTTTTCTGAATTGAATCAGAAGTACTGCACAGCATTACATACACATTCAGCCAAGTAGAAAAGGTATTTGCTCTTTCCTAGAACACATATCAACAATATAGCTGCTACCACTGAGAACTGTCTCTGTGCTCACCAGGAACGGACCCCTAAACTACAGAATTTGTTTGCTTACCAATCTGTGCAGAGTGGTTGCGTTTCATGCTGTTTTTGTAGCGCACTGCTTCCTTGATGCGGTCTACCTCCTGCTGGTAGCGGCGCTTGTCTTTCATTGCCCCTTCCTTGGCTTCCTTCAGTGCACCCTCCAGGGCCTTAACTCTCTCAGCCGTAGCCCGAAGACGTTTCTCCAGTTTAGGAAGCTCACAACGCAGATCTGCATTGTCACGAACCAGCTGGGCCCCAAGTTAACAAGAAAGGGAAAGAAGAGTAATGGAGGTGAAGTGGACGAGGTAGGCACAACTCCATTCCCCAAGACCTGAAACATTCGCCTCCAGTCCCAAGATGGTTCTGCCCTGCTTTCTCGCATTCTGCCCTTTCCAGAAAAACACACAGTATCCGCTAATTCTACCCAATCTGATCTACCTGGAAATCTCACACCTCAGAAGCGTGATTTTTTTTTTCCTAGAAGGGAACTATTACATCGCATTATAGATTTTGTAGGAATGTTTGAATATGCCCCTCAGGGCAAAATATGAAGGGCATATTCAAAGCCAACATCTCAATTTGCAAGAACAAGCTTTATGTTCACTCTTGCCCTACTTCTGAACGTCATGATGGGGAAAAATCCTTTGGAGCTGGTCTTGAGGAATGCCTGAGTGAAAAGTAGCAGAGCTTGGGGGAGGGGGGGGGCTTTCAAAAATCACACAAAAAGAACATTGTAAACATAATCAGCCACTGCTCCAGGTTATAATGAAATGGAGAAAAATAAGCCAAATACCACACCAAGTGAAGTTCTCTCTGTTGCACATCTATTAAAAGCAACCTATAGTTGACACAGATGCTGGTGATAAGCCACTGCCCTTTATAGGTGACACCCATCCCTTGTTCCCATTAAGCAGGCCCCAAGTGCTACAGATCCAAGCCATGCACCATGCTGGGGTGGGAACATTTTATGAAATGCAAGGCCGGGAGATAAAGGCCGAGGACTCACAATGATCCATTTAACTCTCACCATATGTAAGCTTGAATTAAACACCAGGTGGGTAAGCAACATGAAGTGACAGCTTAATGGCGTGAGATGAACAATTACTCAAGGGGCAGCCAGCAGCACAATAGGAATTGGCAGGAAAACTACTGTGCAGCCCAGCCTCCAAGGGAGGGAGAGAAAATGTTTGAGATAATAACATTTAGTTCCCATATCTGGAGATCGATATCAAACCAGAATGGGGGTGAAGCATATAATGAGAATTTATGAACCATGTTCTTTTCCAGATAACTGTAGGGCAATCTTCTGTAATCTGATGTCTGCTAGATATGCTGGACTACAATTTCCATCAATTTTAGTTGTTACTAAGGAGGCTATATGGCCTCAAACTGGGAAATTATCTGGAATTCATCTAACTATTTTGATGTTTATTGTATCTACTTAATGTTGTAGTGGAAGAAAGAGCATTGCTGTTGAGATTTTAGTGTGGAACAGCTAAGCTTTAACTTTTTTCTTCTTTTTGTGACAGATGCTGTGTAGGTCAATTTGGTCAGGATTGCCATGGCAAGAGAATGGATAGTAGAAACCACATACATGAAGCTGCTGAGAATGAGGCCTTTGTACAGACATGAAGGCCACAATGGTAGTGGTTGCCATGGCAGCAAATTATGACCTAATGCAAAAGGGTCATTAGGGGGATGGAGTTGCCATGGCAGTGGAATGGTGAGAGGCACCTGACCTTTCCACCCAATCAGTGTCCTCCCCCCCACCCCCAAATAAATATCTGTACTCCCAATTTGGTCACCAAGTGCAAACATTTCCTGCCCAGCCCAACAGGCAGAGGAAGATGTGAGAGTGGCTGTACAGTACCTTGGAGACCCAGCGATCCAGCTAGGGTACAGCAGCAATGGGAAAAGGGGGATACAGACATGACTCAGCACACCAGCAGAGTCCCCAATTAAACCTTCTCTGGAAACCCAGAGAGAAAGAAGTTACACCCCAGCAATGTCTATTGCTTCTGGCTGCTGGTATTCAAGTAGTACCTTCCTTCCCTGATCTGAAAATAGGGAAAATTCTCTTTTTTGAGCATGAGATGTGGCAGAATCATCTTTCTACCATCTTACTCAGCTAAAGTAAGTGGAGACAATTGGAGAAGGAAGGAGAACAGAACAAGGGTAATGGAAATCATTTTGTATGAGAAGCAATGCAGGGAATGGATATAAGCAAATACCTACCAACGTTCTAAGTACACATGTCCCTTGCTACTTTGCCACCTTGTCTTAATTTACTCACTTCAATAAATATATGATTTTACGAGGGAATGAAAGACCGTAGCCTGAAATGCAGATCCATCTCACTTCTTTCTACTTCCTGCTATTTTCATTCCATTCATTGTTTGAAACTTTCCAAAACTTGCTGCAAAATCTCACCAAATTGCACTTGGAAACAAGTGTGACATTTTCAATTAAAGCTGCCACGGTTTCATAGCAAATATTGTTGGGAAAGGAACCAGAAGGGAGAGATGCTGAAGTACCAATATGACTGGAAGCAGAATTCGAAAGCCAGGATAAGAGAGCTGGGTAATTCCTGCTGAGCCAGATGTTAAGGAACGTTTTCTGTATTGTACCAGAAGACACAATTCCCACAGGACAAAAATGGTAATTTATGACCAAAGCTAATCAGGGAAGAGCTGTTCTTTAGTCTGCTGCTAGGGAGTATACATTATTTGTGCATGCACCTTTTACTTTGCATGCAGAAAATCCAAATTGAGTCCCTGGCATCTCAGTAAACAAGGTTGCAGGTGATGAGAGCTCCAAGTCTGAAGCAGACAAAGAGGAAACAGTTATTAGGAGGCTATAGAACCTCCCTAGAGAACTGACCTCTGCTAGGGCAGAACCTGAACTGGATCCCATTTCTCCAACTTCTTCAAATCCTAAAGAAGATTCACTGACTCCTGCAATACATCCATGCTGCACTCAGTATGAAAGAACAGAGAACTAAGCCCAGCAAGTGTGCAAGGTCCTGAGGCCAGGCTTCTTAGGTGTAACGTGCATTGATGAATCCAGTAACTGTAGAAAGACCCACTGAAACATCTTCAAGCACCTGCCTTGTTGTTGCCTTATGCCCTCAAATTCTCAGTGCTTTGATTACATGCGCCAGGTATTATACCTGTCTTACTCTGATATGATCTGTATATCTTGTTTTTGATTTATGACTGAATTTGGAACACTATTGCCTGCTGCCAACTCCTTTTGTATGATAGCTATATTTGCTTTTGATCTCAGCTAACTCAATGGATCAATGATTGGACTTACTAAAAAGGCAAACTTCATGAGCTCATCTTTCAGCTGCATATTCCTCAGGTTTTCTGCCTCCATCTAAATAAATATTTCTCAAGTGTTTCATCACTCACAACTCTTCAGTCAAAAAAAAATGACCCATAATTATTTGAGAATGGTTCCTTCACTCTGTCTGGAATCTTCCTGTTGCTACAACAAATTTCTGGATAGCTTTTCTTATCCTTTTTACTTTATTAATTTGAAACTATCACAGGATGCAAATTGTGCCATGAAACATCTATCCCCCCCAAAAAAAACACCAATATTTTTCAAGGAGTTATTTCTTAATAGATGTAGTTAAACTTACAAAACCGCTTCAAAATGTCCACTATTTGGAAAGGCAGTTAAGAAGGGGAGATGAATACTCGTAGTTTGTGATTTTTTTAACATGCGTCTATCTACTATTCAAGGCCAAGAGAAGGAGGTTGAAATTTCAAAGAAGGAAAACTTGTACATTATTTAAAAACCACTTCAGTTGCCTCCCCTGAAAGGCAAAATAAACAATGTGTTATCAGCAAAGCAAGGCTCTGGAAGCAGTGCATCTCCCTTCTGGGAATTAAAGGTTTGACCTTTAGTTCTTTTAAACTTTTGTTGTTATTGTTGCTCTTGTTTTTCTGATCAGTTTCTTGGTGGAGACATTGGCCTGAATTATTTCCTCTTTCCAAAACAATCCTACATTCTTCCTCATCTTGGGTTTACTCCCGGTTTAGTGGATATAACAGCACAATCTCAATAATACATATTGCTTTTGCCTTTTAATTTAAGACTGCACCCCTATAGATTTTGTAAGAACATCATAGGGTTGATAAAAAGTGCTCTCCCTTGGGGATGTTTTAGAATTTTGACATGTATGGGAGGAAGGTCAGGACGTTATACAGGTAGTGCTTTACTTACAACTGTTCACTTAGTGACCGTTATAACAGCACTGAAAAAAGTGACTTTTGACCATTTTTCCCACTTACAATTCCGTGCTGCAATCCTAATGGCCATATGATCAAAATTCAGACGCTTGGCAACCCGGTTCCTATTTATGACGGTTGCAGTGTACTGGAGGTCATGTGATCACCTTTTGAGACCTTCTGACAAGCAAAGTCAATGGGGAAGCCAGATGCACTTAACAACTGCAGTAATTCACTTAACAACTGTGGCAAGAAAGGTTGTAAAATGGGGCAAAATTCACTTAATAAATATCTCAGCAACAGAAATGTTGGGCTCAGTTGTGGTCTTAAGTTGAGGACTACCTGTATCTGTCGGATTCCAATAGCTCCTACTCTCTTTTTTTTTTTTATTGAAAAGAGTTTTAAAAAACAAAAACATTTTCCCCCTTTTTCCCCCCTCCCTCCCAAAAAAAACCCCTCCCCCCCCGGCTTCCCGGGTCAATCACAAGGTATTGTTATACATAAACCAAACATAGAATAAAATTTTCCCTTCCAATCCAATCAGCCTCATCCAAAGCTTTTCATCTCCCAACCCCCTCCCCATTACATAAAATAACTTTCTAATTATTCGAAGGCAATCTGATATTTCTTAATCTGATATCTGTTTTGTAGATAATCAATCCATTTTTTCCATTCAATTAAATATCTTTCCTGCGTATTGTCTTTTAAAAACGCTGAGATTTTAGCCATCTCAGCCAAATTAATAACTTTCAGTATCCATTCTTCTATTGTAGGTATCTCTTCTTTCTTCCAGCATTGTCCAATCAACAGTCTTGCTGCTGTTATTAAATTCAGAATCAATTTAGTCTGCTCCTACTCTCTTTACTGCATTCTTATAGCCGGTATTTAAAAAGTCCCCTCTATTGTTCGTAATGGGAGAGATACAATTCTCTTTTTTCTTTCTATTCCACCTCATGATCTCTGAAAGCAAAAGTTATCAACAAAAGAGCTCAAGTCTGGGACTTTATAAACCCTGTATCGTAAAATGTTTTCACCTGGTATGTATTTTCAAAATTCACAGGACGCCTTTTAGATCTACTCCCTCCCTCTACAGGTAACACATGAATAAATAAATAAACAAGATGATAAATTGCTGCATCTGGCAAAAGTCCCATCAATGATGTCACTTATGTAAAGATACAGCTGGGCAGTATAGTATATATATATATTAAATAAATAAATATAAATAAATAAAACAAATGATATGTTCAGCTTGTTGTCACTGATCACATGGTAAGGAAAAGGCGAGCAATAAGCCCTAACTATCAAAAAGATCATTGTAGGGGAGAATATTTATCGTTTTGGAAGGAAATAGTGGAGTGCCTTGTGGATTTTACAGTTTTTGGCTGGATTCACACAATGCACTGATTCAGAACCAGAAATCAATCAAACATTTTAACCTACTGTCTTGTGTGAAATTGGCCATGGTGATTTATTGATTTTCTATTTTTTTACAATATTATATTTCTTGTTTCTGTACATAAGCATAATTTATCTAAACATAAACATACATTCTCGATTCCCTAAAATCCACGGAACTACATGCTGTAATCCCTGTGAATTGCTACACACTCAGAAATACACCCTCATGCAGGGGGTAATAAAAGAAATGACCATGCAACTCTTCTCTCTTAAACTCCCAAACCATCCTCTGTCTGATCCACAGGATTGGCTTGCCAAATAATCAAGGATACTGATACAGTATGAAGGGCAAATTATTATGGATTAGCAGAAAACAGGAGACAGCTCAGCACAAGCCAAGACTTTGTGATGAGTTTTGGGATCAATAAGCTCTAAATCTGGTGTTAGAAAAGTGATTCTATTTTGATGGGAAAATAGGAAGAAGAAACCTGTTGCCTTCTAACTTTGATGAACCATATTTTCTAGCCAGCTTTGCAGCCTGATCAAAGCTGACCACTTTTTTACCCAGTTTGATGCAGTAGTTAAGGCACCAGATTAGAAACCAGGAGACCTGTGAGTTCTACTCCTGCCTTAGATATGAAAGCTGGCTGGGTGACTTTGGGGTAGTCACTCTTTTCTCAGTCCAACCCATTTCACAGGGTTATCGTGGGAACAGGAGGAAGGAGTATTAGGTATGTTCACCGCCTTGAATTGTTTATAAAAATGATAAAAGGCGGGAAATAAATAAATAAATTCCAGGAGTTATCATTCAGCAATATCTATGAGGCTCATCAGTTCCCCACCCTGATTTAAGCAAACTTATATTAAATGAGAACAGATATGTGCAGGAATTTTATTATAGAAAGAATCGGAGAGTAAGCCTGGGCAATATATTGATCTTGCATTACGTGAATTCCGAACAAGCGAAGAACATATCCATGCACGGATTTGTGCCAATTGAGTCCTTGGTGAATGGAAAAAAATTGAGAGCGCGCATCCAGATGGCCTTATGAACATTCAATGCTGCTACAATACATGATGACTGCAAAATGGAGACAGAGAAAAAGATTCCCATCCAATTGACTAATTACTGTATAAGGAATGAAAATAGCCCTGAATTCACTAGCTGTCCTTCTCTCCGTCTGCTCCATCCCTCTTTGTGGTTGCTTGGCTCTCATTCAGCCACTCACCTGTTTGTGAACTTTTGTAAGCTGTTCCAGGTTGTTCTCAAGAAAGGAAATCTTCTGTTTCTGGGAATGAGCCCCCCCACTGTCCTCGGGTTCCAACTCCGCACTCTGGAAAGAAGGAGCAAGAAGATATTTATCTCTGCAGCAGTGTAGGACATGGGAACAGAGGAAGATCCTCTGAGATAGTACAGCAATGACACCAGCAGTGCAAAGCCCAAATAAAACTATATGGATCACTCCACACTAAAATTTATTCTTTAGTTGCCTCCTTACAAAGAAGTATAATTCCAAGTGTGAAATGTGCATCATACAAGATAAGGAATGGCAAGAATGGGTTCCAGAATTGGGAATGACTGTGAATTTAATGTAACCTCACCGAGAACCGTTCAACAGAACCATTTTCTGCCTTAATTTGAGCAAAAATTCAAAACTGCTAAGTGGGGAAATTAGAAGAAAGTGAATTTCCTTTACAATGGAAAGAACACATCTGGCTTGCACAAAGGGCTTCCTAAGATTGGGTTGAGGTGCCAAACCTATCACACTACTACCTAATTTTGTAGTTATTAGTGGATCAGAGGATTTTCAAAGAGTCTAGATCAGTGGTTCTCAACCTTTATAGGGCTGCGACCCCTTTAATACAATTCCCCACGATGTGGCGACCCCAACCGTAAAATTATTTTGTTTTGAATTTATCGTGCCTGAAGCCGTATTGGCTAGCAACCTGAACTGCTTGCGATTGCCTTGAGGACGGAGGCATTAAAGCGGAGACTCCTCCCCTATTAAGTTTATTGCGCCTGAAGCCAGATTAGGCTAGCGATTGGGAGTGATTGCAGCTGGCTTGAGAGGGAGACATCAGAGCAAAGATTTCTCTCTTTTTTAATTCATCGCGCCTGAAGCCGAATTCGGCTAGTGATTTGAAGAGCCTGCAGCTGGCTTGTGGAGTCAACCATTGGAGCGCGATTCTTCGACTTGTAAGTATACTTCCCATATTTACGATGGTTTTAGGCGACCCCTGGCAAATCGTCATTCGACCCCAATCTAGACCCCGCTGGTCTAGATAATGTAGAATAATAGCTAAAAGACATGGTATATCAACATAGATTTGCTTTCACATCAAATCCCACCCTTGCAATGACTTCAGGTTGTGGCTTTAGGCAAATACAATATCTCACACCTTACCTTCTCACTCCAAACTGCAGTTTGGGGACAGAATTGCTAATTTCCACCTTAAGAGGGTTTTTTATAACAATACCTTTCAAAGATAAAGCGTTTCAAAGATTCACAAGTTTTCGATGTGTTTCAAGAGCTACCTACTTTCTTAACTCGAGTCGTGACGTCTTGAACGAACAGCTTGCGAAGGTTGTGGAGGGTCTGGAGTTCACGGGCCTAGAAAGGGCACATACGTAGAAAAGAAAGCTGAGATAAGATATTTTAGACTCCCCGTTCTCTTCCTCTTGTTCTATTCACAAAACACATTTAACTGCATATTAGGTAAACCCTTTAAGCTACATTAGTCACTTGCTTAACCAAATCTGGTCAAATTTAGCCCCAGACAGTTAAACTGCTGTTCTCTGTGGATAAAGTCAGCTAATGTGCAAACTACTTATGAGTCAATTAGTTGTTTTACAAGGATATACTCTGGTCACCAACTGGTGGTCCACAGAAAAATTATTTGCATTTTTTATATGGGCCGAATACGTGCAATGAACGTTTGTGTTGCTGCAGAGAATCTCCCCCTTTGGGTCTTTTTGTGTAGGTCAGAGGGGGGCAGAAACTCCGACTTGGGAACTATTTCAGCCTCCTGATACGAGGCTTTGGGCGAAGGCTGGAGGGAAGTGCCACTGGTGGCATAGAGCCGGAGGGCCTTGTTCCAGTGCGACTGCATCACGGCTTGCGACTGGCTGACCATCTCAGCCCACTGAGCCTCCAGGTGCCAGTACTTGGCCTTTTACTCCTGCAGGTAATCCCTCTGCTTGGAAAGCCTATGCTCATAGTCCTCAGTGAGGTGCTTCTGCTGAGCCTCCTTCTCGGTCAGACCCAATTTGAATTGAGCTGTTTTGCCAACTCTTTCTCGTGGTGGCTGCTTAACTCCAACAACTGGTTCCTGTTGGGGCCCTAAGGAGCCCGGGCAGGCAGGCAAGGAGTGGCTGGGAAGGAAGGGGCGATAGAGGCACATAAGTGACATCAGGTTGGCCACTCTCACCCTGTCACATGACCACCTAGCCATGCCCACCCAGCCGGTCATTAGGCAGATCATCATAGTGGTCCGCGGAATTTAAAATTATGGAGTTAGTGGTCCCTGAAGTCAGAAAGGTTGGTGACCCCTGCTCTAGATAATTCTAGAGAGACTCTGAAAATGGGGTGAACCTGTCTGTGTTCCTTAGCAGTTTTAACTGCCCTCAAACATAGCCCCACAAGGAGGGCAAAAGATGGCAGAAACAGATTAGTAGTGAGTAAGCCCTCCCTCCAAATCTTTCTGCAATAGTGCCAATCACAATCCCACCACTTCAGGTGTTTTTTTTTAAATACTTCCCAGGTGTTTTTTTTTAAATACTTCCCAGGAAGGGGAATGGGATAAAAAAGGCCACAAGAGGAAAAAAAGGGACAATCTTTCAGGTTTCTTTACAACAGCTGGGAGCCCTAAAATGTGGCCATCGTATAACAGAGTCCACCTTGTACCCGATGCTGCTGCCACAGATGTGAGTCTATTCACTAGGAATGAGAGAATACTGCCTTTCAGGATGCTTACAACGGTCTCCTCCAGCCCCTTGAGGTCTTGCTTGGACTGCTCGTGGCGCTCGTAGAGAAATCTGTGAAGCAAAAAGAGCATGTGGGGCAAAGACACCATAGGAAAAGTGTTCTCAGAAGAATTTAATTGTCCTCGCTAAAGCATAACTCTGGTAGCACAGGCAGGTGCTGTCTATTCCCTTACGTTTTAGAATCCTGCATATAGTCAAGATTAGAGGCTATAGATATGCAGGATGGGCAGGCTTCGAAGGAACGTCATTTGGTGGGTCCAGAAAGTGAGCCTTTTCTGAAGTAGCATCTGCCTGATGAAAAGCAGGATGTTCTCAAACTTTCAGGCCTTTTCTAGAGACTTGGTTTTGTGCCTAGACTTGGGGCCCGGGAGAAATGAAGGGACCTATCTTCTAGCTACGTTAATGACAGTGGACTGCAATACTTCCTGGGCTGCTGTGTATTTTCATTCTTCGACTTGTTTTTATTTTTATTTTGACATTGTTCGCCACCCAGTCACTTATTGAGATGGGCAGCTATACAACCTGATTTTAAAAAAAATAATGGCTAAATTAATTTTCACCTTCTGAGCTTTTAAAACCTTTTACAACTTTTATCAAGGTTAGGGTTCTTTTCCTCATTGCTTCTTTGAGTGGCATGCCTACATATTCCAAAATGTAGGTGCGTACAGAACCAAAGATGATTGAACTAGGACAAAAACGTGACTTGATACAATCACTCCCCAGATGCCTAATCATCCTGTCTTCTGCCCTTTGAAAAATTGTCACAATTAGTGGCAATTTTTGGGGGCTCTATGGGTTCCATTCCAGACTTACCACATGGCCATGGGCCTTAGATTGTACATGCCTGTTTTATAAAATCTTAAGACACAGTGTTTTTTTGTTGAAGGAGGGAAAACTGGGTAGTGAGTAGCTGAATTCAACTGCATATATGTGTGAGAGTAGGCAGATTTGGTGGCAGAGAAAAACCAAGTACTGTAACTGAGGAGGAATGGTTCACTGATCCCTTCCAGATAACTCCACTGCAGATGAATATAAATAATCTCTTAGAATTGGGGATTGAGCACCATCTGTTTTGACCCAAACTGTAAAATGTTCTAGAGCTATTCCACATAGGAAAAGAAGAAACCCCATATGGGTCATCATGGAAGCAGTGAAAAAAGAAGTGAGACACAGCAGGCTTGAACAAGTTCTTATTGGGAGAGGAAGGAAACAAGAAATGTACAAAGCCTGTGGGCTGAATTCGGCCTATGGGATGCTTAGATCTGGCCCACAGGCCCACCCTGGAAACAGTGAAGGACCGGCCCACAGTGCCTCTGCCAGCGATAACTGAGCTTGGAAGGGACGTGCACAGTCACCCAGAACTCAGTTTTCATTGGCAGAGGGCGGCAGGAGGCTGTTGTAGCCGAAAATGGAATTTGTAAGCCCATTTTCACTGGCAGAGTGCTCGGGCCACCACAGATACCCCTGACACGAGTGATGTCAAGCTGGCCATGCCCATCCAGGCCCCCCAAGGTCAAACACAAGCCTGAATGAAATCGAGTTTGACACCCCTGCTTTAGAAATATGAAATCGGACCCAATCATGACATTTCCTTGTAAAGGATCATCTTCAATTTGGGATCATCTTTTGAGGTGAAACTGGTATATGGTCTTTTAAAAACCAAATATATTTAAACTATTAAATGTTCCCTCATCCCAACTGAGTTATAGTTCCTTTCCCCACTCACTACATGGGTTTAATGTACTTCAGCTTTTCCCAACTGGTGCCTGCTGGCATCAAATCCCAGAATTCATCAGGACCAAACACATTTTGTTTTAGAGAGTGGGACTTATTCTTAAACACAGGGATGAAGAAAGACAGCTGAAAATGTCTGAGGAAAGGAAGAGCTCTCACGTCAGTTCCTGTAGCTTTTGTGTTTTCTCTTGCTCCTCATTCTTGAGTTTCTCATAGTCAGCACGAAGTTTCTCCAGTTCAAGTTCTAACTTCTGGTTTAAGCTGGACAGGAAAGAATGTATGGAGAAATATGCTATTGTTGGAATGGTAAGCTAATTATCATAGTTATTCAGCAGCCTTTCAATTTAGCATAAGATCAGCAAAAGATTTCAATGCTAAAGACTCAAAACATGGAGACTAAAAAGCCAAAGCCTCTGATGCTTAAAGGACTGCATTTCAGGACAATGTACTGTATAAAAGAGGATATTTGAGTCAACCATCTTTTAAGCCTTTCCATCACAACCAGCTGCTAGTTTTAGGTTTAGCATTGGTATAAATGGATTTTTAACTGCAGCAATCCAGCCTAAGGAATTTTTATTAGGGGAAGTTCTATTGAATGAATTTCAGTTCTCAGGAAGGAATTACTGGCCTTAAATTAGTTTCAGTTCATAGTGTCTCAGGGGTCTTAATTACCAGTCTATAAATCCTATAGATTATACACAAATTAAAGGATACCCGACAACTGAATTTATGTCACACAAGAGATATGGGTATACAGTAGTGCAACAACTCTAGCTGCACTGCATTGCCATTACTTCTAGAATTAATTAACATGAAATTTCTCCTATTTGGTTCCTCCA
Source organism: Ahaetulla prasina (assembly GCF_028640845.1). Lineage (NCBI taxonomy): Eukaryota > Metazoa > Chordata > Lepidosauria > Squamata > Colubridae > Ahaetulla > Ahaetulla prasina. The sequence continues at coordinate 165,821,465 of NC_080540.1, forward strand.
GACTTATTATGAAAGACTATAAATCTCAAATTGTTAGTAAGCATGCTGATTAAGAATTCTGGGAGTTGTAGTCCTAACACAGCTGGAGTGTGTGAGGTTGGTAATGGATGATTTACCCTTACCCTCTTCTTCCATCTTTGCTCCTAATTTCTATTCTACATGTGTTCATAAATGATTGTTGCTTATTTTATTCTTTTCACATTAGTTCTGCCTTGTAAACCTTGTCCAATTTTCTGTTGCGACTCTGCCAGCCCTCTCTTGAAACTGCTAAAAAAACCAAACCAGCTTCTCATCTCCAACATAACCTATCTTATAATGAGAATCTCTCTCTTCCGCATCAGAACAACTTGCCCCAGCCTTAAAATGACTCACTCTTTAAGCTCATCAATGATTTTCTGCTTCTGGTTGATCTCATCACGTAGGCGTGCCAACTGCTTGTGGTGGGCTTCGCGGTGACTCTCTAGCTGCACTTCCAAGGCCTTCTGTAGGAAAAGAAAGCAGTTCAGAAGTGTAGATAGCAGTGCTAGGGCCCCTCATAAAACAGCAAATCTTGGACACTCTTCAAAAATATATTATTTTCCGGCAAAGCTATACTCTCTTCAACAGCCCATCATACGCTTGTCCTCTTTTTTCTTGTCCCATCCTGGCTCACAAAAATCACTGATGCACGATTAAGTCTTACATCTTTACTAAAAAGGTTTTCTAGCAGAACTCTAGTGGCAAAAAAAGGTTGGACAAACAATTGTAGTCTCTCATGATTTACCCAGACCACAAAACTCAACCAGTTTAAATCAGAGGCGAGAGAAAGTTCAAATCATAAATAAGGTACCAGAGGGTCGGTCAGTTATGCTATCAGAGTCCAAACTTACTACCCTGTTTCCCCGAAAATAAGACATCCCCGATAATAAGCCCAATCGGGCTTTTGAGCTCATGAGCTAAAATAAGCCTCCCCCCAAAAATAAGCCCTCGCCAAAAATATTTAAGCACAGAGCTGGAAATCAAGTAAGATGGCAAGAGGAGCCCCATCTTGCTCCACACATCCCAAAATAATAAGACCTCCCTGAAAATAAGGCCAAGCGCTTATTTCAGGGTTCAAAAAATATAAGATGGGCCTTATTTTTGGGGAAACACAGGTACTTGAGAAAGAAAGCTAAAGAATAAAGTGGTGAGGTAAATGGAGAGCTGTTGCCAATTGATGGATGAGGCACTTCTTATATAGGGGCAGTGTGATTTGAATTTGTTCCTGGGAGGGAAGGGCAGCATGTGTGGATCTGTGTCTGTGCCTGTATTCTTTCTGGCCAATTCTTGCTGAGCTTCTTTGCTCAGTCCCCTTTCTTGCACTGGGGAGCAGGTGTTACTTTTGCCTCTTCATCTTCTAAGGTCTCTGATAGCTGCCTTTCCAGGTTGCTAGGCAACACTGCTTTCCCTGCCTGCAACTCTTCCAGTGAATCTCCTAAGGCTGATGACTCTCTTGTAACTGCTCTTCATCTTCTGAATCTGAACTGGCCATGCGTGACTGTTTAGAGCCCGAAATATGCCTGTCTGGCCCTCTGTCTCTCTACCTTCCTTTTATTTCCTCCAGCTCTACCAGAGGTGGGTTTCAGCAGGTTCTGACCAGTTCTGTAGAACCGGTAGCAGAAATTAAAGTAGTTCAGAGAACCAGTAGTAAAAATTCTGACTGGCTCTGCCCCATCTATTCTCTGTCTCCCAAGTCCCAGCTGATCGGGAGGAAATGGGGATTTTGCAGTAACCTTCCCCTGGATTGGGGAGGGAATAGAGATTTTACAATCTTTCCTCTGGAGTGGGGTGGGAATGGAGATTTTACAGTATCCTTCCCCTGCCAAGCCCGCCAAGCCAAGCCACGCCCACCAAGCTACGTCATGCCAATCAAGCCACACCCACACAACTGGTAGTAAAAAATGTTGAAACCCACCACTGAGCTCTATCCCTCTTTTTAATTAATGCCTCTAGGGGCCAAAGGGATTGTGTAATTGGGATAACACCCTTGATGTAGAAAGACATGCCTTATCTCTTGTACTAACTTTGACTTCATCTGTTTCTTGTATCACGTCCTGCTCCTTCGCTACATCATGTACCGTCTCTGTGGGAGAGAAAAAAGATCCTTAATGAGAGGATGTTAGACAGACTTAGAGCTTAGAGTTGATGACCAGTGTTAGATTAGTAATTTGCTTTCTTGATCTAGGAGACTTGGCTGAAACAACAATTGCTCCTTTAATTTTCTATGATTTCTTGAGCAGGTTATTCTCTCAATTTTATCTCTCAATCTCAATATTTAAGTGCAGAGTAAAAAGTTTCTATTAAAAGACTTATTCTGTACCCCTCCTTCATCAATAAAATGGAAACAGTAACCTGCCTTGTACCTTTATACATATAGCAGGAAAAGCTTTATGTAAAAAAATGAACAGGCTAAATACAAAGAATAAATACAAAGATTAAATAATAACAGGAAGGAACTAGTGTGAAGATTCACCCATGGTCAAAAATTCAATACGCAAGGACTCAAATAGTCTGCATTAAAATCTGTATTCTGCAACCACTCTGACCTACTCATTTCCTGAATTATTCACATACTTCTATGCCGATCATAAAGTATACCCTAAGCCCAGTTCTGTACGTATTACCTTGGGCCTGCAGTTTAGCTAACTCTTCACTCAGAGCATCATAGGATTCTTCCAGGTTCCGTTTCTTCAGCTCCACACTCTGCATGTACTCAGTAAGTGAACGGATCTTGGCTTCATGCTGAGAAGATTAGGAAATGTAAGTGAATAAGAGATCCCTTTCACAAATGTAGTCCAGATTCCAGACTTCCCAATCTCATTTTCTATGAGGAAGAATTCAACTTTCTGCTTGTCCAAGCTTGGAAACTGTCATCTCTCCTCAAATACATCCTCAGAGTTCCAAAATAAAGAGGGGACCAAGCAATCAAGAAGCCCCTTCCATGCTGCATTTCAAGGGTACACCTATCGTAGTTTACAGTATAATATTATGCAAGTATATGCAGAAACTGCAATCAATAGGACTCTTCTAAGATTAATTAGAGTAGACTAGGATTAATATTGATTAGATGGATCATTAATGACTATTGGAAACAGGACATGATTTTGGAGTAAAACATAATCAATGTGTGTGCTTGTGGGTGTAGATGTGTTGTGTGCTTTCCCCATTTCAGGTACACCCTCATAATGTTCTTCATGGAGCTGTGGATTCATGAACATTCACTAGCAGAATGTTTTAATTAAAAGAAAGGAATGTTTGTGTGATCCAGAACCAGAAAATGAAAAACGGGGAAAGAATTTAACTTCTCCTCAATCTGCTATTTCTCTGATCCCATTTTAAAAATTGGTATTGAGAATTATGACGTGCAACAGCATGAAGTCTGGCTCCAGAAATACATCTCAAAATATTAAATATTAAAACAGAGCTTCGTGTTCCAAAGTGATCTATAATTAGATTTCTCATTATTTTCATATGCATTTAGAAGCAATTGTGAGAAGCTGGAAAATGGATTAGAATAGTGGCATTAGATGGATAATATATGAAGTAGTGTTTGAAAAAAATGGAAATAGGAGAAAAGTTAAACCTTCTCCTCTGTGATTTAAAAACAAAAATCCTACTTTGAGGTTAGCTTCCCACAATGACACCTGCTCCACAGTTGATCCCTTGTTGATCCCTTGTCACAGATATTACAATGTCCAAAAGAATATTAAGATGCCTATCTGTAAACAGCTGAGTATGTGCTTCTGGCCATTCTGCTGGAGCTTGGTCTCCCAGATATGTATGTATAAACATTTAAAGATACATGCCAATCATTTGACTTCTACAGATCTGCTGTAAGGAATATTCATGTACTGGTAGCAATGGTATCTTCCTATAAACAAGGAAAATGCACATTTGGGGAAGCTTCACCTCACTACTGAAACAATGGTAGTAGCAATAAACAAGATCAACAAGACCAATGGTGCAAGTTCCAAAGCTCCTGAACCTAGACACTGAACCAAAGCTGGAACCAGTCATTTAAGGCAGAGGTCTCCAACCATGGCAACTTTAAGACTTGTGGACTTCAACTTCCAGAGTTGAAGTCCACAAGTTTTAAAGTGACCAAGGTTGGAGACCCCTGATATAAGGTTTCCTTGAATTAGGAACCCTCACTGATCTTCCAAAAAATATTTCCCACTATATCTATCCTTCTTAATGCTAGAACTTCAAGTTTCCTGATGCCTGTTTAAAGAACCTGACCGAGAAATAACAGAAGGCCACAAGGATAAGGAACTAATTCTTTAAGACTTTTTTTCAAGCTTTCTCCAACATAGTCCTTTCCTACCAGCATGGGAGATCAGCCCTTTTCTACTCCAGATTGGAAGAAATCTGGAAAGTTAATTAAATCCAATGACATTCCCAATCCAATACGATTTCCTTTTATACCTCCTAGTTCTCAAACATACCGTATATACTCGAGTATAAGCCGAGTTTTTCAGCACGTTTTTTGTGCTGAAAAACTTCCCCTCGGCTTATACTCGGGTCTATACGGCTTATACTCGAGTTTTTTTTTTTTTTTAAAGCCCCTCGGCTTATACTCGAGTATATACGGCTTATACTCGAGTTTTTTTTTTTTTTTTTCACATTTTACCGGACGGAAGCCCTGCCGGTGCAGTGAGAGGGCGGGGCGGGGGAGCCGCCAGCCTTCTCAGCTGAGGGAGGGAGGGTTTCCCCAACCGGTAGGTGCCTCATTTCCCACCCTCGGCTTATACTCGAGTCCCCAGTTTACCCCAGTTTTTGGGGTAAAATTGGGGACCTCGGCTTATACTCGGATCGGCTTATATTCGAGTATATACGGTACTTATATAGAAAACTCTAAAACTGAGATGGGTAGCCTATAAATCCCAAATACTGCTGAACTATGATTTCCATCAATTTCACCCAGCATGGTCAATGATGAAAGGTGTGTGTGTATGTGTGTGTTAATAATATCTGCAGTACCAGAGATTCCTTACTCAGATTGTGAAAATCAAGGCACTTGTCTATGAGGAGTGTTCTGGTCCCTCTTTATTTCTTCTATCAGTTTTAAATGCCACAGCTAGTGTCCTTTTGTTGTGGTCCGCTGGCAACCTGCGGAACTGGCAGCAGAGTCAGACATTGAGGAGGTTGGGGAGGAACATGGGCCAGTCCTGGAGTCTGGGGAAGGCTCAGACGAGGGCTTTGTGTTGGAGGCAGAGAGGGGGCCAGGGCCATCTGGGAGTTATGTGCTGCCTCCGGAGCCTCCAGCATTGGACATCAGAGAGGCAGAGGAACAGGGGAAGCCTGTTCCCAGGGCGCGCATGAGCAGAGCTGCCAGAAGGCAAGAACAGTTAAGACAAAAAGGATGACTCGGGAGTAGGACTTGGAGATGATTGGTCCCTCCCTTAAGACATAAAGGAGGAGCAAAGGCACGTGAGCCTTTTGTCAGGCCTGGAAACCATACTAGACTTTAGGTTTCCAGACGCTGCCACATTTTTCCCCTGAGGGGAAGAAGGGGGGCTGAGGGGTATGGTAACATTCTTCAAGCGGTCAAGGTCGGATGGTGTTCACATCTGCAGGAAGAGTGGCGAGAAGATATTCGAATGAACTGGGAGAACGTGGGACCATGTGACCATCAAAGGGGTCAGGGGGGTGGGACTCTTGGGGTTTGTATAACTGGGAAAAGAATCCGGAAGTTCAGTTTTGGAATTTCACTCATCGTGTGCCAGTTTCCTCATGCTAGTAAAGAACTCTGGAAAACAATGGCTTCTGAGTTTTTTTTATGCAGAAGAGGTTTTTCTGGAACCTTGACACCTTTGCAGGAAGCAACTTTGTTTGTTCTGGTTGGTTTAAATTCTGAAGCTCCATTTTGACTCTGTGCTGCTTGTGGCCTTGCAAAACTAATTGCCAATTAGGTCTTTGGCAGTGTGTCAAGAGAGATAAAGATGGGTGCTTATCAGCCTTATCCCAAAGGACTGTGGCAGACCTCTGTCGGATTCTTTACAAACTATTTGTGACTGATTAGGGGCTGTGAATGAACATAATTCACAGCCGTTGAAATAAAGAGAGGGTTTTTGGGATTAATCGTGTGCTTTTTACTGTCTCAGGAAGCCTAGGTCAGAACACCCTTCATCCCCACTTCCACAGAATCTGACCTGAGAAATGAGAAGCTGGCAGGAAGACAATTCCCGTCCTGTCACCTCCATCTTGCGGTGGCACTCAACTTGAAGACCTTCCAGCTGACGGCAACGTTTCACAACGGACTTCACTTCCGATTTGATTTTGCTGATGTAGAGCCGGGCAACAGTAAATTCTTCCTCAATGGCACCACTAATCTCTACTGGCTAAAAATTAACAATTTTAAAAGAGAACATATTATTTGAGGAATATACAGGTAGTCCTCGATTTACTAAACAGTTCATTTAGTGACCATTCAAAATTACAACGGTACTGAAAAACGTGACTTATGACCGTTTTTCACAGTTATGATCTTTGTAGCATCCCCATGCTCACATGATTAAAATTCAGATGCTTGGCAACCGGTTCATATTTGTGATGGTTGCAGTGTCCCAGGGTCATATGATCCCCTTTTGCGACCTTCTGACAAGCAATGTCAAAGCCAGATTCATTTAACAACCGGATTACTAATTTATCAACTGCAGTGATTCATTTAACAACTGTGGCAAAAAAAATCATAAAATGGGGGAAATCAGTTAACAAATGTCTCACTTAACACAGAAATTTTGGACTCAGTTGTGGTCATAGATCGAGAATTGTCTGTAGTTCAATGTATGATTCTAAGAAGCAGAACTATTTATACATCCCTCCTTCTTTCTTTTGCTCAGCAGATGACACCGTTCCCAGATCATTAGATTTCACTATTTTCTAAGTAGTTTTTCTCACTTTCTTCAATTTTTTATGTGGTAAGCTCAGCACTAAATACCTTAAATGAAGCTTTCTATTGCCCTTTTTTTTAAATTGGACACAACATTTAAAAGAGCTTGATTAAATACAACAAAGAAAACAATTAGGAATTTCCCCAGATACAACTTATATGTTTCCAAACTGAGAGAGAATGACTACTTTTCTTCTTTCCCAACATTGACTCCCCTATCAACTGCTTACCAGTTTGATCTCACCGTTGCCCACAATGACGCTGAATTCACTCAGATCCTTCATAAGGCCATTGAGGACCTCAGCAATGCGTTTGCGCTGGTGCCCACTGAATTCCTGTAGGCGTTGCAACTCTGATTCCAAAGACAACATGGTGGCCTGCAAAGATAAAGACAACTATGGCTTATCCAGCTCAAAGAGAATTCCTCTGGTTTAAAAATGTGGGACTCTCAGTTTTTAATTAAAGGGAAAAGACCTTAATTTCTTGAAATAAATAAAATTAAATTAAAATTAATCCTTAAATTAATGATGTAATTTCTTAAGTGTCTTAATTTAAATGCGAACCCTCTGGTTAGGAATTAGTTTATACAAAACAAAATTAAGACGAAAAAGATGGTTTAAACTTGAATGTATGCAAGGGCTCTGAATAAATATCTATGGGAATGGAAGTTTCACCAGTTAAACCAAAAAGAAAGGCTATGGTGAATTTATTAGATCAATCTATGAACATCTGCTACTGCAGGTATCTGGAATCTTCTGGAGCCTTTCTCTAAGGAATCTGTCTATACCACCATTGTTTTCTTTTTTGTATCCTAAAAAAACTTCTTTAGTTACTCAATGGCTTTTTAAGAACTTCACTAAGTCCTTTTGAAGTTTTGATGAATGTATTGATTCTAGAAGGGCAACATTTGAACCTGTTAAGTTTTAACTCGTGTTTTACAGTTCCGCAAGGAGATCTCGGCACTTACTACTTTCTGAGACAACTCATCCACCAATAGCTGATTCTGCTGGCTCTTCTCATCTACCTCCTGGGATTTCTGATCGTAGTTGACAGCCAATTCCTCCAGAGCTTGCAGTACCTCCTTCACCTCCTCCTTAGCGGAATCATTCTCAGCCTGCAGATGGCTTAATTCCTGCTGCACTTTTTCATTGTCCCCACGAGTGGATATTAGCAGCTATCAGAGGGAAAAGGCAGTGTGAGTTAGTAATTAGAGAAATGTCAGGGAAGATATAAGAAAGGAGGAAGAACAGGAAGGCCAAATGTGGATGATGTAAAAAGAGGTAGAAATATAGAGAGAATTACAGACTGCTGTTAAAGTTACCGTATATTAGTCTTTTTCTACCCAGTTGCTTTCTGATTATATATCCATCAATTCCAGTCAGCTGTAGCTTGCTAAAAATTATCACAGCTGCAATCTAATATTGAGGACACCTAACTCGGGAAGAATGGAATACAATTACAGTATTTAATTAAAGTGCTGGGAAGACCAGGACAAAATCCATAGCCAGCTACTAAGCTTATTAGCCAACTTTGGATACATCATCATCTCTCACAGGACTGTTGGGAGGACAATGTGATGAGAAAGAATAAGCAGATATCATCTGTTCCTTTGAGGAAAGGCTGTCTTAAACTAAGATAAAAAATCAGGATGCACTTTTATGCATGTCTGTGCATAAAAATACTCTTGGGAAATTGCTCACCTCCTCTTGGTCCAGCATCTGCTCTTTTAGTTTCTCCATCAGTTGGCTCTGCTGATTAATTTCATCATCCTGATTGGACAAAAATACGTCATTGCTAACTACCTTGTTCTGTGTCCATGGTTTCAGACAGATAAGGCACAAAGAAAAGACATTGTGATCAAGATGAGGTTAAAAGGAAACCAGGAGAAATTTACGTAGGATGGAGGAGAGATGTCTACCTTATCATCAAGCTGCTTATAGAGTTTGCGGATCTCCTCCTCATACTTATGCCGCTCCTCGTCTGAGATCCGGATGACGATGGAGGAGTTGTTATCATTAATGGGTGTCTCATCACAAGTGTCAGGTACCACCTTCTCCTCATCACTCAACTGCTCTGTTTCTGGGACATTCTCACCTAAAAATGTTTAAATAGAAGACAAGGGACATTTTCACACACTTATTTTACTGCTGTTTTTATTATGAATCACGAGGTACCATAGTGCCTTTCAGGGACAGATCTGTTTAATGATTATATGAGAAATCACACTTTTTCACCATCCTAGAAATGTGAAGCCCGTTCAGAGGAATCAGAATTAAGGACACTAACTAGGTGCCCTTTTCCAGTGCTAGACAAACTCTGCAATTCAAGGCCATTTTGGTCCAAATCTCTGAACTGAGAGTGGATTATGGCACTATTTTTTCACAGTAGGCACCTAAATGTATTAAAGGAATATTGCATCTGTTTCATCATAGGAATAAAGATCAAAAATTCAATGAAGAGAAATTGCATTGCACAAGTTCCCAAGTTCACTCCTTAGCATCTCCATCTCCTGCCAAGGTTGAATAGTCTGACGATACATGACAGTTATCTAGGTTTTTATGACTGTCCCTTGCATTTCATCCCTCCAAGACCCTTTCAAATCTGCACTTACTATTTAGTTCCTAGGCAACCTGAGGCATCTTTATTACATCATATATACATGCAGCATATGTCTGGGATCACCTTAAACTTAGGTGAAGCAATGTGGCATTTCAGGACATTGATATCCATTCCCAAAGTCTTTCTATTAGGCAAATGCACTGGAGCCATAATTCTTGCTTGCATCCTTGCATTTTTTTAAATATTCCACTCCAAAAATTTATCGGCATTATAGAAAAATGAAGAAATGTGCAATTCTCATTGCTTAGTTTCAGGTACTCATAAATTTTACCCCAAAACCAGCCTTTTGTTCATATGTAAACCTGTCAACATATGGTTGATATACAGGAAATACATCTACTACTAATCTCACTTAATTCTGAAAGACCAAACATGAATGCAGTTAACAGCAAAGCAAAGGGGACCTTTATATTCTTTGCACCCAACCTACCATTGCGCCAACGTCCTAGCTCAGCCTCCAGCTTTGTAATTGTCTCCTTGAGGGTCTTGTTTTTCTCCTTCTCCTTCTCAAATTTCTTCTTCCATTGTTCTGCTGTCAATTCCAGATTCACTGATGCTGTATTCTTGATTGTCTTGGCCCTGAAATGGAAGAGAATATCTTTATGGAGAAGACTGCTTTGATTGATTGATTGGTTGGTTGGTTGATTGATCCGACTTGTTTTTGACTCCTAGCAACCACATAGATACATTTTCTTCATGGTGATGTATCCATAATCAGATCATTCAGGTTTTTCAACAGTGTACTCATTGCCACCAGAATTGATTCCATTCACCTTGCTGCTTCTTTTTTCTTCTAAGACATTCCATTACACCCTATTTATTATACTGACCATCTTCCTAGTATTGACGCAGATGACTGAAGCTCTAAAAATACAGGAAGATCTTACTTTGCTACATTGCTCATTGACTAGCAGGAATAGGTTTTAAGGCTAGAGTTTACCTCAGCAGAAGATGCTTATGATCAAACCATGGCTCTTTCCATGCAAGACTTGTTTGCCACAGCTGAAGTCAGTCCTTTCCCTAGATGCCTCATCTCCGAAATAGCAGCAGAATCATTTTACTTGGCTATTCCAATAGTAGCCTTTTCAAAATAATATCCAGTCAAAAAGCATTTCTGTCAGTATGCTTACCGCTGTCCAAACATGAGAGTAGATTTGGTCTCAGCATCATTATAGCTGGAAGGAGAGCAGCAGATAAACATTGTTGTGCGGCAGTTCCCACCCAGGGAGTCCTGCAGGATACGGGTCATCTTGCTATCTCGGTAGGGCACATAGCTTTTCTGCATGAGATAATGGGAGTGAACATATTTGGCCTTTTTCACACAGGCAAAATTGACCGCAGAAATGTCAATCTGCTCACAGTTCTTATTAATTAAAAAAAAAATTCTATACATCCAATGGACAGGGAGAAGCAAACTCATCTAGAAATTTCATCTTCCAGATAGGAAAGGAAAACCTAAATCATCAGAAGCAAATAATTAACAGGTAGCAGTGTATTTTCTAGAGCAGTCAACATATTCCCAGCAGTTCTGACTGTATCAGATGCTTTTGCTACATTTTCCCCCAAACTTAAGTTCTTCAAGCCTGTTGAACCACCATTCCCAGAAGTCCCAAAGTCATATCAAGAATTAATTTTGGGAGTTATTGGGCTATAACTTCAGATATTAGGCCAACTCCCATACTCCCAAAACAGCTGGTAGAGGTTGTTTTCCTTTTTCCCTTTGGTTGTGTTAATTGGAAGAATTGTTAGTTTTGTCTGTTGGTTGCTGCTTATGTTATTTATCATTTTGTTTATTGTTTTCATTCTACCCACAGTCATGTACTCTAGATGGGTGGCCATATAAATGTAATAAATAAATAAAATCCCTAGATGGGGTGTCGGCAACCTGTGGCCCCAGAGCCGCATGCGGCTCTTTCATCCCCTTGCTGTGGCTCCCTGTCGGCTGGTCCCATCCCCCGCCCTCCCTTCCCAGTCACTCCTCACGTAGTCTGAGAAGGTAAGGGCAATGGCGGGGATCGAGACCAGAGGTGGGTTTCAGCAGGTTCTGACCAGTTCTGGAGAACTGGTAGCAGAAATACCACCTCTCACTGCACCCACCCCTATCTATTCTCTGCCTCCTGAGTCCCAGCTGATCAGGAGGAAATGGGGATTTGCAGTAACCTTCCCCTGGAGTGGGGCGGGAATGGAGATTTTACAGTATCCTTCCCCTGCCACGCCCACCAAGCAATGCCATGCCCACCAAGCCACACCCACAAAACCAGTAGTAATTTTTTTTTGAATCCTATCACTGATGGAGACTCGCTCCAAACAAGAGGGAAGCGCCCCTGTACTTGCCCCTCATCTCGCGGATGCTTCTTTGGGTGCTTCTTAGTGCTGCACGCACCTCGGTTGGTTGGGGAGATGCACAACTTGCTCTCCACCCTGAGATGCTGGCCTGGGCCAGCTGCAGCCAATGCTCTGCATCGTAATGGGCTTCAAGAGGAGGAGGGGACGCCATTTACAATGCAGAGCATCGGCTGTAGCCGTCCCTGGCCAGCATCTTGGGGCAGAGAGCAAGCCATGCGTCTCCCCAAGCAACCAAGGTGCGCATAGCAGTAAGACGCGCCAGAAGAAGCCTCCGCGAGATGAAAGGCAAGTACAGGAACGCTCCCCTCTTGTTTGGAGTGAATATCCATCCCCGCCGTTATCTTCTCAGGCTACGCAAGGAGTGACTGGGAGGGGAGGGTGAGAGGCGGGGCAGCCAGCTGACAGGGAGCTACAGTGTGGGGGGGAAGAGCTTCATTTATCTGGGAATCTGAAATGACTCTTGATTTAAATCATATGGTAAAAAGCACCCAAAAAAGAAGAAAGAACATCAGCAAAACAAACAAACAAACCCCAATCTTCGCCTGTTTTTGGAAATGGTTCAAAAGGGAGCATACACACACACAAGACAGAGAAGGAGAGAAGAGAGAGAGATGAGAGAGAGAAAGGGGGAGAAAAAGAAAGGGAGAAATGAGAATATGATGGAGGGAGAGAATGAGCGAGAGGGAAAAAGAGAGAGAAACAAATGAGAGAGAGAAGAGAGAGAGAAACGAGAGAGAGCTGGAGGGAGAGAATGAGAGAGAGGGAAAAGAGGGAAACAAATGAGAGAGAAGGGAAGAGAAAGGAAAGAAAGAGGAAGGAAGGGGGAGAGGAAAAAATGCAAAATAGAAGAGAGGGAGAGAGAGAGACCCATTTCCCACAGAAAACACCCAGAGCTCCAAAACCCAGGTAGGCGTGGCTGGGGCAGGTCATGTGATTGGGTGGGAGTTGGCCACACCCACCCAGGTTTTGTGGCTCTGTGTTTTCTTTTCTGCGCGAAACGGGTCCAAATTGTTCTTTGAATGTTTAAAGTTGCAGGCCGCTGCCCTAGATATCCATATAGCACCAGGATGGGGAAAGCTGGCAAGTAATCTTTTTGTTAAGGGATGCACTACTCACTGTGCCCTCAGCCAGAGCTGAGATAACATTCCCAAGTGCCGACAGAGATTTATTGATATTCTTGGCCTCATCCAACACAGCTCCTTCAGCTCCAGTCTTACTGACCTGCCAGGAGAAGACATTTGTTTATTATAAAGGAGATACATCTGTATGTTATATGAAATCCTAAACGAGGCTTTCTGCTCTGAATAAACAAGCTTCCTAGGTATTGGGAGAAAACCAACGGAACCAGCTAGAAGGCCCAGAAGAATTGGGACAGACGTGGAGACCAATGAAAAGTAATTGTCCCAAACATCTGAAAGCTCAAGCAAAGCTCCCTATCGTTTCCTTTGGGTGGCAGACAATTATGGCTGGCAAATCAGGACCTACTCTCCCATTCAGTGATTTCTCAATACACTATTCAGACTTGCCACCTAACTGCATTTAAAGCCCATAGCTCTCTGGAGATCCCTAAGATACTGATTTTGAGACCTGTCCTTCAAATAATGGGTTTCCTGATGCTCAGGAGAGGAGAGTACGACTGTTGTGGGCTGTCAGCAGCCTAAGGAGCTGGCAATGGAGTCGGACAGCGATGAGGCTGAGGTGAGGCCAGGGCCATCAGGAAGTGAGGTGCGGACTCCAGAGCCTCCAGAACCTGATAGTAATGAGGCAGAGGAACAGGAGGAGGCTGTTCCTAATGTACGCATGAGAAGAGCTGCTAGAAGGCAAGAGCAGCTCAAGCAGAGAGGACAACTCGGGATAGGGCCAAGAGATGATTGGCCCCTCCCATAAGGCTTAAAACAGACCAGCACCAGTGTTTCAGCTTTGCTGGAAAACAACTTCTGCTTCATCCTCTGCTTTGTATATGTCTTTGTTTTTGTGGCTTCTGGATATTTGCCAGGAAGGGGCTTTGGCAGTTTGCCTAATTGGACTAAGGTCTGTGAGATAACTGAGGAATTTGTGTTGGGAGGCATTTGTTTTACTTTGAGTTGAACGATGCTGGGAATGAAGTAATTCCCAACTGTTCGAATAAAGTTTGTTTTTCCACGGACTAAGTTTATTACTACCTACTTGGGCCTGGGGTCACAACAATGGCATTTTAATGAGTCTTAGCTTCAAGGTATATATTTTATGAAGGCATTGCTGAGATACAGTACATGTATGATGTCCACATTGCACTCATGTCAGAAACACCAAGGTGCTTCCAGATTGAAATGATTAGCTGGTAACATCACCGTTTCACAGGGGACGCCCAGTTTGGGGCTTCTTTCCTGTTCCTGACAGGAGCTGGAGCAAAGGCCAAGTGCTCACCCACCCCATGGCAGCACTCAGGTCTCAAATGCAAGCTTGCTAACCTCCAACCCAGTGTCCTAACCACCCAAGTCACCATGCTCCATATGTATGATGCTGATCTTAATTTATGAAATAAATCAAACTCTGCTTGCTTTCCCACTCAGATCTCTTATAAGCCCCGAGCACCTTTTCGCTGCCAGCCAAATCCACTAGGTAAAGCTTCCCACTCAGTTTTTGCTCAGTCTCCATGTTCTCCTGCTTAATGTTGATAAGGAAGATGCTGTGACTCCGAGAACTGTGCTCATTCATGTCTGCAAGGTTAAGGAAGAGAAAGAGACAAGCCTGTTTTATTTTTCAAAAAGAAAGCCTGGGCAGAGATTTCCTGCAGTGAAATTGTACAATATTCAACCCACTGAGGGCTCTTCGAGGCATGGAGATTGGCAGTATTATTGAAAAAAGCTTAGCAAATGAGTTTGTTGTCTGCTTTCTACTCTAATCCTCATATGTCCAGGTCTAAAAATAAACATCACAGAAACACGTAAAACTGTTTGATTTGAGATAATAAGCAATAATTTAAAGGCAGTATCAAAACGCTACTCCAGTTGAATATACTAAGAATTATATTACTTTCAACTCTCTACAGGAAATCCACATTCCCCACGCCCACAAGTCCTATACAATACTTGTATTGCAGAAAAAACACAACAAAACAAAATAGGTGATAAAAAGAGTTGTGACTGCTTCCTAATTATAAATTGAGAACAAAAAAGAATCCTTTGATTAATGATATACTAGTCTTTGATGCAGGATTCTTTATATACAGTAACTGGGAGATTTGTACACTTTTTTCCCCCTTCTTTCCTTCAATCGTGTCCAATTCTCAGAGATTGCCTGGGTAAGTTCCTGCAATTTTCTTGGCATGGTTTTTCAGAATTGGTTTGCCATTGCCTCCTTCCTAGGGCTAAGAGAAAGTGACTGGCCCAAGGTCACCCAACTGGCTTCATGTCCAAAGCAGTCCTATCCTGATGCCTTAATCACTACATCAGACTGGTTGCCATTTGTATACTAGGCCATACTTCAGTTTTTATTAGACCTAGCCTGTGATCAACGTACATTTTACACTTTAAGCATGATTGAGAGTAAGAGACAGCAATGTCATTACTTTATCTCTTGGTGACAATTAAAAAATCTTGCTGGATGATTATTGCTTTCTCTCAACTTTAAATGGAGAGGCTGAGATTTACTGGTAATCTCTCTCTAAGAACTAACCATCTCTAGTCCTGCTCAGCTTTATCAAAATTGGCTGCTGTAACCTTTAAGGGATAGTTGTACTTTTTTATTAGTGTATAAATATGTTAACAGGAGCTCATTTAGCCTCACACAGCCATCATAAAGATCTGGGTTAAATATGGAGAGGTGTCTTTGACCCCAACACTGTAAGAGCCTGCCCTTTCCTGAAAGTTACATCTCCACTGGCAACACACATAATCTATGCTCTGTCCTTCAGAGCAGAGGTCTCCAACCTTGGCAAACTTTAAGACTTGTGGACTTCAACTCCCAAAGTTCCTCAGCCAGCTTTGCTGGGAGTTGAAGTCCACAAGTCTTAAACTTGCCAAGGTTGGAGACCCCTGCTTCAGAGCATGGTCCTTACAATCTTAAGTGATATCACTCTGATTTTCTCTGAGCACAAGAACTTTTCTTTTCTTACATTTTCTTCAGTACAGACCTATCTGTGCAGTCTGTGACCCACTGAACCAATGAAGGAGTTGGTCCAAAGCTTTTTTGCAGCCTGTGGCACCGAACATGATTTTCCATTCTCTGGGTTAACCAAAACTGGCAGCTTAAGGATTTCCAGTGTCTTGCCACCAGCTCCCACCCCATCCTGGCATCTTCTGCCTGAAATCACTGCCTCAATCTGACATAAACCGCCCTCTCTTTTTTGCTGCTTTTCTGGATGTGCAAAAGCAAAGGAGGTACAAAGTTCTCAGGAAAAAAGCAACAACACTTGAAAAGGTCCTAGTGAAGCAGACATTCTTCCTGCCTGGTATGTGGGCTCCCCAACTGCCTGTTCCATACACCATTCTCCTTTCCCAATTGCCTGTCTTCAAAACTCACTGGTGACAGCCACATGGCGGTTGGATTTTCCTTCATCAATAACATCCAGGATTTCTTCAGGGCTGGAGACAAACCGTTCAGTGCAACCCTTAAGCAAAAAAAGAGACAGTAGTTTGCTCCTGATCCCATCACTCCCTTCAGTTTTGTTCCTAGTTATCTCCCTCAGCCTTGCACCTGCGTAGCTTTTCCTGAGTTATCTCAAAGATGCTTTTTCAAAAGGCAACTCGGCTTTGTTTTTTCCTTGAGGAAGACATTTTGCTTCTCATCCAAGAAGTGTCTTTAGTTCTGACTGACTTTCTTGGGTGAGAAGCAAAATCAGTGGTGGGACCAGTTCAGCCAAACCGGTTGTTAATTTTTTGCGTAGTTTGGTGAACCGGTTGATCCCACCACTGGGTGGCCCCTCCCCTCCCCGCCCACCGGGGTTGTCATTCAGGGTGGGGAGGCTGCAGGGGCATGATTTGGAGCCACACTGATCATCTGGGAGGTGGCGAATGGACCCGCTGTGCTGATCAGCTTGGAAGGGTGCCCCTCCCGCCTGCGGCCCGATTTGGGCCTTTACGGCCTCTGGCAAAATTCTGCAGCAACCACCATTCCTTCACTAATCTGCTTTCTAGCTCTGTACTCTGGCATGCAGGGCAACAGAAGAAGATCATGTGACTACCAGTTTAAAAAATGTTCAATCAGACCTTCCAACTTTATGAGATCTTTCCCCCACCCCCAAGAAGTTGGAAGGTCTGACTGAACATTTTTTAAACTGGTAGTCACATGATCTTCTTTTGTTGCTTTGCACACAGGAGAACGGAGCTGGAAAGCAGGTTAGTGAGGTAATGGTGGTTGCTCTGGGATGGGGTGGAAGTGAGGCTTTTTCATTATCATTGCTCATAAGTAAGAACCAGTAAAAGAGGAATGGAAAAATCCCTGCCTGTAGATCAGCGTTTTTTAGTCTTGGCAAGTTTAAGCTGCCTTGGAAATTCTGAGAATTAAAGTCCATGCATCTTAAAGTTGCCTAAGTTGAGAAGCATGGGCCTAGACTGGAGTTTAGGATTTTCCATTCCTGTTTTATTTAGAATTTGGTGCAATTAAATAGATCAGTTGTGGTTTCCTTAACAAATAGTGATTAAAGCGAAATGAACCATTACTGGACCTTTTGTGAGAAATTGAAATTAAAAGTTGATCTGGGCTTTGATGATTAGATATAGGATTATGGAAATAATGTAGACAAATGTTAATCTTAGAGTAAGAGTTTGATATATTTTTTACTTATATCTGTACCAAAGAAAGTTGGAAGTCATTCTTTTTCAGTTTTTCTTCTTTTCCTCTTTCTTTCTCTTTTTCTTTCTTTCTTTCTTTCTTTCTCTTTCTTTCTTTCTTTCTTTCTTTCTTTCTTTCACTTTCACTCTTTTTCTTTTCTGACCCTTTTCTTTTTTCAGATCTGTTTTTATTTGTTTATCCCTTAGCCTTTTTTTTTTTTTTGATGTATGAAGGATCAAATACTCAGCCATTATAATTCTACATTCCCTTATTTACAGAAATCATATCAAAATTTAAAATGAAATCCACTGGGAGCCCTCTCATATAATGCAGGCTCTGAGTCCCTCTAACCAAAAAGTATATCGATAGAAGAAAATATTTGTAGCTAATAGTTGAACTGTGGGTTCCTTGGTGCTCTCTGAGCTTGATGGTTTTCTTGCAGATGTTTCATTATCAAACTAGGTAACATCATCAGTACCAGAAGGGAGTGGAATTTGCTCTTATTTTCATATATTAGTGGTTTACCCTGTCACTGTTGATCAGTTGCTTCACAAACTGTGTTTTGATTGATGCCAGGTCTCTACAGCCTCAGGCAGAGAAGAGCTATTCTGCACTCCTCCCTCAAATGTTCTTTAAAATACAGTTTCCCAGCATTCCTTTAGAAACCTCCAACATGCAAACTGTGGTTACTCATCCTAAAATGAATCCTCTTTACCTGGAGCTTCAAAATTTGCTGTTTGCTGAGAAGATACCTAGCTAAAAATCAGTCTACATTTAGTGTACATCTGACTTCGGGGATGTTTCTTCATAACCAAACAAAAGTGTATTTTCTGTGCTGTTCACACCACTTGCTCGCTAGTTCTGGATGTCACAAAGCAAAGCCCACATTTTGTAATTAACCCCCACACCCCATTTTAACTGGCAGAGTGCTGCAGGAGGCTGAGCGCTGTCACATCCGTTGGCCACACCCCCTGGCCACATCCAGCCAGCTGGTCATTAGGGCAGAAAACCGGTTGTTTCAATTATTTGAATCCCACCACTGAGCAAAATGTCTTCCTCAAGGAAAAAACAAAGTCCAGTTGCCTTTTGAAAAAACACCTCTGAGATAACCATGATATGGATGATTGAGAATATAGAGCTGCGGTGGCGCAGTGGTTAGAGTGCAGTACTGCAGGTTACTTCTGCTGATCACCGGCTGTCAGCACTTTGGCTGATCGAATCTCACCAGGCTCAAGGTTGACTCAGCCTTCCATCCTTCCGAGGTGGGTAAAATGAGGACTCAGATTGTTGGGGGCGATATGCTGACTCTGTAAACTGCTTAGAGAGGGTTATAAAGCACTGTAAAGCAATATATAAGTCTAAGTGTTGTTGTTGTTGTTGTTATTATTATTATTCCATAGACTTTACCTGACTTCATGCCCAAGGCAAATGCTCTATAACAGAAGTAGTTGATTTAGTGTCTACTGGTTGTAAGGGACTACAAACTCCCACAATTCCTTGCCACTGATTTTGCTGCTTGAGATTGATGTAAAATGTATACATTTGTACAATATAATTACTTAAAACATCTGGAGATTGTCTATCTGTCCTTAAAAAAGTATATATTTAGGAAGAGCGGAAATTTTGGGGAGAATCTTCCCATCATGCACAATATTGTAGATTATGCTAGTTTTACACAAGTCTATTATGTGTCATTTTTTAAAAAAAATAGCAGAACTTCTTTTAATATGCAATGCTTTCATTGATTTTAGCACTACAGTACCTAAAGACAGACTTTTCAATCTTGTTCTTCTAGCTGTAAAATTTGGTATTGAAATTGATCATTGCCCAGTATTGATTTTTTTTAGGAAATATATTAATTCAATTTCCCAACAACTCACCTTCACAAATGGCACACGGTTCTTATCCTCGTGAACGGAGAGATTGGTCTTCGTCACTGTGAATGAAAAAGAAATGGGTCCAAGAGAACTCAATGAATCCAAGGAAATATGTTTTATTTAAATTACTCGCTATCCTCACAATTGCCAAAATTCTTCCCAGGCCATTGATTTGTTCTATCACCTGACTTGCTCTCCACCCCACGTGATATTTCCCTTGAAGCTCACTCACCATCTAGCAGATCACGGATTTTGTCCAGGTAGATTTCAAAGTAAGAAACCTGAGAGGAGAAGGAATAAAGAAATGAAAAACGGGAAGATGGGAATTACCCATCCTCTTGTCCTCAAGGATACGTGCCTTTCAAGCAGCAAACAACTATGCACTCTCAAACATTCCAAAGAGGTAACTCGAATCTTCCAGATGGGAACTGTTAAGCTTTTAGCCTTTTTAATAACAAATACAATGGAGCAACAGGACAAAGAAAAAGCAAGTTTCTATCAATCTAGTGGGTTCCAAATATGGTTTACTACAGTTCTCCTCAGTCTTAACTTGTAGATCAAGCATATCCTTAGTAGCACTGACATAAGAGAACCTGTTACTCAAAGACACGGGGCTGCTACCACCATCTAGTTGTTTTCCATGAAGGGCATGAATTGCACTAGTTGGTGCAAGAAAGGCAAGTGATGGGACATCTGCCTAACGTTCTAAGAATCTTCTGGAATTAAGGAATAGATCAGAACGCTTCAGGCAAATAAGTAACAAGCACTACCTACATCACTGGTCCCTCCTTGTACTGTTGTATGTCTCTGACCTTAATGTGGAACTCCAGGTTCTCATCCATGGAATAGATATGGTTGAAGATGTCTTGGGCAATGCGTGGGATGATGCCCATGAGTTGGGGATCATGCAGCTTGCCCTAGTGGAACAGAAGAATTGAAAGTAAGGTCAACAAGCCCTCCCAAATTCTTCAGATAACCTTGATTCTTGAAACATCAGATCTATTTGCAGATGCTACTATCAGGCCAATATTTTCTCATTTAAAACGTATAACACCAACCTCCATGGTGTGAGTCTTTCCAGAAGACGTCTGTCCATAGGCAAAGATGGTTCCATTGTACCCAGCCAGCACATCTGCAAAAAAAAAAAAAAGGGGGGGGGGAGGAGATGAAGGACAAAAATAAACTTAGCCCTTTTTAAAGGATCTTGTTTATTCTCTTTCTGCTGCCTACCCAAGCGATCCTATTAAGCACCTGATATTCTACCAATGCCGCCCTGAGTCTTCGGAGAAGGGCGGGGTATAAATTTAAACAAACAATGCCCATACTGACCTTTGACAATCTGCATGGCACAGGCATGATACACTTGTTCCTGTGTGGTGTTGGGTGGGAAGACCCGGTCAAAGACATAAGGCTTGCCCTGCAGAGGGACACAGAAAGATAACATAATAGATTAGAATACCCAAATGTTTACATGAAGTATCCATGTATTATTCCTGAAAAACAGTGCTTAGAGGGTGTCAAGGTCTGACTGGGACAATACATCAGTAAGCATTCAGACTACAGAACACTGGATCCAGTATTATTTCATTCAAAGTCTGATACATACTTGGAGGATAGGGAGAGGGTGGGGGATCCTGAACTCAGCTGTTACTTAAATAGCAGGTAGGGACCATGGTGGGTGGCAGTTGCTCCACTTCAACTGATGATACAGTTATGATTCCATCTGGACCACTACTCATCTGGATTACTGTAATGAGAGCTCTAATGATGCAGACTTTGGAAATGACCCAGAAGCTACAACCGATCGCTCCTGTCATAGTCAATACTTACGACCACAATTAAGCTCAAATTTTATGTTGCTAAGTGAGAATTTGTTAAGTGAGTTTTACCTCATTTTTGCCATAGTTGATAAGTGAATCACTGCAGTTGTTAAGTTAGTAATATGGCTGTTAAGTGAACCTGGTTCCTCCATTGATTTTGCTTGTCAGAAGGTTACAAAAGGTGATCACATGATCCCAGGACAATGCAACCTTCATAAATTTGAGTCAGTTGCCAAGCAGCTAGATTTTGATCATGTGACCATGGGGATGCTGTAATGGTCGTAACTATGAAAAATGGTCATAAGTCACTTTGTTCAGCGCCATTATAAGTTGAATAATGCTACCTGTATTATTTCTCTTGAGGTTATATAGCACTGGTACCTATAGGTTCCTTTTTAATTATAGACCTAATTCAAAGTGCCAGTAACAACTCACAAAGCCCTATATGGCGCAGCATCAGATTACGTTTCTCACAAGAGGAAAGCACAGAAAATGGCTTATTACCAGAATGGATAAAATAATTCTTCAAATCCTTGGAGAACTGCATTTCTATCACCAGCTTAAGGGTAAATGCTATTGTCACATCTTACTTTGTGATTCTTACAAGAACTTAGAATGGTTTAAGTGCTGACAGAATGATTCACACATTCTGGGAAGCCCAGCCAAAGAATACTTGTTTCAGGGAAATGTCCACTGACAGATGAAGATGATGTAGCAATTAGAACAGGGACAAAATAAGGTTTTACTTTTCCCATGAAGCTGAATACCTTGCTGAGCATAAGTGCTTTTCATGTCTGGAGTCTTTTATTTATGTATTTGTTTCTTTATTCATTTTCTTTGTCTGCCCAACTCAGTCAATGACTCTGGGTGGCTTACAATTCAAACAATATATTACAGTTTCTTCCCCAATTTATAGAAAGACTCTCTTTATTCATTTAATCCAATCAGCCACAACTTGATCAAAAATAGTTCATGGCTATTCTAGCAACATACAACCATACTAACTAGGTCCAAAGTTGCTATGTTATGTAACAGAAAATTCCTAGCCACTTTCTCCTGGAAGTGCCTGGTGTTCCATGAATTATTGCACAAGGGTGTACAAGGCAAAACTTAATGCCTTAATGGTGGCTAGGCACGCAGTAATAGACTTTGTTTAGGAGCTGCAGCCAAACAACTCATGCAATAATTCTGAAAGCAGAGACACTTTTTTCAAAAACTCTTATGTCTCCAACTCTATTTCTTGAAACACAGCTGGGAGGGCTTTATAAACTACCCCAAATCTTTATCTATATATGTATGGTATCCCCAAAGCATAGCTGACTGGGTGTTTGTAATTTTAAAAAAACCTGTGTTAAAATTAAACCACTCTTGCCCCATTATTAACCAAGTTATGATATTCTCACAATACATTTACCCCACTATTAGGGTTCTGTTTTTGGCAAGATGAAAGATTTGTATTTATATGTTTATGTCCAGGCATATAAAACATTTGCTAGACCAATTCTAGAATACAGCTCGCCTGTTTGGAACCCTCATCACATCTCTGACATCAATACAATTGAACGAGTCCAGAAATATTTTACAAGAAGAGTTCTCCATTCCTCTGAAAACAACAAAATACCTTATCCCACCAGACTTGAAATCCTAGGTTTAGAAAACTTGGAACTCCGTCGCCTTCGACAAGACCTAAGTTTAACTCATAGAATCATTATTTGTAATGTCCTTCCTGTTAAAGACTACTTCAGCTTTAATTGCAACAATACAAGAGCAACCAACAGATTTAAACTTAATGTTAACCGCTTTAATCTAGATTGCAGAAAATATGACTTCTGTAACAGAATCATCAGTGCTTGGAACATTTTACCTGACTCTGTGGTCTCTTCCCATAATCCTAAAAGCTTTAACCAAAAACTTTCTACTATTGACCTCACTCCATTCCTAAGAGGACCATAAGGGGCGTGCATAAGCGCACAAACGTGCCTACCATTCCTGTCCTATTGTTTTTGTTTTTGTTTTTGTTTTCTTTTCTTTTCTTCTTCATATATATATATATATTGATGCTTATACCTCCTAATATTTACTCATATATATGTTTATATACTATATAATCCTTTTTATATGATGTTGTGACAAAATAAATAAATAAATAAATAAAAAATACATGACATGATCTCTCCCCCCCTCCCTCCCCCCCCCCTCTCTCTATATATTTGTTTTCTGAGGTTTTCGCGGGTGTTTGTATGTAGGTCTTTGGTTATTCAGGTTTTATCCCGCGTATCCCCGTTTTATCCCACGTCGCCAAGACACTTCCAATTTTACGTGGGATAAAACCCGAATAACCAAAGACCTAGATACATATATATATATACATATATATATATATATATATATATATATATATATATATATATATACACACACACACATATATATACACACACACACACATATATACACACATACACACATACACACACACAGAGAGAGAGAGAGAGAGAGAGGGAGAGAGAGGGAGAGAGAGAGAGGGAGAGAAACAGGCGTTCCAGGATAGTCTGTGAATAAGGAGCTGTCCAAATGCTGATTCATTTAAATGTAGGTAAGTTGGCTTTTTAAAGCCACTTTGCTGCATGTCTACCAATTACAGCTGTACTATCAAAAAGTAACAATTAAGACAACAGCATAAGATTGCTCCTGAAGTTAGGCCTTGTGTAAATTTAAGCACAGCAATCACATAAGGAATCTTAAACAAGTAAGGTAGTACTCACGTAGCACATTTAACTTGTAACTGAATCACAGAATACAGTGAAAGATAAACTAGCCAAACAGGTTGGCTTTACACAACATGCTAACCCCAGATACAAAAACTAAACAAGATTAAACCCAGCCAATTTAGTATGCTATGCCAATGCATCTGCTTTTCTTTTTCTGGCTTGTTACAAGCGTGTGTTATGTGAATGCCTCTGAGGGTTATTCAGAGTCAGACCCATTCAACCTACTGACTTGAGGCAATGTAATATATACCTTGGGAATTCATGCACACTTTCTCAAAAATATGAGTGCCGAAATTGGACAGTTAGAAAATAATGAGACAGTTAGAAAATAATGAGGAAGCTGAACAGCGCTGAAAAATATATTCAGTGGTTCACTTCAGCTTATTGGACTGGTTTATAGGGCCCATGGGCACACAATCAGCTATGTCCAGGCAGATGTTTTTCCATCTGCAAATGTTATAGTGCCCACGTTTATCATCTGAAAGGCATGTCCAGGACACAAAGCATGTTCTAGCCTGTCATTACTCAACCCATTGTAAGCCGAATACACAGTGACCGCTACATATTTCGCATAATAGTGTGTGCAGTTAATCTGCACCTGCTTTCTAATTTTATCACATTTATCACTTTCACATATAGTGAATTAAATCCTGCTGCTCTGTTTCTGAGGGAGGCACTTCTTAAATAAAATCTGATAAGTAAGGTTGGGGAGGAGGATATTAGATGAATGGAACATGACGCTCTTGTGATATTTCCTCAAATGCAGGGGTCTCCAACCTTGGCAACTTTAAGACTTGTGGACTTCAACTTCCAGAGTTCCTCAAAACTGGCTCAGGAATTCTGGGAGTTGAAGTCCACAAGTCTTAAAGGGACCAAGTTTGGAGACCCCTGATCTAGAGGAAGGCTGAAGCTGGAACCAGGCATCTAAGGCAGAGGTCTCCAACCATGGCCACTTTAAGACTTGTGGACTTCAACTTCCAGAGTTCCTCAAAACTGGCTCAGGAATTCTGGGAGTTGAAGTCCACAAGTCTTAAAGTTGCCAAGGTTGGAGACCCCTGGACTAGTGTACAATTCTATCATCCTACAATAGTCCAAGATTGCAGCCTGAAAAATCAAGGCAATCGCTAACATAAAGCAGGGGTGCCCGATCTTTTAGGCAGTGGGCATATTGGTAATATTGGGAATTTGTCACGGACATATTCACAAGGTGAATGCCATGATGGGCATGGCCAATCACAATTCATTTGCCAGAATTATGAGCTTCTCCTAACCTTTCCCTCTAATCTCTCAGGATATTCAATGCCACCTAAATTCAATCTTTCAAACAATCTGATGCACCAGGAATCCTGGAAGGTCTAATGGAAGTTTGCTGAGGAGACACTGGTATTCCAGGTACCATGTTGGAGAGCTACATGGAGAGAAACCAGAGGCAAATTCATGTTAAAATCACCCTATATCTCACTATCATGATTTTTAAAAATCTGCATTACGCTACTTATAGAGAGTAGATACTTTATTTCAATTTCATTATAAGTATCTCTACTTACAAAATACGTAGATAAAATTCTTCAGATACTAAAGATTCTCAACCTAATGCAATTAATTGTGCACAACATTCATTTGAATGGGGTGTAGTATATTTTATCCCATACAGGAATGTGGCCTATGCTTTGTGCCATTAACTGCTAATGATGACTGCTCTTGAAAATGGCTGTAGGCTGCTGTACAGTTTTTAAGAAGAGATTCTAGCTTAATAGATTCCTTCACTTACCATTGATATTTAGAATAACCTAATTATATTTTGTTATTTATTACAACAAAATTACAATAAATTTTTGTAACAAAATATGTGAAAATACTGATGCTTGGCATAATTTACAGCACCAGTCAGCACTAACTGTTTTAGAGCCTTACAATGTAGGTAACTTAAAAATATATTGGCCCTCCTGACTGAAAATTATGGTTAATTCCCCCTAATGGGAAAATACCAATTTGGGGAAAGATTGCATTCAGTCTTCTTTTTCATACATTCTTCAGTGACACATTTTACCATGGAAAATTTGTGTCATGGTTTGGTTATCAAAATGCTGCATTTAATACTCAAGCTGCATACAAAATTGTTTGAAGAAAGGTGAGGAATAAATTAATTCAGTCAGAAACATACAGCCTCAATCCATCCCAGACTGTTACCAAAACAAAGAACAGATGGAAACTGTATTTTCTGTCCAACAACAATCATATTTAGCCCTTTACAAAGAGTGGTTGGGAAGAAAACAGGATGCTTATTATCATAAATAGAAATAATACATGATACACATCAGTTGCTGAAATCATTCAGTATGTATTCTTAGCTGTTCTATAATAAATTATTCATTAGAGATTCATGGATTCTTATGTGCATGTTTAATTGGCTTCAGCCCAGATTGCCAAAAAAGACAGACTGATAGTTTCCAATTATAGTTTCCCAATATCAGCTTTTCTGTTTGGTGAGACTTGATTATATTTGCTCATTATACAATAAAGCCATCATTACCAAAGTGGAGTAATGTCCCACTCATCTCAAAGGCGAGATGATATACAGGTAGTCCTCAACTTATGACCATATTGAGCCCAACATTTCTCTTAAGTGAGACATTTGTTAAGTGATTTTTGCCCCATTTTATGACCTTTCCTGCCTCAGAATCACTGCAGTTGATAACCCAGATGTTAAGTGAATTTGGCTTCCCCATTGTCTTTGCTTCTCAGAAGGTTGCAAAAGGTGATCATATGAACCCGGGATACTGCAACTGTCATAATAATGAACCAAGCATCTGAATTTTGATCACATGACCTTAGGGATGCTACAACAGTCGTTAAGTGCAAAAAATGGTTAGAAGGCACTTTTTTCAATACCATTGTAACTTTGAAAGGTCACTAAGTCGAGGACTACCTGTAATGGTATATGGAAATGACTTTGGGGTGGGGGGAGAGATGCTGCATAGGGAATGATCTGATAAGAAAGGGCACGGCCCACAGCTGCACAAGGGAAGAAAGGCAGACTCAGAAAGTATCCTTCCTAATTTCTCAGGCTGTAAAAGAAACAGCAGGAAATTAGTGCTATCAAACTTGCAAGATTCTGTTAATATACTCTTAGAATAAAGTAGAGTTAGCTTATCCAATCATGTTTCCTGTCTTGTCTATCTGGGAAGACAGATAATGGGGAGAATCAGAAAAGGTACCAATTGAGGGAATTACCTCACCTGTTCCTCAATGATTCTGGCACTTTGTATTTTTAGTGGCAGGGTGGCAGTGGAGACAGAACAATAATCTAATTAATAACTGAGCTGTGAAAAAGCACTTAGGTAATTGTGACCGATCAATTTCAAACCTACCCCAGTGTTCCTTCAGCAGGTTGAGTCTTGTGTCAATTTAAATATGAACACAAACACACACAGAGAGACGCAGACACACACACACACATGGCATAAGCTTTTATGGGCTAGATTCCATTTGATCAGAGGCAGCTGCTGAGGTGACTTTGACTTTAAGAAAGCAGAAGTCATCATATTCTCGCTAGTTCCCTAAGGGACCTTGAGGATGTTATTTTTGCCACAATGTAACTAGTCCTCTGGAAATTGACTTTTAGCTAATCATAGCTTCATCCTAGCCAATTATATTGAGACACCTAGAATCTGCCATATTGCTTTTCCCACAGCCTCTCCTGGTACTGCTGGATGGGATCACCAGGTTCTGTAACGAAAAGACCAAGGCCGCTGAGACTGCAGCTGCTGTATTATGTAAAAGCAGATATGATGCCTCTTTTTTTTGGACTTACCTAGGGGAAGGAGGCAAATGGCTCTCCTATCAGCTATTGCTCTATTGTCTCTTGAGTGTGACAGTTTTGGGGTCCAGCAGGAAAGTTCAGAAGGTCAGATCATGAAAGCGTTTCAATGAAGCAGCTTTGAAAAAAGTTCATCTCCCATGTCCAGTTCAAATAGTCAGTGGGAATTGCCTTTAGATCATGACTGGCATTTAGTTAAAGAAATGAGCAATGTGCTTAATTCAACTGCTATAATTAAGCAGAACGTCAACCAAAGGACACAGCAATAGCCTAGAAAGCAAGGGAGCTGCCCAGATGACCTCATCAATTGTATAAATGTGCCCTTCTTCTAACATATTTTTTTCTGCCATGTTTCCCTGATATTGTCTTTCCTGAACAGCCCTATTTAGATATTTAATCAGCATTTTTTACAGCTGTGTAGGGTTTCAGAAATGACTTGGAAAAATTATTTGGAGCATACAAAAACACAACAGTATTAACCTACAAGATGGAGGTCCTGAATGAGTATTTAGAGACCATATGGATGGGGTGAAACAAGTTGATGCTCAATCTCTGAAGGAAGGAACCTAAAAAAACTTTTACATGATCTTATCTGTTGGGGAAGAAATAATTGAAGATGGTTGCCCCAAAACATGCCTCCTATGCCATGATAGGACCCTTAGTGGGTGATTTTTTTATATTATTTTTCAGCACTATGTTTTTAATATTAGCTGTTCACTGTTTGGTGCCCTTTGGATGAGAAGAGGGGTGTGTGGGGGGGGGAGATATCTCACTTCTGTGTGTGTGTGTGTGTGTGTGTGTGTGTGTGTGTGTGTGTGTGTGTGTTTGTGTGTGTTTATTTCACTTCAATCCAAAGGGCATAATAATATAAAATAAGCATAAATCTTGTTTCTTTAAAGGTAAGTATTTGGCAGGCTTTTTTTTCCAACTAAGGAATTTTTATCTCAGTATTAAGATCACAGTAACTTTACAAATACAAACACACACACACACACATAAACAAGCTTTTAGAATCCATAAGTAAAGCTCAAAAGGCATAAAAAAGTAATCCACAAGATTGATTTAAAGAATCTGGGCCCCAATGGCAGCTTTAGAGCCCTAACTCTTACCTATACCCCTTGATGAACCCTGCAGATGGATTCCTACAAACTGAGGTGGTGGTAGAGGAGGAAAAGTCATTGTGCTTTACAAAAAAAATTGCCACTTGCATTGACAAAATGAACTGGGAATACAGACCATGCAGTAAAATGGGAGAATAACCACATCAACCTGAACTACCTGTTCGTTAACAAGGAGCTTTGTTAGTCCTGTGCAAAGTTCCCTTAGCCCAAGCTAGACATGGGGCATTTTCTGAGGGCAGAGGTGGTATTCAGCAGGTTCTGAAAAATTCTGGAGAACCGGTAGGAGAAATTTTGAGTAGTTCGGAGAACTAGTAAATAACACCTTTGACTGGCCCCGCCCCCATCTATTCTCTGCCTCCTGAGTCTCAGCTGATCAGGAGGAAATGGGGATTTTGCAGTAACCTTCCCCTGGATTGGGGTGGGAATGGAGATTTCACAGTATCATTCCCTTGCCACTCCCATCAAGCCACACGCACCAAGCCATGCCATGCCCACCAAGCCATGCTCACAGAACCGATAGTAAAAAAATTTGAAGTAATATAACAACTAAATAAAAACAGCTGCTGAAAGTCTACCATAAAACTAATTCTATCAAGATTATGACTGAATGAAAATACCTGAGGGAACAGAAAGCGTTTAGCCTGGCGTCAGAAGCATTAACAACTATGGTACGTCTTGAACTTCCCCAGGGAGAAAACGCCACAGCCTAACTATAATTGGTAGAGGACCAATGCTGTGTCTTCTCAGCTAACAAAAGTAATGATCTTACTAGCTGGACCAACTGGTGTAGATGCAAGCAAAACTTTAGGTATACCAATTTTAAACTAGATGGGATTTTAAAATCCAATACAGGCACATAATATTGATATATGTTTAGAAACTGCCTGGAAATCACAGTAACTGTTTGAAGCACGGATAAAGTAAATTTCACTTCCAATCCCTTGGTCTTTTTAGTTGCTGTAGTTTGGATTTATTGCCATGCTGTTCAAAAGAAGCCCAGATCGAACATTTTATGATGATCTATCACAGATGACATGGGTGGTTTAGAGGAAACATGTTACCTGCCAAGAGGCTATCTAAGAACTTTATTGTCTCATTTACAAGAGAACATAAATTTATGAGTCCATCCAGATACTGTATATCTTCATCCTTCATCGGGGACATCTAGTGGCTAAAGCAAATAATGACACTATCCGCACAGCGTTCTTCAAAGGTTTTGTCTGAATGGTAGATTATAACACAGAAATTAAACAGAGACAGCACAATACAGAATTTTCCAAAAATAAATTAGTGCAAATGTCCAGTTATAAAGTTCTTTTATCAGTTTGGGCACAGAATGGCATTGGATTGATTTTATATTCATTCTCTTACACATATAGTATTAAGTACTGAACTGGTTTTATATTTGGAAAAATGTTTCTATACCAGGGGTGAAATCCAGCAGGTTCTGGACAACAGGTAGCGGAATTTTAGTTTGGAGAACTGGTACCGGAGATTTTGAGTAGTTCAGAGAACTGGCAAATACCACCTTTGGCTGGCCCCAGAGTGGGTTAAGAATGGGGATTTTGCAATATCCTTCCCCCAGGAGTGGGGAGGGAATGGGGATTTTGCAGTATCCTTTCCCTGCCACACTCACTAAGCCACACCCACCAAGCCACACCACGCCCACCAAGCCACGCCCACAGAACTGGTAGTAAAAAAAATTGGATTTCACCATTGTTCTATCTTACAAGCTATGCTTCTATTTATTTATTTTTATTTATTTATTTATAATTACATTTCTATACCGCACCATCTCCCGAAGGACTCAGGGCGGTGTACAGCCAATATTAAAAAAGTAAAGTATTTATACTTTACAAGCTACATGAAGCAATCATTTTGTATTTAATTGGCACCAGCATAAATAGTAATTGCCACATATTAAAAAACTAACTTGACTGCTTTCATTTTGGGGCTTGTAAATTTATGGAATATTGCTAACTTCAATTTGGCATATTATATTAGACATAACAGGCAAATCTTTTGAGGCATATGGTTAGATTAAGACGCTGAAAACAAGACATTTAACTTTTCTACAAAACTATAATTTAATTGAATTTAAACAAATTGTTCATTTAAATATAATGTACACATTAGGAAAAATACAAGAAAATCTGCTCTGTTTAAGAAAAAAGAAGAGCTTTCTCCCCAATATGCCTTTAAATAGTATGGCTCAGTTCCTTGAGAATTATGATCATACAAATATATTTTTTTTCTGACCAATCTTTTTTAAGGTAGTGGGGTCCTCTTAAGTTTATAAGGTCCTTCCTTTATTTATGAAAATGGTGTGAGAAAAACAGACACTTCCACACCCAAGAATTCTAGGAAAGTATAATAAGCAGACAACTGAAAATATTGCAATTTATGAACTCAAAGATAATAACTACTTGGTTCTTCTATGGTAGAACTGAATCCTGGTCCATTTTCATTTACAACCACAATTAGATATAAGAGCAATTTTTTCCCGAACGCCATCACTCTGCTAAACAAATAATTCCCTCAACACTGTCAAACTATTTACTAAATCTGCACTACTATTAATCTTCTCATCGTTCCCATCACTCGTCTCCTTCCACTTATGAACTGTAACTTTGTTGCTTGTATCCTTTCGATTTATACTGTAATTGATTGTTTCCTGATTGCTTAATTGTAGCCTATGACTATCACTGTTGTATCATTAAGTGTTAAATTTGTACCCTATGACTTTCATTAAGTGTTGTAAGTGTTGTACTTAGAATAGAATAGAATAGAATTTTTATTGGCCAAGTGTGATTGGACACACAAGGAATTTGTCTTGGTGCATATGCTCTCAGTGTACATAAAAGAAAAGATACGTTCATCAAGGTACAACATTTACAACACAATTGATGGTCAATATATCAATATAAATCATAAGGATTGCCAGCAACAAGTTATAGTCATACAATCATAAATGGAAAGAGATTGGTGATGGGAACTATGAGAAGATTAATAGTAGTGCAGATTCAGTAAATAGTTTGACAGTGTTGATGGAATTATTTGTTTAGCAGAGTGATGGCCTTCGGGAAAAAACTGTTCTTGTGTCTAGTTGTTCTGGTGTACAGTGCTCTATAGCGTCGTTTTGAGGGTAGTAGTTGAAACAGTTTATGTCCAGGATGTGAGGGGTCTGTAAATATTTTCACAGCCCTCTTCTTGATTCGTGCAGTATACAGGTCCTCAATGGAAGGCAGGTTGGTAGCAATTATTTTTTCTGCAGTTCTAATTATCCTCTGAAGTCTGTGTTTTTCTTGTTGGGTTGCAGAACCGAACCAGACAGTTATAGAGGTGCAAATGACAGACTCAATAATTCCTTTCAATAATACTTTGATGAAGGTATCTTTTTTTTTAATGTACACTGAGAGCGTATGCACCAAGACAAATTCCTGTGTGTCCAATCACACTTGGCCAATAAAAAAAATTCTATTCTATTCTTAGCTTGATCTGCTAAGATTATAATCAGTTTCCTCTGTATTTGTTTCTTCTATCCATGATAAAAGGAGCTGCCAAAATCCCAAAATCTGCACCCTGAGCACTCAGCCATTTCAGGGTGCTGGATGTGGAAAAGGAGAAACAACATAGGGCATATGGATAATTTCCTCAGGAAATTAAAGGCAAAACTGGGATAGAACGATAAAAGACACAAAACATAACAGAAAAGATATCAAACAGGCAAGAGTTTTCCATTCATAAACTGTGAGTGGAAGGGCAATCTCAGATTCAGCAGCAACCTCTTTATTTTTAAAATGAAAAATACCACATGTCACGGTTACAGATACAACAGATGTATTTAAAATCAAGGAAGGGTATTTACAGGTAGATCTCGATTTACAAGCATTTATTTAATAACCAAAGTTACAACAGCACTGAAAAAGAGTGGCTTATGACCAGCTCACACACGTATGACTGTTGCCGTATCCCCATACTCGCATTATTAAACTTTGGGTGCTTGGCAACCAACATGTATTTACAATGGTTGCAGCATCCCACCATCCCGGGGTCCTAAGATTAGCATTTGTAATCTTCCTAGGGAGCTTCTGACAAGCAAAATCAATGGGGGAAACAACATTTATTTAATTACCTCATGATTCACTTAACAACTATTGTGATCTGCTTAACAAATATGGCAAAAAGGTTGCAAAATGAGATATAAACCACTTAACAACTGTCTTGTTTAGCAACAGAAATTTTGGGCTCGGTTGTGGTTGTAGGTCAACAATATACAGTATGTACCTGTACTCTGAACATGCTAAGACAAACTACCGAAACCTTGCCATTCTGGAATATTCTGTTTCAAAAGTGACCAACTGAATGCCTCTGAGTGCATAAACTTGGTTCTCATATTTCTAAGTGGAAGATTTATAAATATTTCTTTGCTTTTTCTTTGCTACATTATCTGATATCCCAAAACACTTCAACAATTTGCTACATTATCTGATATCCCAAAACACTTCAACAATTTGAAAACTATATTTAGCTATTATGGTTAAATACTTTGTTTATCATTTTAAGGCCATTTAAACAACACAGGTCATCACATCTCCCTTTCCTAAATCTCTTAAAGAATTATCTGCTGGATAAAGAAATAGTACAGCATAAGTCAATAGGCTCATTCCTCATAAGCCAATTTAAGTTGCACATGTCCTCCTGAGTGAAATATATGAGTAATGACAGAATCTAATTTACTGTTAATAGATACTATGATATCAAAAACAGAGCAGGAAACAATTACAGACATGAACTGGAAATCCTATACTGTACTGTATGAGATTCTGATGCATGTGAGAGTTATAGACACCTTGTGGTACTGGGCAAAATACTGCTTACCATTTTCTCATTTTTCACAATGTGGGCAATGAGAAACTTGGATGAGATGTTAGAAACTGAGGAAACAAAGGGTACCAGCTGTCAAAATTGGGGGTGAAATGTAAAATTTGTTACTACCAGTTCTGTGGAAGTGGCTTGGTGGTGGGGTAATGTGACTGGGTGGGTGTGGCCAACTTTTTTTTTTTTTACTTTTAAAAGCATTTTTTTACAACCTCTTTGGCCGATCCCAGCTGAGCCACGCATTCATCAGACCCCTTTTTTTTTTACTTTTAAAAGCATTTTTTCGGCCAAAGAAGGGCATGGAGGCTCAGCTGGGCATGTGGGGGGGGGTAGGGATTTTTGCTACCAGTTCTCCGAACCACCCTCTGCCTTCACTACCAGATCAGCCTTGGTCCAAATCCAAAGTTAAGTCTTCTAAACTAGAAAAGATTTATGTTAGAATAGAATATTTATTGGCCAAGTGTAATTGGACACACAAGGAATTTGTCTTTGGTGCATATACTCTCCGTCTACATAAAAAGAAAAAAAAATACATTCAGCAAAACTATCAGAGAGCATTTATCAAGGCGCCATCAGCGCCATCTTGGAGTAACTTTACTTTATATGTAGATATATTCATTTGTATTTCTAGTTTAAGGCTGTTTCACTCAAACATTAATTTCTCTATGAAACACATACCGAAAGAAATGGCAAATTACTTACATTGTGTTGAAATAATGCAAGAATTACAGTTACATTAGGCACGTTGGGCAGAAATTAAGGCAACTTGGATATAGCTTTGAGAACATTTGACTAAATATAAAGAAGGAAACAAAAGGGAAAGGAGACAACTAAAAATATATGAAAGAAAAGAAAACATGCAAGTGCATTTGTGGCTCTTGTAAAAAAAATAATTCTGCAATTTAGCAAGAGAATTCTGCACTTGCTAAACTGGCACAAGTTACAGCTACCAGTATATTATCTCTTCATACAATCTTCCTGTTAGATAAAAGTTTTAACTCTTTGCTAGTCAATTTGTGTCTTGTTGGGTCATCATTTCAAGGATATTTCATTATCAGGTTTCTCAATGTCTTCAACAAAGACAGATCTTTTTTTTTTTTAATTAGAAAAGTTTTACAAAAATTTTTGCCCCATACATCCCCCTATCCCTCCCACTCTAACCCTCTTCCCTCCCCCTTCCCTCCTTCCCCCACTCCCTCCCCCTCTCAGACTTCCCAGAGCAAATACTAATCATCCAAAAGCTCCCACCCATCTTTAAGCCCTTAACTCCCCTTTTCCATAAAAACGAAGAAAGGGTTGTAGCAGTGCAATTTACAATCTTTCTATTCATCAACTATTTAACTTTTTAGTCTTTCAGTCCAGTTCTTAAATATCAGTCTATCTTCTCCATTCGTAATATCTTGCATAAACAGTCCTTCAAATATGATATTTCCATGTTGCCATATAAGTTCATAAATTTTACTGTCCATTCTTCAATGATAAACAGTATTCCAACTTCCGATATTACACCATCAAGAGTTATTCTTCAATATAATCCATATTTACTTTCTAAAATGTATTTGGCTATCCAAAGTCAATTAGGAAATATATCTTATAGTCCATATTTGTATGTCCATTAAATAAACATCATCCTTTTAATTTATTTAAATCTAACATTTAACTCCAGTTCATTCCCATATTCCCAACATTGTATTCTAAACATTTTCTAAACAATCTCGACATATATAATTTTCTTAACAATAAAATTCCAATTATATCTCTTACTCTTAATTAATCAAATAACATTACTAAAATTACAACTCCAACTTATATCCAAAATAAATCAATTATTAACAATTAGACCATATATAAACAAATAGCATCATTACAATCACATCTCCAACTTAAGTTATTATTTTAAGTTTCTTCTTTTATTATATTCAAAAAAAAGAAAAAATGTATCCTTTCCCATAAACATAGACACCATTTAATTTAAAAGCTACACGAATCTCTCCTTGTTCTTTTAATTCCTTATCTTGTATTTGTATTACATCCTTATCCCATTTTTTTGCCATCTCAACACCAATCAACTTAGCTTCTAGCAACAAAGGGTTTCCAGGCTTTAATACATTAATATAAAAGTCTCTTGCTTTAAAAACTGTGCTAAGACAATACTTTCTCCCTTTGTAATTCACTGTTAAACCAGCTGGAACATCCCATCTAAACTATATCTGATATTTCTTAAGTTCACCCACTAAAAAGGCAAATTCTTTTCTCTTTCTTAACATTTTAGGAGGAATTTCCTTCTCATTATTATATCTTGTCCTAATATTGGAAATTTATTTTTATAAAATGCTTGTAAAATTCCAATAGTCTTAGTTGTAAAATAAATCACCACATCTCTTGGTAATTGCCTCTGTCTAGCCAGCCAGGAGTTAACGTGCTAAATTTACTGAATTTTTCCATTTTATTTTTTATCTTTTTTTGCCATTTGGCATATTATAGCTTAACAGGAAATGGCTTTTAAGCAGACAAAGCCAAATGTTATTAAGGACTGTGAAATTTCTATAGTTCAAATACAGAAGTTAAAAGAAGATCTTAAGGAATATTTAATGGCTTTTTTAAAGGAACTTTGGGAGGCTCAAATTTCTGTAATAGATCAAAAATTTAATGAAATGGAAAAAAAATACTGGATTTTAAAGATATGGTGGAAACTCAAAATAAGGATTTGGAAAGTGTAATGGATGCATTTAAATATTTAGCAGATTATACTATTAAGATGAATGAAAGAATGGAAGAACTTAATAAAGTTAATTTGGATTTGGAAAGGAAAATAGAGGAGGTCCAAATGAATCAAGTTAATTTGAATTTAGAAAACAAAATAGAGGGACTAGAGGTTAAGGTGGATAGGGCAGATGAAGAAATGATTATACTACAATATAGGTTAATGGAGTATGCCATAAGGGTGAGAGGATTGAAGGAATGTAAGTGGGAGAATCTAAAAAGGATTTTTACACAGGCTTTTGCACAAATAACTGGAGAGAATCCAGAAGATTTTGAAGTTAATATTGAAAAAAATTATCGTGTTAACAGAGACAGATCTTCTAATGTACTACCTTCACTGGAAAAGTTGGGATATATTCAGATTTGTATCTGCCTTTAAAATAGTTCATGTTGAACAATTTAGCAAAATCAACATCATCACAAGAAATGTTTTGTGACATTTCATATTATGTCATAAACTATTTAGCCCATGCTGAGCTGTATAGCACAGAAAATGTTTTGTGACATTTTGTATTGTTATAAACTGCTTTATAATAATGTTTATATTACAGAAATATTTTATAAAATTTGTTAAATTTCAATTCCACGAGAGTTATGGGATTGTAAGTTAACTAAGGCACTGTAGTTCAGAAAGTTTTGTCTTACAATGCACTTTTCCCCCCAGTTCAAGATTAAAAGAATCAAAAGTTTTAGTAGCATATAGATAAACAACTGATTATCTGTATAAATGAGGGACAAAATACGATACAATAATAGTCCCCCAAATTTAAAATACTACACTGTCAGGAAAAGAGCTGATCTGAAGATAACATCAATGTAAAAAAACATGTGTCTAGATATCATTTTGAGGCTCTGGCAGTGAAAGTGCAAACCACAATTATGCTTGGCCTCTTCTGAACTGTGCCCCACTCACTTGTGTTTTGCTACAGAATCAATCACCCCAGTAGAGAGGCAAAAGCTTCCCCCCCAATCATGGACCAATTAAAACAACTGGAGAAGAACATCTATGTTAAAGCAGTACTAGAGTAAGAGCTGCCTATAAGTCTTCCTGGTCTGTTCCTCTTCGCTCTATCTCTGAGATTTTCTGCAGCATGAACAGTTCTCCTCATGGTTGCCAAGCTACGAATATTCCTCCTCTTCCCCCACCCCTCATCCCCTGCGGGCTGTGGCTACTTCTCTTCTGCCTTAAAAGCAGTCATCATATTTGACTGCAGGAATATTGAAGAAACCGACTGCAGGGAAAGTAGTAGTCACATTTCACATTCTGCGGCAGTAGGAAACAGCAAGAGACAGCTAGGTCACAGTACGGAGAGCATTCGGAGCAGGGATGGAGAATCTGTGGTACTCCAGGTCTTGCTGAACTCACATCGTTAGCTTTGTTGGCTGGAATCATTGAGAGGATGAATTTAGCTATTCTGGGAGGCCCAACAGTTCCCTGTGGATAATTGTTCTGGGTTCAGTACAGAAATCCCCTTTGTGTATTAGTGTTTCAGTTAAGCTGTTAATTACCAGCCACACACTTTGAGTCTCTGCAATTTCCTGTCAAATTTGCTGGAGGATTTACGTCTTTCAGGCATCTTAAATCCACAGTGTAGGTAGTCCTCGACTTACGACCACAGTGGAGCCCAAAATGTCTGACGTTTGTTCAGTGAGATTTGCCCCATTTTATGACCTTTCTTGCCACAGTTGTTAAGTGAATCACTGCAGTCGGTAAGTTAGTAACACGGTGGTTAAGTGAATCTGGCTTCCCCATTGATTTTGCTTGTGAAGAGGTTGCAAAAAGCTTGGGACACGGCAACGGTCATAAGTATGAACTGGTTGCCAAGCATCTGAATTTTGATCACATGATCATAGGGATGCTACAAAGGTCGCAAGTGTGGAAAATGGTCATAAGTCATATTTTTCAGTGCCGTTGTAACTTTGAACAGTCACCAAATCAACTGTTGTAAGTCGAGGACTACCTGTATTCAAATATTTTCTGAGGTTTTACAACAAATAGCTAGTATATAAATTGAAACAAATAATACTATCAAAGGACAGCAAAGCTAATTTAGGATGGCATGCCATTTACATCATGAAATCACACATTTCTACATCAAGGCAATTGCCAAACAAGTTAATCTGAACAATTTACAAATAAGAAAGGACTGAAGTGTCAATCTTAGACATCTGAAATGACTTCAGGAAGACTTCGCCTTCATTCCTTTCTAATCTAGTGTTTACTTGGTGGTTCTGATAAACAGCCAATAACTTAAATTGTAAACTAAATTTTAAATTGCATAAAACCTCTTTAATCAACATGTACATTCCTGCAAGAAATGTATGTCTATAAAATGCCTAAACAGTGAGAGAAGGACAGGGAGTAGCATTCACAGTGACTGTCAACAGTCTAGTTTAATTACTGGGTGGGAGGAACTTAGAATATAGAATCTTGGAAAGTCAATCAGCAAAACTCCATTCCTCATGAAAGGAATTCATTAACACAGGATCCCTATGAATCGTTTAATTTCTTTCTCCCAGATTATTAAATTGAATGGTTCTTCTGCCAGGGTAAGACAGAAACATCCCTCTGTTCTTTGTATGTTTCCTTTGGTGTGCTCTTTTTCTTCATCAGCACCAGTAGTTCTATTATCTATGCCATGTCTTAATCTACAACTTATTAGGGGTCTGCCTGTTTAAGAATGTCAAAAAGAATTAATGCCTCTAACAACCCTCATATTATGATCCTTCCTGACTCTACATTCCACAACCACTGTGTCAAAGTCAGGAATGAAAGCCTTCTCCAGAATTCTATTCCCTTAACCTAGGCCCAAATCCTTCCTAAATATTCTGTATTTGTTTATTTATATTGTATTACACTTCTCCTTTACTTAAGGGGCGTATAGAGTGTTTGGGGGGGCGGGGGGGGGGCGGGTAGCACCTGTGGTCAGAGGTGGGTTTTAGCAGGTTCTGACCAGTTCTGAAGAACCAGTAGTGGAAATTTTGAGTAGTTCGGAGAACCGGTAGTAAAAATTCTGACTGGCCCTGTCCCCATTTTTTCTCTGCCTCCTAATTCCCAGATGATTAGGAGGAAATGGGGATTTTTGCAGTAACCTTCCCTTGGAGTGGGGTGGAAATGGAGATTTTACAGTATCCTTCCCCTGCCACGCCCACCAAGCCACACCCATAGAACTGGTAGTAAAAAATTTTGAAACCCACCACTACCTGTGGTAGTGGGGGTAGGCTTCTTACAGTTGTTGATTTATCTTTGGACCCAATGGTGGATTTCAAATTTTTTTACTACCGGTTCTGTGGGTGTGGCTTGGTGGGCATGGCATGGTGGGTGTGGCAGAGGAAAGATACTGTAAAATCTCCATTCCCACCCCACTCCAGGGGAAGGATACTGCAAAATCCCCATTTCCTCCCAATCAGCTGGGACTTGGGAGGCAGAGAATAGATGGGGGTGGGTCAGTCAGAATTTTTATTACCGGTTCTCCGAACTACTCAAAATTTCCACTACAGGTTCTCCAGAACTGGTCAAAACCTGCTGAAACCCACCTCTGTTTGGACCCCACCTGACATTGTCATCTGTGGCTCTAAGTAACTGTAAGAGGTACAGGGGCCACACCCCAGTAAACCATTTAGGCAGATGGGTCAAGCCAAGTGAGGGAGCCAATGGCCCTTTGACTCTTGGTTAGATACAAGATTTCTCTATTACAGCATGGGAATTCTGACCCTGGCAAATCAACAGGCCCACCAAGCATTGTGGAGCACTAACAGCATCATGACACACTTAGGCAATCCGATCTTCCACTGCAGCAAAAGAAGTCTCCAGCTGTATGTTCTCCATGCCGTGCTGGATTAAAGTCCCTTCTACCGAGAGAATGGGACTGCCCCTGTACAACAGCTAATGAAATTTAAGATTCCATCACCCATAGGATTCTGTTGTGTGATTAATCTTCCTCTACAAAGCATCGGAAGTTCATCTTAACCTAATCCTAATTCATGGAGCCTTTCAGCAATGGGTGAGTGGCAAAGTGACAGGTGGAGATGACCACTGGCAGTTGTAGTCACAAACCTACATATGGGTGGCTCTTGGACCAGTGATCATTCATCTCAGGACCAGGGCCACAGAGATGTCTGGCAGAATCCAGAATGACTGGGCAGGACTTCTAGGATAGCACTGCCCACCTTCACATGAGGGAGAGGGTTAAAAAAAGGACCCTACACATTGCCCGCCTCACAACATCTGGCTAGTTAACCATGGCTACCAAATAATCTACTTAATGGTCAAAAATCATGAAAAATGAATAAAAGAAAACTCATTTTTGAAACTTGGAAACTCCATTCCTTGCTGGATACAGACAAATTGTCATAGCCCAAAAGATGAACATCATTCATAGCAACCATTCTTTTGTCTTTAATAAACAAAAAGAAAAATAGAGTTGGAAGAGACCTTGGAAGTCTTCTAATCCAACCCCCTTCTTCAAGCAGAAGACCCTGGACCATTTCAGACAAATGGCTGTTCAACCTCTTCTTATTAAACTCCAGTGTTAGAGTACCCACAACTTCCAAAGGCAAGCTTTTCCACTAATTAATTGGTCTGTCAGGAAATTTCTTCTTAGTTCTAAATTGGTTTTCTCCTTGATTAGTTTCCATTCATTGCTTCTTTTCCTGCTCTCAGGTACTTTAGAGCAGGGGTCTCCAACCTTGGCAACTTTAAGCCTGGTGGACTTCAACTCCCAAAATGCCCCAGTCAGCTTTGCTGGCTGGGGCATTCTGGGAGTTGAAGTCCTCCAGGCTTAAAGTTGCCAAGATTGGAGACCCCTGCTTTAGAGAATAGCTTGATTTCTCTCCCCGCCCACACCCGCTCTTCTTTGTGGCAACCCCTGAGATATTGGAACACTGCTATCATGTCACCCCTGGTCTTTCTTTCCATGAAATTAGACGTACCCAATTCCTGCAACCGTTCTTCATATTTCTTAGCCTCCAGTCCCTTAATCATCTTTGTTGCTCTTCTCTGTATTTCTGAACATCTTTTTTTAATATCATGGTGAGATGTATAACACTCTATAACACTGACATTGCTGCACTCAGTGAGACCAGGCTGGCAAATACAATACAATATTATGGGAAGCAGCAAGAATGGACAATTTTGGAATGGGAACCCACAAACTGACAACAGGACTCACAGAGTAGGTTTTGCAATCAAAACTGCTATGCTGAAAAATATCTCTACTTGACCCAGTGGATTAAATGAACACATTATGAACACATCCAATTTTGTCTTATCAAGTCCCGCTATCTCACCATTGTCAGCACTCACACATCAATTCTCACGAGTCCGAATGAAGGCAAGGAAGATTTCTATGAGGACCTGGACCAGACTATTCAGATAACCATGGCAAGTGACAGATGTGTCCTTCTGGACGATGGAGTCCTCGGGAGACACGAAATGGAAAAAACTACATCCACAACACAATATTCACACTTGCAATAATCAGTAAAAAATGAAAACCCTACACTGGCACCTATTTGGCTATGTCATAGTTTGTCAGCATAATTGTAACAATGTCATAATCACTCATGCCATGTAAAGTGCTAAGTGCTGGATAGATCACAGGCTGGTCCAGTCAGTCCTCAATTTGCACTTTTATTCTATTATTTTATTTATATTCCACATTTATTATTGTTTATAAATAACACAAGCTGGCGAACATATCTAATACACCTCCCTTCTCCTATTTTCCCCATTACAACAACCCTGTGAAGTGAGGTGGGCTGAGAGAGAGTGATTGCCAAGTCACCCTGCTAATTTTTTCATGTATAAGCGGGACTAGAACTCATAATCTCCTGATTAGTACACGCAGTACACGCAGTACATGCCAGTACACCGAACATTAGACCAAATTGGCCCCTTTACCTCATAAACAAGCAAAGACTGCCAGAAAGTCATTCAACATTGGCAGACTACAAAACCCAAACCTAATCCAATGTCTTCTGTGATGCCTTTATTGTGGTTTTCTATATAAATAAGGGAAGCAAATGAGACTGTGGAAACTACAGAGATATCTCGCTGCTGCCCATTACAGGCAAGGTCTTTGACTGAATTCTCCTGAACAGACTTATCACTGTCTTGAAAAGGAACCTCCCAGAGGCATAGTGGCCTTCAGCGAGAAAGGAGGACAGCAGATATGATATTTGTTGCGAGGCAAGTCTGGGGTAAGTGCATTGAGCAGAACAAGCCTCTTTATTTGGTCTTCATTAGCCTTACAAAGGCATCTGAAATAGTAAATAAGGAGGCTCCTCTGGATCATCCTGAGATGTTACGGATGCTCAGAGAAATTTGTGAAGTTGATTCAGCTACTCTGCAACAGAACGACAAAACATATTTTTTACAACAATAATACATTGACTACATTTGCCATTTCCAATGGGGTAAAACAGAATGCTAGCCTCAGTCGGCAATAGAATAAGTTTTTTAATTGTTGTTTTTTAATCTGTATTTATATGTATTTTAACTGCCTGTGAACCGCCCTGAGTCCTTAGGGAGATAGGGCGGTATATAAATTTGAAAAAATAAATAAATAAGTCCTATTCAGTCCATTCTTCACTTTCATGTTGTCACTTGCTATGCAGGAGGGAGTGTACATGACCTTTTGTTTCTTGAATGCTTAGACCAGTGGTGGGATTCAAATAATTTAACAACCGGTTCTCTGCCCTAATGACTGGTTGCATGAGTGTGGCCATGTGGTCCAGACTCCACCTCCTGGACCCCCCTAGGAGCAAAAATGGGCCACGGGGGGGACAAGTCACCCCCCCTGCGGCCCATTTTGGGCCTAGTATGGCTCCCTGCAGCCTCCTCGGAGCAAAAACGGGCAGCAGGGTGTGTGTGTGTGCCACACCCCCATGTCCCATTTTGGGCCTAGAAGGCCTCGCTGCACTTATTTGGGATCCAAAATGGGGCACGTGGGGACTCCTGGAACGGGCGGGGAGGGGCCAGCCAGAAATTTAACTACCGGTTCTCCCAAACCGGCTGAATTCCACCACTGGCTTAGACTAAATTCTTCCAAACAGTCATTCAAGAAACCCTCTTTGCTGATGACCGTGTGCTCCTGGCACAAAGACACTGATCCAGAGTTGATGCTGAACAAGTTCTCAGTTGCTCAATTCCTCTTCAGCCTGATTATCAGCCTGAACAAGACTGAAGTACTTTAGCATCCCGTGCTAAACCAAAACAAAAAATCACTGTTGACAATAGCTAACTGATAAATATAAACAGCTCCAAATGCTTGGGAAGCATCATCTTGAGCAATAAAGTCTTTGGACAAAGAAACTGACTCTCGGATCAGCAAGGCCAGCCAGGCATAAGAGCAGCTACGTATTAGAATGCTCAGTCAACACAACATCCACACAGTGAAGGTCTATAAAGCTGTGGTTATCCTTTCTCTCCTATATGAATGTGAGTCCTTGATTCTGTACCAAAAGCACGTCAAAAAACTGAAGAAATTCCACATGGTTTCTGCACTCCATCCTTAGCATTTTTTGGCAAGACTGTATCTCTCAGTTAGAGGTCTTGAATTGTGCCGAGTTCACCAGCACTGAGTCCCGTGATTATTAGAGCCCAGATCAGATGGCGGGGGGGGGGGGACGGGACATGTCATAAGAATGTATACTTGTCAGTTGCTCTATGAGTGTACTGGAATCTTGGGACTGACAGCCCACACGCTACAAAAATGCTGTGAAAGAAATACTATGTCACTATGACATCCAGCCAGAAGCTAGAAACAACTACAGCTGCTGACAGAACCCAACAGCAAACCTTGTGCTATGAAACCTCCACCAACTTTGAAGATAGGTGCCACCAAAAAAAGATAGGAAACTGTGAATGGAGTCACAGAATAACATTCAGAGATACTACAACAATGGATTTTCAGTGTCCCCATTGTGTAGACTGTGCTTCCAGATTGGGACTGAGGAGCCATTTCTGCTTCCACAGACGAACTACATAACAGCATATCTTCTTCAAACTTGGACTACTATATTAAACTATGCAGCAAGTTATTTCCTCTGTTACATTTCCATTCTAATTC
Source organism: Ahaetulla prasina (assembly GCF_028640845.1). Lineage (NCBI taxonomy): Eukaryota > Metazoa > Chordata > Lepidosauria > Squamata > Colubridae > Ahaetulla > Ahaetulla prasina. Next base: position 165,866,219 of record NC_080540.1, read on the forward strand.
AATAACAAAGCTATCTCTCTTCCATAGTACCGTCTATGGCCAACTAAAAAACAGGTCTGTCTTGCAAGTTTCAAAACTAGTAGCTCTAAGTATATTTCTATATACATTTTAATAGTAAAGAAAATTAGTATCAGGAGTGTTCATACAGCTTCACTGTTAGCTTCACTCAGAAATAAGAATGCTATATTACTCAGGACATTCTCACCAGTGGTGGGTTTCAAAAATTTTCACTAACAGTTCGGTGGGTGTGGCTAGGTGGGGGGCATGTGACTGAGTAGGCATGGCCAACTGGACATCACTCATGCCCATGGCCACTCAGTCACATGATCCCCCCCACCTAGCCACGGCCACAGGAAAAAGTAGGAAAATTTTGGGAATTTCCACCTATCTATCCCTGCCCTCCCTTCGCCAGTCACCCCTGTTTCACCCCCTTTAGTGGCCCCAGCCCTAGCCCCGCTTTCTTCCCCACCACCGTCTCGTTGTTTGGGCTGTTTACCTTCCATGGCGGCTAGTCCAGAGTCTGGAAGGCAAGCTAACTGGAGTTTTTGGCAGCCCCCAGCCAGCCCCCAAAGCCGCAAAGTGGCTCTCAAAGAAGCGGTGGCTGCCTGCAGGCTGCTGAAAAGTACAAGAGGTCATGGAAAAAGCTACTGCCATCGCCACCATGTTCTTTGTGCATGTGCATCCCATTGGACTTGCAAGGCAATGGGATACGTGTGCACAAAGAACATGGCGGCGATGAACATGGTGGGCAGGGCGAGCAGGCGGCAACCAGGGGAACTTTTTGGAGGCATGGCCAGCTGGCCATCTCTACCAGTTCATCAACCTTGGCCAAATTTCCGCCAACGGCTCGCGTGAACCGGTGCGAAATGGCTGAATACCACCTCTGATTCTCACTATGAAAATTAATCTTAGTTCTCTTTTGGTAAGATGGGAGTGTTCATCTATTTAGAATATTACTTTGACAATGAGCAAAATACGCAACCTAAGATAATAGGTAGCTTGTCCCATAGTAAAAGTATTTCACAGTGTAGCTTAATAACAACTTACTGTACTTGTTAGCGATAAGCAACATAAAATCCCACACAAAATGGAATGAGAAGCCTGGCTTTCTCCTTGGACAACATGGAAACCTAGCAGGCTGGGACAAAGTTAACAGAATGGCCAAGTATTATACAATATTTGGTTTAAGAATTGGAGGGTCCAACACTGGTAAACACCTGTACCACAGGTTTTTTTAGGGGCGCAATCAGTGGTGGGTTGCTACCAGTTTGTCCCGGTTTGGGCGAACAGCTAGCAGCAGCAGCAGCAGGAGACTCCACTGACCTGCCCGGATGTCATGAATCTGCGCATGCGCAGAAACTTCTGCACATGTGCAGAAGTGGCATGTGCATGAGTGAAGCAAGCGCACACATGTGGTATGAGCAAACCGGTAGCAAAGGTAAGTGAAACCCATCCCTGGGCGCAATCTCTTGTAGCAATTTATACTATGGTGAAGGAATCGTATATGGGTTCCATTTAAAATCTAGTAATTATTGTTAAATACGAATTTCAATACACAAATTAGAATATGGAAATTTAGGAAATTTGTTTCCCCTTTCATTTTCACAGTGAATTGATTCCTTCCTTTCTGCATAAATGGTCATCTCAGTTACAACTCAGTTGTTTTTTACAAAGTAGATTTTTATATTTGCTAAGCATGTGTTTCCATGCCGGAAACCTCTTAGCAGGTTAGTAAATCATTCTGAAGGTTATAATGATGATGATTTAGAAAATAGATTACGTGCTTAGCATCATCCCAAAACAATACACTCTTGCACAAAATAGCTCATTGGGAATGCAAGTCCTTACCAGCAGAGAGCAAAGCCACCTGCTTACCCTGAGGAAATAATCTCAACCACAAAAGATTCAAAATGGTCCCTCTAACCCTTTCTGAGTAGAATAGAAGTCAGGAGATACAGTATGCCAGGCAGCTGGCAAGAAACTGTACCCCCAAGCAGTATGCAAAGGCCAGCAGACAGTATTTTTACCTTTCAGATAATTTCAGTCTAAAAGTTAGTTTGTTCCTTAGTCCTGTTTCTGCTATTTTTCTTCCTATTGCTGGTTTTACACCGTATTCTTTTGCTCGCTTTTTTTTTATTCTGCTTTAAATATTTTACCATTTTAGGATTTTCTAAAAACGCCAACAGAATTTTCTATTTCCATGTGGTACAGTATAGAAATATCGTGACTAAACCAAATAAGCACGTTAAACATTAATTTTTTAAAAAAATAAAGTTTTTTTTCCTACAAATGCCTATGCTGCTTCTGTCTATTTATTTATATATCAAAGTTAGAAATTCCCCATCTCCCTCACAGAAGAATTCTGGGCAGTGTACAAGTAAAATCTAAAAACAAAAAAAACCCTAAATATTACATTAGGAGACAAAAGTAGTTAAAATTCAAAAGGCGGGGAGAGGGCCATCTTACCAGCTACCATAAAGTTCCTTCTCCCCTTTTTAAGACAGGCGAAAGTGAGGTCTGACCCATGTCAGGAGGGAGAAGAGAAGAATAAATGATGGGACTTGGTAAAAAGTAGATAAGGAAGAAGTACTGGAGCAGTTCTTCCTTCTGCTGATTCTGCTGGTAGAGTTGGAAAGTCCATTTTCTAAGTTGCCCCATGCATTCTTTTAAATTCATATTTATACCCATGGGATATTTATACCAGGAAGGTCCACAAACTTGAATAGTTTCAAAGACTAAAATATTCCAAACATAGGTAAATCATATTGCTTATTCTGTGGCTGATTTAGCTGCAACAGGCCTCCCAGAAATAAGAGTTCTTCGGAAGAAGGGCGGTATACAAATTAAATAATAATAATAATAATAATAATAATAATAATAATAATAATAATAATAATAATAATAATTAGTTTCCTATCAAATCCAAGAGCAGACCTGTATTGTCTAGATCAGAACTTCCCTCAGGAAATAGTCTCCAGTTGTTTTGAATATCACCCCAGCCATTTCTTCCGTTATTTATGATGGTGAAGATGATAGGTTTAGAATCTGCCTCAACTGGATATTAACCAGGGTAGAGAAACTTATGTACATGTTGCAGCCTAGACTTTTACAATAGTATCAAGACATTGTTCAATGATGCAAGGAATTCATTTTTCCCTTTTTCTGTGGGATCCAATTGATGAAATGGGTCATATGGTAAAATGATGTTGTCAAGGGGAGGGCTTGGTGTGGTTAGTTATCTTTAGGTTTATTTTTTTTTTAAATCTAGGTTGTATTGGTACACAGCAAAGCATGACATGGGGTTTATTTTACATTTATTGAATAATACAGAGAAATGCTTTCACCATTTTGTGGTGATCAGTTGCTTGTATTTAGCAACACGATTTCTGGAAAATATTAGGGTTTCAGAAAGAAGGTGCTGGCATTGCACACGGTTTACTTCTATTTTATAGCGAGAGATAATAATAGCCAAAAAAAAAAGGTATATAGTCATGAAGCAACAGAACATGTTCAAAAGCAACAGAGTTTTAACCATGTTTACCAGGACTAGAGAATCATAAAAGATATGAGAATAATTTTCCCAGAGTATTTCAGGAGAAAAAAGCTACAGCTAAACAGACTTGTTTTCCTTGATGTGTAACAAAATCAATTATTAACATAAGCTGTTTCCAGCTGGAAATTGGTTCGGCATCAATGGGGAAAAAATCAGCAAATCAAATAATAAATATATCATCACTATTGCTCATTTCAAGTGTCCAGGAGTGGATGCAAGCAGATAGATGCTGATTGTAAAATCAATGACTTTACCAGTTGGCATAGGCAAAGGAGACCCTCCCCCCCCCAAAAAAAACCCCTTTTGGATGCCATGTGCAATCACAACTGGAAAGAGCAGTAAAGGGCAGAAGATCAAGATGATGGTGGCATCAAAACAAGGATGTAACCTAGCAATGGATCCTGGAATGGCCTAGAGCTGAACACAAAGGAAGGGAGTGGTACCTAGGAAGGAAGGCTCCTAGTCATTGCTCTGAGTGATGACCAAGCAACTGAGCCCAGGCATTCTGCTGCTTGCTCTCTCTGCAGTGAAATTCATGCCTTGCTGTGGTTTTCTTCCAAAGGAAGAAGAATGGAGTTGTCTTTCAGGAAAGGAAAAAAAAATCTACCCAACTTCAACCGCCTAAAATGAATCCATCTTTTAATAAGCCAGTCTTAACTGGTCTGGTGGTAACTGGGGTAAAGCTAAAGCAATTTTGAATAGTTTGATTGTAGTTCAAATGAACAGGCAACTGTCGTTCAGGCTTTATAGAGAAAGAAACGACACAAATTGTGAACACAGGCCCATCGTGTTCAGGAGCTCCGCTGAAAATCTCTGCTGAACCCACCAGCTGGAATGACTTTGCAGTGCAGCAGGACCAAATCAAAAAAGGCTTTTTTTAACATGCCAGCCTTTTCCAAGCCAAGGCAAGAGAAAACAACTTGACATCCAAGTGAAAAATAAATTGGTTATCACAGGCCTTAATTTGCCGGTGCAATAGGAAAGCAGTCAGGCCATGCTGATTGATAACTTTCTCTGCTGCAAGGGAATAGGGAGAGATCCTGGAAGCATAAATGCATGTGCAGTAAGTAGACTATTTGGAGTTTGAATCCTCCCATATACCACGAGTAGCTGGGTCACCTTGGGTGGAACCAGACTAATTTTAATTTAATATCTATCAGTTGTGGCCAGTGGGTGAACCCTAAGTTATAAAGACTATTGACGTAGATTATTCATCTGCCAACTGTCTGCAAAGTGACAACTAGCTACTTCTTGAACATATACAATTCTTAGTCCCGCAATTGTAATCAGTTACTGATAAAATAATGGCTTGTGGCATTGTGGCTATGAGAGTTTGAGGTTTAAACATAATTGTTCAGCATGGTAACAGCATATATGTTTCTACTCCAAGCAAAATCAATCATGACTCCTCCCCTTAGAGGGTATATTTAGCTCCTGAAATAGCCAAACAATAAAGGACAAAAAACCCAGAATTATAACAAAAAGAAGCAAACACGGAGACCCCATGGACAAGCTTCAGGGGCGTTGTCAGACATGTGTAAGCAACCTGCAGACTATTTAGTAAACACCTGCATAATTTGTATTCTTATACCTATGAATGGAACTGAACATGGAAGTATTATGGAGATGGATAGGATGCAGTAGCAATTGCCAGAAAAATCACCATTACTAATGTTGGAAAATCAAATTAGATATCAACTTTTCATCTTTGAGCGAATACTCTGTAGATGGGGATGTGGAGGAGAAAGAGCAGCATAATTTAAAGTTGAATCGACAGAATAATTTTAAGGTTTGGAAAGAGACAAAAATGCAGGACTTGCAAAGAGATTTGATGGAGAGAAACCAATGTTGCATTTGCTATGAATTTTTGTTTTGTTTTCCATCTAATTCTAAGAGGTTCCTTTATTTTTTCCCCAGGAGTCAAACCAATAGCTAGTAGCCACACCCAGTGGCTTCAAGGATGCAAACACAAATAAAAATCTCAAAGCATCTTTCTACCATTATCAATTTTTCCTTGGACAGATGAAGATGCGCCCATGTTTATGCTGCTAGCTTTTAAGCTAGCAATAAGATACAAAATATTCCACCTGGATGGCTCCTTAGCACACAAAAGAGCTGAATTTAAGCATAAATTCAGCTGGTTTTAAGACCAACTGGTTCTTGTACCCAAGGGCAATCTACCATCCAGAAGAGGCCTTGCTAAGAGGATCAAGAGCCTTTCATTTCTGAAGCATTTCCAGACATATGTACATATTTCTCTCACCTCCAGCATTTGCTTACCCCAATGATGACGGTGTCATCGCCCTGGAAAACCGGGATGAATTTATCTCCCCGTATGATCTCCGACTGATTCAAGGGCCGGAACCTACAGAGCACCTTGATGCTGCATTCATTGAGTTCGGTAGTCATGCTGGCTGGGCAACGGGGCTTTGTCCTGATGTGCAGCTTTTGTAGCTAGAAGGAGCGAAGAGCAGCAGGAGATGCAATTCCCAAGCAAAATGAGAGACAGGCAAAAGCAGGTTGCACACAGGCACTCTCAAAGAAGGATCACAAAGGGGAAGTCTTTCCTAGATTGTCACCCCACAGCAGCAGAGCAGTTGGCTCTCTCAGCTGGGCTGGTAAGTCTTCCGTGCCTGTGGTACCCTGGGATGCTGCTTACAGTGCCTGTATCCCCCTCCTCCTGCTGCAGGAATCGGCAGCATCAGCATCAGGCAAAGGGTTGGGCTGTAGCTCAGGGTTAATACATTTAAGGTGGAACTACCCCAGTGCCTTAAGGTGGACATGATTATTTTTTTTAAAGAACTGCACCTTCCAGCTAGTCTCTTCACTTGATGTTCCAGTTGTTAGAAGTTATTTTGTTCCCTTTATCCTTTCCAGATACAAGACAATACAGGGATCCTACAGACAATAAATATAAAGAAGCGAAAATATTGAAAATGAGAGTTTGTCATGCAAAGTTTTAAAAAACTTACTTTTCCCCATTGTATACAGCTGGTAAGAATTTTCAAAGCTTCTCCTTTATTTCAGAAATATCCACAAAAAGAAAAAAAAATCACAATTGAGTGGGACTTGAATGGTGTGGGACTAATTCAAAGCCATCACTGAAAAATTCACCTAAAGCTTATCGTTTATAGAAGACTGGAAATAGCAATGTGTTATTTTTCATCAATTAATTTGGTTATTTCAGATTGGTTTTAAGAGAGCTCCAAAATGGGAATAGGAATTGAGCAGGTCTTTTATAAATTGAAGAAAATGTTATTACGGTAGTAAGGACAGAGTAAATATAATTGTAACTGGCAATGCCTGTGGATTGACTTGCTGAAAAGTGCTTCCAACTCATTATGTAGAAATGAGGCTTAACATGGTAGTATCCTTAACGTATTCAACCAATAATAAGATTGATTAATCCATGAAGTCCTCACAATAAGCAATATAATTCTTGAATATGTTTATATGACTAAGCAATGAGTGACAATATCTGATGGTACTGTGAGAAATAGAACTTGTGGAGAAAAGGACAAATCATTTCTCAATTTTGTTTTGATTCTCACCTTAGAAACATACTTAGCATGCAGACAGAACTGGAGTTACTTGACCTGAAAATGAATAGTGAGTATGTCCTGCAGTGACTGCAAATAGCTTCTCTTCTAGTGTCTAGTCATAGACCACAATGGAATTACATAATAGAATAATGTCTACAAGACAACTATCTGCTCAGTCCACTGCTTGTGCTGGTTCTCCCTTCATTAACTGAGATAAAAGTTGACAATTCTTCCCCAAACGAATGATTGAACCAGTTACCAGACCTATGTTTTCCTTTCCTTTTTCTTTTAAAGACTATGACTTACTAGTTTAGGAGTGAATATTCTGTTCCTAGTTATTTAAAATGAACTTTTTGCCTGATTTTTCAACAGACTTTTAAGCGTGCTGTCAAGAAATGCTCATACTTTCACAGGCTTGAGTTTAGTTCAGGTCTAAGTTCCCAAATGTTTCGGGTTGGTAGATATACTTGGAATGAAACCATATCCTTGGTATTCTCACAAAATAACTGTTACAGGGGCACAGCAAGCCAGTGGCCACTAGAAGCCAGATGAACAATATTGCTGCTCACTATTACCTGTGGCTTCCTGGAATGCTGTCCACTATTCCTCTTATTTCTGGACTTTTCAAATATTTTCAAACATTGCTTGTTGCTGCTGCCCTCCCCCCTTTTCTTATTTTCTATGAATTTGTTTGGTGTACTGTACATGAAGAGCCCGCAAGCGCTCTCATAAATCAGTCTTTGCTTTGCTGCCTGCTTATTTTCTTTAAAAGAAATACTGAATCTTTAAATAAAGGAAGAACAAAGAGCCTGTGGCTAGAAAGGTAGATATTCTAAAGGCACCATTTTGAGAACCCAGAGTATATTGCTTGGTGCCCGAATGCTCCTTAAAAGTCCCACCATTAGAAACAAAATATAGGATTAGCATACATTTCAGCAGAGTCACAATGCCCTCAAGGAGAATGGGATCTAACATGGGCTAAATTAATAGATCATCTACCACTTTCAAAATCCTGCTAGCTTATGTGGAGAAAGATTCTTGTTGCCTTTATGATGATGATGATGATGATTTTTAAATGTCCTCTCCTTTTGAACATAACCATTGATGGCTACACCTTGTGACTTTCGCTGAAAGAAAGCTAAGGAGGGTTAGACCTGATCTGTACTTGGATGGGAAACCTAGGAAATTCCATCCTAGGACGGGAAGCTGAAAAACATCATGGTAAGCAATGACAAACCATTTCCACTTGTTGCCAAGACATTATCTATGGGTATTAAGTCACTGGAAACAGACCTTTTCTCAAAGAAGACTTTTTTTTTAAAATCATGGACTAAAACTGAAGTTGGAACAGGAATGGAACCCAGAACCTAGAATCAAAGAGTGAATCAGTTTTATTCATCCAGTGCATCTGTTGTTATTATTTCCCTGATAAGGACACCCATGCTGGCAATTCACCCTTGCATAATTTCCTAACTGGACCATCCAGGTAAAAGTTCCCCTCTTGCTGACGAAACTCCTTTGTAGGCCTTTCTCCCCATGTCTAACCTTCAAATGACATTATGTCTGAGCTATATTTTTTTCTCTTGTTAAATTACAAAAGGAAATCTATGAAAATCATTTGTAGTCGTACATAAGGTGGCTCAGTGGCTAAGACGCTGAGCTTGTCGATCGAAAGGTCGGCAGTTCAGCAGTTCGAATCCCTAGTGCCACATAATGGGGTGAGCTCCCGTTACTTGTCCCAGCTTCTGCCAACCTAGCAGTTTGAAAGCACGTTAAAAAAAATGCAAGTCAAAAAATAGGGACCACCTTTGGCGGGAATGTACGCCTTTGGCGTTTAGTCATGCCAGCCACATGACCACAGAGACGTTTTCGGAATCACTGGCTCTTCGGCTTTGAAACGGAGATGAGCACCGCCCCCTAGAGTCAGGAACGATTAGCACATATTTGCGAGGGGAACCTTTACCTTTACCTTTTATAAGGTACTCATGTATATTGTACTGGGCCTTAATGTATAATATTAAAAACGTATATAATTTTTAAATAAGAAAATGTGAAATCAGCTTTTATTTAGGTCAAGAGATCATAGGCTGATAACAACATTTGTTCAGACTAAAGCACAGCTTTGGGGTACACAGAACTTCTCATGGGGCTTAACCAGGCAGTAATTATCACGCAATATGTTACAAATCCAGTCCTCTATTAGGTGCTGCAAGAACACAATTGAAATTGGCTACATAACCGGGGTGATTCCTACCACCCCCTTTCTCTAAGCTTCTAAAGTAATGGCCCAGCCAGGAAGATATGCATACAGTAAAACCTTTTAATCATCACCACTGCTTGCTCTTCCAAGAAACAGAGAGCCATTTGGGCAGATATTTGCAAAAACAGCAGAAATCAGAGGAAGTCTTGACAGAGGAAGACGTAATGATAGCAGAAGGGCAGCAGCTTTTTTTGCAGCAGGCAAGAAGACAAGAGCAGAACAACTGCAATAATTGGCAAAGAGAGTTTTTTTCCTTCCAGATGGATTGAACTAAATGAAGTTTTAAAAAGGGACGGCTGAGAAAAGAGAGGTGAAGTCTCTGGTCTGCTTGCAGGTCTTTGAGACGTCAGGTAGGATACTGAGGAAAACACCAGATGCCTAATTAAATGGCCCTCCTTCTGATTCAATCTGGAACAACAATTCTTATGGTATTGTGGGAAGCTCCCCCCCCCCCACAATGAAATATTTGGGGAAATATTTTTTTAAAAGACAGAATATTATATTTCCCCTAAAGGAGAAATGAAAAAAATGTTAAGGGAGGCAGAAACCAGCCCCAGTTTCCCTGCCCCAGCAGAAACTGAGGAGAACAGTTTTTAGAAATGCAGATTTGGTAATCCATTCAGAAAGATTTGGTAAAGACAGAAACTCAGTTAAGCAATAAACAAAAGGTTGACAAAATTAGCTCAGACAAACACCTAGGATTTGCATTTCCTCTTTTGCCTACAGAGCCAGCTATAACCCTTACATGACCCCCATAGGAATCCAGAAGGTATAAAAACCCACCCGCTCTAAACTCCATTTTGTCAGCTGCCCAGAATCACATGTGGTTCTGCTTCATCAATAAATGGAACCTTTCTTTCCAATCAGCCTCCAGCGTCCATTTTGTTTCCAGTACCTCTCTCCCAGCTTGGAACTGAACCAGATGGATTTTCCTTCCAACAGTATACATATTTTAGCACAGTAACCATATGCTGCAGCGTTAAACAGAGGAATGCAGGGCACTGTAAAATAATCAGTTTGATGATAGACAAGGTCTGAGGAGGCCACGCTGAAACTGCTACTCAAGAGTTACAGATAGCTAAGTGAATTGGGGCCTCTGAATAATCTGCCCCACAGCATTGCTTTGAGATGCTATGCATGGAGAACACAAAACGAGAGGAGCCAAGAATGGGACTTTAGTCTCCCTGAAGGCCAGTTAGATATATGTAACTTACGTGTTATATGTAATTTAGATATTTGTGTATGAGTATTTGGAAACAAATCACATTCTGCTTTATGGATTTTGCATTCATTTGCTAGCAAACCTTACAAAAACCTCCACTGAATTTGAAAGGGTTTTGGACATCACGTGTGCATATATTGCAACAATGCTTAATGTGTAAATAAATGGACAATTTTAAAAAATGTAACCACAACCTATTAACTTAACTCTATCCCCAAAAAGAGTTTGAGAACTACATTTTAATCATTTAACATATTTTTAATTGATACATTGTTTCCAAGAGATTCAAAATGTTAAAAAGATCAAATGTTTACTTAGTAAAGACCATTTTCGCACAGGTGGAATACTGAATGCTGAAAATTAGAAACGAGCAAAATTAGAACATCTAATGAAAGAAGCACTGGAGACTTAATCGGAGAAATGCTTTAATTCTATCTATAGCACGTATAAGTATACATTTATGTATGTCTATAGTGAACATATAAATAGTATAAAACGTTTGTGCAGAAAGAGAACTCTACAAAACCATCAAAGGAGATGTTTTGTTCGATTTTTTTTCCATCAGCAAAGTGAGGTAGCTGTATACTGTATGGAGATGATGCATGTGAAAATAGCCATGAGCAGTTTAAAAGCAGTCTTGTGAATCTGGGAAGAGATGCAGCTACTTTAACAATTGAAGAAATGTTTCACACGCGTTCCCACACAGATGCAAAACCTCATATTTGTACAGCTCGACAATGTGTATATGCACACATGCATATTTACAGGAAATGCATATGGTTCTCCAAGAACCAGTTTGGTCTAGTGATTAAGGCACCAGGTAGAAATTGGGAGAGGGTGAGTTCTAGTCCCACTTTAGGCACAAAGCTATCTGGGTGACCTTGGGCCAGTAATTCTCTCTCAGCCCTAGGAAGGAAGCAAGGGCAAACCACTTTTTTGGGGGAAAAAACCCTTATCAATAAAACTACAGGGATTTTCCAGGCAGTTGCCAGGAGTCAGCTGTGATATGAAGGTAGACCCATATACACATAAATATAGGGTTTCCCAAATGTTATATGAAATGCACCTGGAATTTTGCAGGCACTTTCTGACAAGCACGCGTAACAGCACCAGCGTGCCTATCATCCCTGTCCTAATGTTCCGTTTAATTGTATTCATTTTATGTATTCAGTTCATGCTTATACTTATATATATTATCTAATACAAACTCAACAAACAAATAAATTAAATAAAATGTCTGTGGGGTTTTCCTTTTCATAAATTGGCTACTAGGGGAGACATGGTTGACGATAAAGCATAGACATACCTAGGATAAATGAGTGAAGATGATCTCCATCGTCTCTCTCTGATCCCTGTATTCCATTCCTATCACTGTCACAGCAGCCATTTGACATTTTTATTGTTAAAAAATATCCATGAGGCCTACATAGAATCTAAGATGTTTTCAACATTAAAGATCATACTGAATATTAAGATTATGTTGCATGGGAGTTTCCTGATTTTTTTAAATTAAAATTCAGGCATATTGTTAAAAGTTCAGGTGGGGCAGGAAGCCCTACATATAGTAAGAAGAGATATCTCTTCACACATTGGTGGCAATGAGCACTGTATTTTGGAAACTCAGGGTATATACAGGGCTTTTCCTTACATTTTTTAATGCCTTATATTTCCACTGAATTAAGACTTTCATACTGAAACAAGAAAAGATTTTCAAAATAAGCAGAATGTTGTATGAATATTTATTTTCTATCCTGTTGTTCCATTCAAAGGACAATCAAAATATCTCACAATGCAATTTTTTTAAAAAAAATCAAACCGAATAAATAACATTAAAAGAGATACAAATAAGTTTTTAAAGTTCTAAATGTTTAATGTTTTAGTAAGTTTTAAAATAATAAATCAAAAAAATGTTAGGGTTCTATTTATGACTTTTCAGTTCGACTGAACTTTTTTTCTCAAGTAAGTAGATATGCAGCTGCAGAGTCAATTTTTTAAAAGTCATGTGGAAATATAAAACTCCATAAATACTGGGCATATATCACCTCAGCTTATTTGTCATTAGTAATTACGGTAACTTTTAACGTATTCCCTTGCTATGATAAGTTGGAGCACATTCACCTTTTATTCTTACAACTTACAACAAATCTGCCTAATGAATTATTTAGGTTTACAATAAGGATGTTCAAATGGATTAGGTGCACATACTTAATAAAAAGGCCTAATGAATTATTAATATTATACAGGCATAAAAGATGCACCCCCTATATACTGCAGAGTACATTTTGTATTATTTCCTGACTTGCAGCAAAGCAAGACTCTGCAAGATACAAGCAAGACCTGTAATCCTACTGAGGAAAGGGTAAAGACTGGTGAGATAAGGATCACCATTATTTTCCATTTCATGAATACCAGATTTGGCCCAATCTATTTTGAAGCCCAAGGCCAAGATTATGTATTGCCTTCTTTTTCAATGCCCAGATGTTGGCTGGACCAGCAGATAAAGCTGAGCAGGTTGACTCAGCCTTCCATCCTTTATAAGGTAGGTAAAATGAGGACCCAGATTGTTGGGGGGGCAATAAGTTGACTTTGTAAATATACAAATAGAATGAGACTATTGCCTTATACACTGTAAGCTGCCCTGAGTCTTCGGAAAAGGGCGGGATATAAATGTAAATAAAAAAATAAAAAAATAAAAAAATATTCTTTTACTATAGGACAAAATTTGAGGGAAAGTCCAGCCCTACACTTGAAAATATATGGCTGGTTTAGGAATGCAGAGTGGGATTCTCTCCCTTAAACTCTGTAGGCATTAGCTATCCTTTTCAATAGTTTTTGAGGGGGCTGCAATGGCTTAGTGGTTAAAGAGGCTGAGTTTGTCAGCTGGAACGCTGACAGGTCGGGTTAAAGAACTGAGCACTGTGCAACAGGGTGAGCTCCCGTTCCTTGGTCCAGCTCCTGCCCACCTAGCAGTTTGAAAGCATGCTCATGCGAGTAGATTAATAGGTACCACTTTGATGGGAAATTAACAGCGTTCCATGCACCTTTGGCATATAGCCATGCTGGCCACATGGCCACAGAAAATGTCTTCAGACAAGCTGGCTCCCTCGACCAAGAAACAGAAATGAGCACCGCCCCTTATTGGAGGCGGATTGGAGAGGAAAACCATTACCTTTATCTTCAAAAGTTTGCTGCCATTTCCTGGTGTTCTGCCACTTGAAGATGTTTAGTTCCTTCTCTATGCAGCTGGAGAGTAGTCTGCCAAAGAAGCTGTTTCATGCTTGGATGCTCTTGATTTCTGCACCTGGAAGAGAGCTCTATGGAATCCCTCTGTTTCCGTTTTTGTGAGAATTCTGCATGCACCATGAAAGAAAGGGCCTTACCAAAGCTGCTCCTGCTGTTTTATATCACTGGATCAGTGGGACATACAAACTATGCTGGCTCTTCACACCCAATGCAAACTAACTGCTGATTTGGATCATAGGCCCATGTTTTATACATACATACATACATACATACATATATATATATCACTCACCAACTTGAAAAAAGACAATAACATAATCATTCTCCCAGCAGACAAAGGTAATGTCACAGTGATGATGAACACATCTGACTACCAATCCAAACTAACCAACCTACTCCAAGACTCTGCTTACAAACCTCTAAACAGAGACCCCACCACCTACCTAGAAAAAACCACCAAATCCAAAATAGAAGCCTCCCCCATCAGTGAAGAGATTCAGCAAAGAATCATCCCCAGAGAAAAATCATCCATATGCCCCAAGCTTTATGGCCTTCCCAAGATACACAAAGAAGGAACACCACTCAGACCCATAGTCAGCTCCATAGGCTCACCTCTACAGAATCTTGCCAAATTCCTTGCCAAACAACTTCAGCCCTACGCAGAATCCATCACCTCACACATACAAAACTCATTCCACTTCATAGAAACAATAAAGAAACAAAACCTACAACCTAGTGACCTACTTGTGAGCGTCGATGTCATATCCCTCTTCACCCAAATACCTATTAAAGAAGCATTGACAGCTATCCAAAACAAATACAACCCCCCCAAACACATCCTAGATCTGACCAACCACTGCCTAACCAACACATACTTCATCCACAATGGACAAAGATACAAACAGGTAGAAGAAGCACCCATGGGATCACCCCTCTCACCTGTCATCGCAAACCTATACATGGAACACTTTGAAACCAACGCTTTAGATAAATCTGAATATAAACCCAAACTCTGGCTCAGATATGTAGATGACACCTTCGTAATTTGGCCACACAGAAAGAAAGAACTGGATAACTTCCTCACACATCTCAACAGTCTTCACCCCAAAATACAATTTACCATGGAAATAGAAATGAACAACCAACTCCCCTTTCTAGACGTCCTAATCTACAAAAAACCAAACGGCTCCCTAGGACACACAATCTAGCAGAAAAACACACACACCAATCGCTATTTAAATGCACAATCACATCACCACCCGGCACAGATCAACTCCGTAGCCAAGACTCTCATCTCCAGAACCAAACACCTAGCTGACAAAGACCACCTAGAAACTGAATTACACACACTTACAAACGTACTAATCTCAAACGGATTCCAAAGAAACACAATTACAAACCTAATCCAAAGAGACACTCAACTCAAAAACCAAGACACAGAACAAAACAATGACATCGCCCTCCTCCCATACATCAAAGGCACTACAGATAAAATCAGCAAAATTCTCCACAAACACAACATCAAGACAGCCTTCTGCACAGACCAAAAAATAGCCAACAACTTAAGAAACCCCAAAGACAAGATCCAGCTAGACTCCTTGGTCTATGAAATACCTTGCAAAATCTGCCCAGCAACTTACATTGGACAAACTAATACGAGAATAAATGCACGCATAGCAGAACACAAGACTGCAGTCAGAAAAAAAGAAAAAACTTCATCTCTTTTCCAACACCTTAAAGCAACAGGACATGACATTGATTTTGAAGGAACCAAATTAATCTCCAAAACTGAACACTATCACAAGAGAATAATTATGGAAGCCATAGAAATAGAGAAACACCCCCATAATGTGAATAAACGTGACGATACCTCCCGCTTACCAAACATCTGGAAACTAGCACTAGTCAAGAAACGAATCCCAGCTACAAAAATTGACACCAACACATGACAGGACCTTGAACTTGGAACCAGACCAGAGCCCAAAATGCTACTCCCCACACAAACATCAACACATGATAGGACCTCGAACTCGGAACCAGACCAGGGCCCAAAATACTACTCCGCACACAAACATCAACACATAAAGGACCTCGAACCCGGAACCAGACCAGGGCCCAAAATGCTACTCCCCACACAAACATCAACACATAATAGGACTTCGAACCCGGAACCAGACCAGGGCCCAAAATGCTACTTCCCACACAAACATCAACCCCATTAACCAATTAGCAACACAGCCAACCAATCAGCTTGCAACAGCTAGTCCAGCAATTCAAAAAACTCCATTAACCAATCAATATGTAGCAACACAGCCAACCAATCAGCTTGCAACAGCTAGGCCTGCAATTCAAAAAAACACCCCACCAGTATTTATAGAGAAATAGCAGTTAAAATCCACACTTTGCTCACATAAGAACAAAGCCAAAGCCTGAAGATGATGAGTGAGATCTCATCGAAACATTGCCTAAATACTTCCTATCTTACACGGGAAAAGACCCGAACATACCAAAACCTGCATATATATATGCATAGGCTCACCTCTACAAAACCTAGCCAAATTTCTCTCCAAACAACTACAGCCCTATGCAGAATCCATCACCTCACACGTAAAAAACTCATTCCAGTTCATATAGATCATAAAGAAACAAAACTTACAGCCCAGCGACCTACTCGTGAGCTTCGATGTCATATCCCCCTTCACCCAAGTGCCAATCAAAGAAGCCTTGACAGTTATCCAAAACAAATATAACCCCCCCAAGCACATCCTAGATCTGACCAACCACTGCCTATCCAACACATACTTCATCTATAACGGACAAAAATATAAACAAATAGAAGGAACACCCATGGGATCACCCCTTTCACCTGTCATTGCCAACCTCTACATGGAACACTTTGAAACCCAAGCACTAGAAAAATCTGATCACAAACCCAAACTCTGGCTCAGATACGTAGACGACACCTTCATAATCTGGCCACACGGGAAAGAAAAACTTCATCTCTTTTCCAACACCTTAAAGCAACAGGACATGACATTGATTTTGAAGGAACCAAATTAATCTCCAAAACTGAACACTATCACAAGAGAATAATTATGGAAGCCATAGAAATAGAGAAACACCCCATAATGTGAATAAACGTGACGATACCTCCGCTTACCAAACATCTGGAAACTAGCACTAGTCAAGAAACGAATCCCAGCTACAAAAATTGACACCAACACATGACAGGACCTTGAACTTGGAACCAGACCAGAGCCCAAAATGCTACTCCCACACAAACATCAACACATGATAGGACCTCGAACTCGAACCAGACCAGGGCCCAAAATACTACTCCGCACACAAACATCAACACATAAAGGACCTCGAACCCGGAACCAGACCAGGGCCCAAAATGCTACTCCCCACACAAACATCAACACATAATAGGACTTCGAACCCGGAACCAGACCAGGGCCCAAAATGCTACTTCCCACACAAACATCAACCCCATTAACCAATTAGCAACACAGCCAACCAATCAGCTTGCAACAGCTAGTCCAGCAATTCAAAAAACTCCATTAACCAATCAATATGTAGCAACACAGCCAACCAATCAGCTTGCAACAGCTAGGCCTGCAATTCAAAAAAACACCCCACCAGTATTTATAGAGAAATAGCAGTTAAAATCCACACTTTGCTCACATAAGAACAAAGCCAAAGCCTGAAGATGATGAGTGAGATCTCATCGAAACATTGCCTAAATACTTCCTATCTTACACGGGAAAAGACCCGAACATACCAAAACCTGCATATATATATGCATAGGCTCACCTCTACAAAACCTAGCCAAATTTCTCTCCAAACAACTACAGCCCTATGCAGAATCCATCACCTCACACGTAAAAAACTCATTCCAGTTCATATAGATCATAAAGAAACAAAACTTACAGCCCAGCGACCTACTCGTGAGCTTCGATGTCATATCCCCCTTCACCCAAGTGCCAATCAAAGAAGCCTTGACAGTTATCCAAAACAAATATAACCCCCCCAAGCACATCCTAGATCTGACCAACCACTGCCTATCCAACACATACTTCATCTATAACGGACAAAAATATAAACAAATAGAAGGAACACCCATGGGATCACCCCTTTCACCTGTCATTGCCAACCTCTACATGGAACACTTTGAAACCCAAGCACTAGAAAAATCTGATCACAAACCCAAACTCTGGCTCAGATACGTAGACGACACCTTCATAATCTGGCCACACGGGAAAGAAAAACTTGACAACTTCCTCACACACCTCAATAGCCTACACCCCAAAATACAGTTCACCATGGAAACAGAAGCTAACAACCAACTTCCCTTCCTGGATATCTTAGTCTACAGGAAACCCAATGGCTCCCTAGGACACACCATCTACCAGAAGAAAACACACACAAACTGCTATCTGCATGCACTTTCACACCACCACCCAGCACAGATCAACTCCATAGCCAAGACACTCATCTCCAGAACAAAACGCTTAGCTGATGAACAACACCTAAAAACCGAACTACACACTCTCACTAACATACTAACAGCCAATGGATTCCAAAGAAATAAGATTACCAACCTAATCCAAAAAGAAACCCCCACTAAAATCCAAGACAGAGAACAAGAAAACGGCACAGCCCTCCTCCCATATATAAAAGGCACCACAGACAGAATCAGCAAGATCTTCCACAAACACAACATTAAGACAGCATTCTGCACAAACCGAAAAATATCCACCATCCTAAGAAACCCCAAAGACAAAATTGAGTTAGAAAATCAAG
This sequence comes from Ahaetulla prasina, assembly GCF_028640845.1. Lineage (NCBI taxonomy): Eukaryota > Metazoa > Chordata > Lepidosauria > Squamata > Colubridae > Ahaetulla > Ahaetulla prasina. The sequence goes on from NC_080540.1 coordinate 165,884,845, forward strand.
GAGTATATGAAATCCCATGCACCGCCTGCCCCACCACATACATCGGACAAACCAACAGAAGAATAAGTGCACACACTGAAGAACACAAGAACTCAGTCAAAAAAGAGGAACCAATTTCTTCCCTGGTCCAACACCTTAAAGCCACAGGACATGATAATGACTTTAAAAAGACCAGAACTATCGCCAAAACTAAACACTTTAACAACAGAATAATCAGAGAAGCCATCGAGATAGAAAAACGCCCACACAGTATGAATAAACAAGATGATACCTCCCGCCTACCAGCCATTTGGAAACCCGCCCTTATTGACAAACGAGTCCCTAACACGAGGAATGACACCAGACCCACACTTACGAGGGCCACACAGGATGTCACCACCACACATCCACCCAGAAAGCAGACTCAAACCCATACAGATGATGAAGCACAACCAAGGACCAGAAACCAGACCGCAGCTGCAACATTAGCCATTTCAAACCCCTCCAATCCATACATGCAGCAGACTGACACCCACCATGAAGATGTAACACGACCACAAACACGAAGCCAAACAACAGCAATGCAGCTCACCAGCTCAAATCCCCCTGCAACTCAGACTAATCTGAGCACAACCAAGCCCCCACCCAAATAGGATACACCCCCAGCCAATCAGAGCACAAAAACCCCCCATCCAATCAGAACAGAGCCAAGCTCCCACCCAATCAGTTCAAACTCCACTAGCAGTTAAAAGGAAGAAACAGCTGCGATGACACATTGCTCCTAGAAGCACGAAGCTGAAGCCTGAAGATGACGAATGAGACTTCGTCGAAACGTCACCAAGACACTTCCAATTTTACACGAACAACCAAAGACCTACATACAAACACCTGTGAAAACCTCAGAAAACAAATATATCTATATCTATATCTATATCTATATCTATATCTATATATACACACACACATACACACACACACACACACACACACACACGACTCTGTTGAAACTGGTGGATTTTTACTGAAATCCATAGATTTATACACTCCAATTTCTAACATTCTACAGACAGTATATATAAAAAACATTGGCACAATCTGGAGAAAATCTAGGCAAATTGTAATCCTGCTGATGCCATTTAAATGCTCAAGATTTGCAGAAATATCAAGAAAAGAAAGGAAAGTGGGAGGGAAAGAAAAAGTTAAAAGTGACGATGGGCACCCAAAACAAAACAACAGATCAGTGAGGATGAATGTGGAATATTCAAGAGGAATGGTTTGAATATGTGGACATCCAGAATTCCCCAGCCAGCCTACTGGATAGGGAATTCTGGAAATTGAAATCCACACATCTTCAAGTTGCCACAGTTGAGAAATGCTGAATGAAGTATCCTGGAATTGGAAATGATTAGCTAGAAACTTCATGAGCAATATAAGCTGCTCAGAAAAATAAAGGGAACACTTAAACAACACAATGTAACTCCAAGTCAATCACACTTCTGTGAAATCAAACTCTCCACTTAGGTAGCAACACTGATTGAAAATCAATTCCACATGCTGTTGTGCATATGGAATAGACAACAGGTGGAAAGCACAGGCAGTTAGCAAGACATCCCCAATAAAGGAGTTGTTCTGCAGGTGGTGACCACAGACCACTTCTCAGTTCCTATGCTTTCTGGCTGATGGTTTGGTCACTTTTGAATGCTGGTGGTGGTGTCACTCTAGTGGTAGCATGAGACGGAGTCTACAACCCACACAAGTGGCTCAGGTAGGGCAGCTCATCCAGGATGGCACATCAATGTGAGCTGTGGCAAGAAGGTTTGCTGTGTCTGTCAGCGTAGTGTCCAGAGCATGGAGGCGCTACCAGGAGACAGGCCAGTACATCAGGAGACGTGAAGGAGGCCGTAGGAGAGCAACAACCCAGCAGCAGGAACGCTACCTCCACCTTTGTGCAAGGAGGGACAGGAGGAGCACTGCCAGAGCCCTGCAATATGACCTCCAGTGGGCCATAAATGTGCATGTGGCTGTTCAAACGGTCAGAAACAGACTCCATGAGGGTGGTATGAGGGCCCGACGTCCACAGGTGGGGGTTGTGCTTACAGCCCAACACCGTGCAAGACGTTTGGCATTTGCCAGAGAACACCAATATTGGCAACTTCGCCACTGGCACCCTGTGCTCTTCACAGATGAAAGCAGGTTCACACTGAGCACATGTGACAGACGTGACAGGGTCTGGAGACGCCGTGGAGAACATTCTGCTGCCTGCAACATCCTCCAGCATGACCGGTTTGGCAGTGGGTTAGTAATGGTGTGGAGTGGCATTTCTTTAGGGGGCCGCACAGCCCTCCATGTGCTCACCAGAGGTAGCCTGGCTGCCATTAGGTACCGGGATGAGATCCTCAGACCCCTTGTGAGACCATATGCTGGTGCAGTTGGCCCTGGGTTCCTCCTAATGCAAGACAATGCTAGACCTCATGTGGCTGGAGTGTGTCAGCAGTTCCTGCAAGATGATGGCATTGATGCTATGGACTGGCCCGCCCGTTCCCCAGACCTGAATCCAATTGAGCACATCTGGGATATCATGTCTTGCTCCATCCACCAACACCACGTTGCACCACAGACTGTCCAGGAGTTGGGGGATGCTTTAGTTCAGGTGTGGGAGGAGATCCCTCAGGAGACCATCCGCCATCTCATCAGGAGCATGCCCAGGCGTTGTAGGGAGGTCACACAGGCACGTGGAGGCCACACGCACTACTGAGCCTCATTTTGACTTGTTTAAAGGACATTACATAAAAGTTGGATCAGTCTATAGTGTTGTTTTCCACTTTAATTTTGAGTGTAACTCCAAATCCAGATCTCCATGGGTTGCTCAATTTGATTTCCATTGATAATTTTTGTGTGATTGTGTTGTCAGCACATTCAACTATGTAATGAACAAAGTATTTAATAAGAATATTTCATTCATTCAGATCTAGGATGTCTTTTTTTTGTTTCCCTTATTTTTTTGAGCAGTGTATACTTTAAAAAGGTCAGACATTCTTAAAGTTAGTAAAATTTAGTTATATGCTAGCCTGGATAAATAGGCTTTTTTCTGAGCAAACCTGTCTTGAGGAGAATCCAATTCGCAGAAAGTTCCCATTTTCCTTTCTATTATCTGAGTAAACATGGCTGACTTTTCAGTCACAAATTTTACTATTTGCTTTGATGATGCGTTCTTAAAGAGTCAACAACTTTCCTATTTTGTTACATTTGTCATGGCTCAAGAAAGGTATTATCTCAATATAAAATATTTTTTCTCTAAGCCAACATTCCTTTCATACAACTCAGAGCTCATCCTCAAATCCCGTCACCCGTGGTATGAAGCTGTCCAGCTAACCATTTTGGAGGACTTGTTCTCATAAATACAGCCATTGTCTCATTTAGCCCACTGAAAAGGGAGCCTAAATTTAACTGTTCCACTTTAACGATTTGCTGTTTTTCTGACCCAAATCTTAGCATCCAAATGACCTTTGATGTTTCAATTCACATGCAGTCTTTGTGATGACATAGCCAGTGACTGGCATTTGCTGTGCTTCTATTGGTCAACTGAAACTGCTTCAGGCAACCTCCTTTCCCTGGTTACTGTTTTGTGCTTCCTATGGCTATTTTGACTTATAGGAAAAACTATATTGCAGGTATGTTTCATGTAATGCCTGACCAGTGGTAGGTTGCTACCGGTTCACCCGGATCAGGGGAACCGGTAGTGGCGGTGGCGGGAGGCTCCGCCCACCCACCTGGACATCTCTGCATATGTACAGAAGTGTTGCACGTGTGTGAGCGTGCACCCACGAGCAAACTGGTAGCAATGAGATTTGAATCCCACTATTGTGCCTGACCAGCCAAATGCGAGGTGTGCGCGTGCGCAGTGCACGCCAAAAGGAGGCATGGGGTAAGTAGAACTGTGCGTGGCGGTGTGTGATCAGCTGTCGCGCGCGATCTTTTTTTTTTTTTACTTTGAAAAGCATTTTTTTACAACCTCTTCGGCTGAAGAGATTGAAAAAAAATGCTTTTCAAAGTAAAAAAAAAGGCTCTGACGATCGCATGGCTCAGCTGGGCATGGGTGGGGGGTGGGCAGGGATTTTTGCTACTGGTTCTCTGAACCACCAGCCGCCATCGCTACCAGATCAGCCAATCCAGTCCAAACTGGGAGCATTTCACCTCTGCATCTATTCCATATAATAACGCAACGCAGCTTATAAGAATCCATAAAAACAAAGGGTTAGGGCAGCCACTGAAAAGATGTGCTTCTGAGGTCCTATCATGTTGCAACATTTCATTCCTTTACAAATGTATAAAAACAGTTTATTAATCTTCTGGAAGACTGGCATCCCTCTGCCCCCAAAGAGTCCAGCCAAGAGCAGTGGTGTGGAAGATGGGTCAGGAAGAAATGACAGGGAGTTCTTTAAATATGCTGGAGAAGAATGTAGAGTTAGATTCAGAAGAAGTCTAGTTGACAGGTTTCTGGGCTACATATAGTTTACCTCAGTGGTAAAATCCAATTTTTTTTACTATTGGTTCTGTGGGCGTGGCTTGGTGGGTATGGCAGGGGAAGAATACTGCGAAATCTCCATTCCCAACCCACTTCAGGGGAAGGATACTGTAAAATCCCCATTCCCACTCCACTCTGGGGCCAGCCAGAGGTAGTATTTGCCGGTTCTCCAAACTCAAAATTTCTGCTGCCGGTTCTCCAGAACCTGTCAGAACCTTCTGGATTTCACCCCTGGTTTACCTAACTAATATTTAGCTATTATTGTTAGCCTAACAAACCCAGCACTTATATTTGGAATATTCATTTTATTTATTTATTACATGTAAATGCTGCCCATCTCTCAGTTCAAGGGGACACTGAGTGAGGTATAAGCTAAGCAGTCTCAGACAGTCTGTTTGGTTTTGTAGTTAAGGCACCAGGCTCGATAACCTGAGTGCTAGTTTGACTTTAAGCACAAAGCGAGGTGGGCAACTTTGGACCAGTTACTGTCTCTCAGTCCTAGGACTGAGAGCAAGTGGCAAACTGCTGTACTGATAAGACCATACTTGGAATATTGCATCCAGTTTTGTTCACCATGATAAAAAATGTTTCTAGTGTCTTTCTCCCCACTTGGAACTGAACCCAGATAGACATTTCTTCCAACAAAGGCTTAACAAAAACAGAGCCAACCTAGAGTTGTTGGAAGAAATATCCATCTGGGTTCAGTTCCAAGTGGGGACAAAGACACTGGAAACATGGAGGCTGCTTGGAAAGATGGTTTAATGGTGGTCAGGATCACATGGCTTGAGTTCCTGAACAGAAAAGGGCCTGAGATCCTGTGTGCTCCCTGGTTTTATGATTTTTCTGAGCTTTGACCTTTCTGGGGCACAGGAAGAGTATCCTGATTGGTTGTCAGACTCCCAGGGGGTGGGGGTCTTAGCTAGCCTTGCTGGCTGTCTCTCAAGCTTGCTTGAGCCTTGCCATGTGGTGAGTTTCAGTTGTATTGTGTTGCAAATCATGGGGGGATTGAGTGAGCTTGGTTGAAGCCTTAATTGCCCATTGACAAAGGTGGGGAGAATGAGTGAGCTTAGCTGAGGCTTTTAATGGCCCATTGACAAAGGTGGGGGGGGGAGTCAGGAAGTTGCAGGGAGCTCCTTTGTCTTTAAAATATGTTTCTCCATTTCTCATCCAGGAAGGTATAATATTCTGCTTTTTAAAATATTTCCTAGAATATTTCATTCTTCTAGGAGGGGGGTGGGTGCTAAATTCCTACAGAGTTAAGGAGAAATTTCCCGTCAGAGAGAACAAAACAATCGGTGGAATGGCTTGCCTTCAGAAATTGTGGGTGCTCCATCACCAAAGGTTTCTAAGAAGTAATTGGACAACCATTTGTCCAGAATAGTATGGACAGGTTCTCCTGCTTGAGCAGAGTATTGGACTAGAAGAGAGAGAGAGAGAGAGGGAGGGAGGGAGAGGGAGAAGGAGAGAGGTTCAAATGATATACAGTACTGTATTTGTTTCTCTTCCTCCAACCGTTTTAAAATGATTTTGGAAAAATCATCACATTATTTTGTAAACCTTAATTGTATTTGTTTATTTTTTTAAAAATGCCTGTTTTTCTTGTCGAAGAATTAAGATACTAAATAAATGAAAACTCAAGCACAAAAATAAAAATAGAAAGCACCAAGCATAAAGAAGGCTAATAATAGCCAATTACTACTAATAAAAACAGAAATCCTTTTTCTCCCTGGAATTTCTGGTTTCAGCTTTGATGAGAAGTTTCTTGTGTATTTTTGCAGCCTGAAATGAAAACAAAATTAAAACCAATACTGGAGAAGGGGTATGAAGCAGGGGTATGCTAACAACATTCACAGTAACGACCAAACTTAACGTTCTTCCTCCAGCAGTGGATGACTACTGTCTCTAGGACTACAGCTCCCAGAAAACATAGCGCGGCAAAATACCCCACAAAGTCTTCCCGTCGCGTTGTTCTCGCGATACTTGGTGTTTTTCCCCCCCCCTGCCTCTCACCGGCCTAGGTGGCTTCAACCCATCCCTGCACCTGGCTATGGCCGATCCCAAGTATGCGGACCTGCCCGGCATTGTGAGTGACGAGAAAGAAGCCCCTGCGGGGAGAAAGGAGGCGGGGAGGCCGGTTGCCGTTTTAAGGATGGAGGAGCATGAACGGTGCCTAGGGAGAGGAAAAGGGTGGGGTCGGATAGGCTAACTAGTAAGATATGAGGCTGCGGGATGGATGGAGGAAGAAGAGGGTGGGAGATCTGCAAGTAAGAAGAGGAGCACCTGAACGTAAAGTGGGGCTTTTGATCCGCCCCAGGGAAGGGAGCTCCCTCGTCTTGGCTGAAATTAGAGGGGTTTATGGGAAGCCCCAGAGCTCAGCCTGATCCCGAAGGAGGTTTTTTTTTAATCTGGCAGCCGGGATGTCATTAAGAAAGGAGTGCCTCTGAGCTTGTGCAGAGAGTTGGGGATCTCCTGCAGAAAGAGCAGGGAGTATTGAGTGATATTGTGGAGGGCAGATGTTGCCAGCTAGTTCCCCACACTTTTCAGAATGCAAGGTTCCCTGTGTATTTTGGCTGCCAGTTTATATCTGTACTAATTAAACTTGTATTTAGAGCCATAATGGAAATTGAAGAAAAGGTTGATAACGAATGTTGCATGTGATTTTGTGCAAACATAGAAAGTATAAGCAAAATGTTTCTTCGGGTCCTCTCTTCACTCTCACATTTTATTTTAAAAAAAATATTCTCTCTGGCTTTTCCCCACCACTGCCAGGATGAAAAAATACAGTTGAATGAAGAACATGAAAATTAGATATTACTATCAAAAGCGATTCCAGAATCAAAGGGTCTATTAATGATAATATGCTGGGAAAATCCTACGGCAGCTTTCTCTAAAGACAAGTCTGTTGACTAAAAAAGCTCAAGACAGAGGGATACTTTTGTTCCAACGTTTTAAATGTCTGCTGCTGTTTAGTGGCTGACTGAATTGACAGACAGAACAATAACCAATAAGTTGTGCTTGTCTCGGTTAAGAAAGGGCAAGTGTCACATTGAAGGATATAACATAAGGTGTGGGTTGCAGATACTTTAGGGTATTTTATCTGGAGTGAAACAGGAAGCTTAAGAGGTGGCACATTCCATGCCCTGTAGCAACATCTCTCTATTTTGTCCTGTCATTGGAGTAATTCAGCATTTGTGAGGAATTATTGCGTAGTGGTTAATGGCACAAGAGATTCTGCATTCAGTCCCTGGCAGATCAGGAAGCATTGATATTTAACATACCTTAGTCAATTTCCAATGAGACCATTACAATGTGCTTTAAAGAGCTGCTATATTAGACACAACACCACGGCTACATAAGAGCTGCAATGAATCCCAGAGGGTTTCTGGATGCAGTTCACGTTGCTGATTATAATTTTTAAAGCTTTACATGACATGGGGCCAGTTTACTTGTAAGGCCACTGATCCCAAATGATTTCTTGTTGTCCCAATAAATCTGGCAGATGGGCATGTTCCAAATCCTCTCATTGAAGTAGAGTCTTCTGTTAACATAAGGAGCATGCCTTCTGTAATGACATATCTTGTGGAATTACTTCGCCCAAAAATAGAGGCTTAGATCCTATTGGCCTTTTGAAAAGCTATGAAAATCTTGCCTCTTCCACAGATACTAGAGTTGGTGGAGCCACAGCGTGGGTATTGTTTTGTTTTATGTTCTAAAGATGCAATTTTTAGGGGCTTTGACCCACTTTTAATTGGATTTGTAGAATTTGCTTGTGTTCCACTTCTGCTTCCTGCCCAGTGATCCTTGGCTACATGGACAGCTATCTAAATTTGTTAAATAAATAAAAACCAATTGATGCATTTGGGAAGGGCAATGCTGCAATTCAAAATTCTCGAAAAAAACAATGTGCACCTTCTGTATTTATTTCATATATTCCCTATTGTACCAAAGATGATCATAGTATGCACATTTTTCTGCTGAGAGTTTTTTTTAATTACCCCCACCCTGCCTTTGCTAATGGTCATGTACCTGATTGCCTGAGTTGCTTTAGTACTGATGAGGCCCAATAGTTTGAGATTCTGTCTGGAGTTTATAGACCTGGTTCTGAACAGCAGATGAGGTAATATCAACTACTGATTTAACCTGAATCACTGTATTTTCTGAGCAAGGAAACACCACAAATATGTAGATTATACATGCAATTCAGACAGGCTCACGAATCCCCCCCCCCAATTCTTCAATCTTTACTTATTATTGAAAAGGTTCTGTTAGGGCTGAATAATTAAAAACAGCTGCTTTAAGTGGTGAATGGGCTAATATATATTCTTTGGGCCAGTATGTGGGGTTTATTTATTTTGAAGCTTCCCATCTCTATCCTGCCACTGGGCAACATACAACATAAGATAATTAAAAATAAAAAAATATGCAAAGATATTACAAAAGAAAAGTTTGGAAAACCTGTTACTTAAGTGATCATACTTTAAGTATGTGGTCCATCTTGTTATGTTCTCTGATTTTAGTTCTTTAGATAAAAAGAGTTAATTCATACTATTATTAATTTATGGTGGATTTTTTTAAAAAAAGGAAATATTATTGTAATAGGTCTCTTCAGAATCTGGTATAATATTCTGACACACACACACCCCTTATTGTTTTTCAGGCCAGGAATGAGCCTGATGTTTATGAAACAAGTGACCTCCCTGAAGATGATCAAGCAGAATTTGATGCGGTAGGAACATATAAACTTCTATTGCTTTTTTTTTTTAAAAATGATTACATTAAAAGTCAGTATCTATCCTTAGATTATTTCTTAAAATGTCATTTCATCAAAAGTGACTTGTATTGCCTACTATTGTTATATAGGGTGACCAAGTGAAAGGAAATATTGAAATTGGAAAATGATATAATTTGGTCTTTTAAATCTTTATTAAAGAGAACGGGATTTCATCTTTTTTTTAACCTGAATAAACTGAAAGAAACTCTCTGAAAAACATCAAACTGTTAAACTGTTGATCTTTACTGCTGCCTCCCTCCTTCCTTAATGTGACTGTACAAAATAATTCTGAACTGTAGATTTTTCTGAGGAGAATATTTGCTGTTTTGTAATAATAATTTTCTAAATCAAAATTAAATATTAAGCAATTGCTTTAGAATTTTTCAAAGTTATTCTTATTCCTTCTTGCCTGAAAAGAGTTGTTTTTGTGTCTTTGTATATGTTTGAGGCTTTTTAATGTGTTTTTATTAGTTACATATGTACTTTAGTAGTTTATACTCAAGTGAAAGATTCCCTTGATGTCTTCTTAAAATTCTTGGTGGGAAACCACCAGCAAAACTATACAGGGCAAGTGTTAATTGACTTTGGTGATGAGACCTTTGCTGTAATGAACAATCAATTGGTTTTATATTTGTTGTTTTATTTGATTGTTGTACGCTGGTCAGAATTGCTATTTATAAGATTGGTGGCTATACGGATAAGATTATTAAGAAAAATAAATAGCTTTTACAATTAGATGTAATAGTTAGTAGACCCAATCTGAAAGAATTCCAGGAGAAGCTAGGGAAAAAAATCTTAAATTATTTAGAAGGATAGCATGAATTTTAAACTATCATATTATGAGTTTGATATCTGGAATTAGGCATTTATTTCTTTTCTTTAAATATTTGAAACCAAAAATATAACTGAAAATATTAGATGTGTCATTTGATTACGCTACTTTTTTTATACATGCACTGTTTAACATTTATATTCTAATTCAGAAAAGAAAAATATTTGACTTTCAAGAGGCAATCTCACAAGTTTAAAATCCTAAAATTTCAATATGCCCCAATATATAATTCCCAAATGTGTGGATGAAGAAGCTGTTTTATATTTCTTCACTTAATGAAAGTGAATTCAGTATTACAAAACTTACTTTTTTTGCAGTTACATAAACTTTCATTTACTTAACTGCACAAGTAGTCCTTGTTTAGCAACTGTCTTGTTGCTACTATTGTTTTCAATTATGATGGTAATTACAATTGAAAAGCAAGTTTGTGACCTAAGCCTGATATTTTTGACCTTTGCAGGTTTGTAAAGTAAAGCTGAAGCAAGATAAGCACAGTTCCAATGTTACTTAATGACTTTGCTTAATAACCAAATGGCCAATCCCAATTGTGACTGTTAAATAAGGATTACCTGTATAGTAAATATATTTAATTGCAAACGCAACCAATAACTTCACCAGTACAACTTTGCTTCTTACAAATATAGACCTGGGTGGTTGTTTTTTGAGGAAAAAGAAGATAGTAAGGCTGCCCTGTGTGGGTATATGCAACATTCTCCATTTCCACTTCATCCATCCTGCTATATTAAATACGCCCCCTTTCCAAATTAAGTGAATCATTACAGTTAAGTGGGATTTTTATGCATGCATAATTAAATTAGTCAAATGTGAATTTCCTAGTTCTCACTTTGCTTCAGGAAATAATCCTCTTTGTTATTCCAAGGAATATACAATCAGAATGGCATTCAAATAATACAAATACAAGTATGTTTATTACAAGGAACTTGGTTAAATCCTTCATATTTAACCATTCTACCCAGCTGCTCAAATCTTGCTTGATAAATATCTCTGTAAGATGCTTGGGCATTTCTGTATTTAAATATTTTGCAGTACGGGAGGTGTTTTTATAGTGACTCATTATTATAATGGAAAAATCTTTTGGTCCTACTATAGAATGTAAATTGTTTCCCTGATTTGTCCACAGTATAAAGGCAGAAGAGTCTTCCTTTTCTATACACAGTTAAGCAAATTACTGGGTGGACAAGGTGGGCATTATATGGCCCTTTTATTATATTGAAATCAGACTGAATTGAATATATGTGGGATTAGTCTGATATTTCCACCAAATTGCAAAGTATTATGCATATATTTATTTTTTGTCTTTCTTTCACTTTTCCTTTGCAATGTATACATACTTTGGTTCTGTGATTTCAAAACATTGTGTCCCATTCTTTTGACTTTGGGATATTTGTCATACTTAAATGACAGTCTTGCTTAATTGAGTTCCTTCTTTAGTCTGAACTCACCCAGAAGAGAATGAGTAGGACCAGAAGAGCCATGACATCTCTGAGATTTAAACTTTACTGTAATAGATTTGTTTGGGATGGGGAATAATGAAAATCTCCAAGGACTCAGCTATTTTGTAATATATGCCAAAGAAAGCATAACTAAGATATATTTGCAGCTATTTTGTAATATATGCCAAAGAAAGCATAACTAAGATATATTTGAAGAATATCACTTATTTTTTAACAAAGAAGGAATTATAGTAATCCTTTAAATAGCTATAGAACATTTGAAAGTAAAATTTCGGGGTGAGCCTTAGCTACGGAAGGAAAAGTCCTGGTTAGAATATCTGGTTTCGATCTCACAACGCTGCCAGCCTGTGATGAAATGGCATTATGATTTCTCATGGTGTGATCCCATATTAAAAGTACGTTCAAATGATGGGTTGCTGTACAAGTCCAGTGTAATGATATTTTTTTCTGTGGGGGTGCTAGTTGAATCTCCTGAAGGCTGTATAAAATGGATGGTATAGATTTTAAAGTTTAGAATCAAAAGAGTTTTGACCCCTTGTTTTTGTATATCCCTGTTTGCTGTTAAATCTGAATATTTAAAACTCCCCCACAAAGCTTATTCATACTGGCTCTGGTTTTAATAGTCCAATCTTGCGTCCATTTTTTTTTTGAAGTAACTGTAGCATCCATTAATAAATGCTCCGGCTCAGAGAATAGTGCCATAAGCTGATTCCTCGACATGGTGGAAAATGCATCATGGGTTCAAGTGCTCATTCTCACTTTGGCTTCTCTGTCATTCGCCCAACCATTAATGGCCTCTTGCAATTAATTCCCCCAAAATTATTAATCTTAGGTATGATTTATTTGAAATAAACCAACATCAATCAATGTACTATGGAATTGGTATATGTCAATACATCACAATTAAGATTAATTGCAATTTGGTTTTATGTCCTAACTTCTGATTAACTTGAAACTGATTAATTAGAAATAAAACTGAAAACTTCAGGCCATTTCATTCTCATTACAATAAACTATGATTTAACACGGTGTCAACCTGCAGTCATTTTAAATTAGGCTCTTGGCACATCATGGTAATCTGGAGGTTCTAATAGTAAGTCAGTATATTAACTGTAATATTCCTTTTTGGTTCTTCCTTGAATCAGGAATCCTGTTTTACCCCTCATAACATGTCAGAGTTGAAAAACATTTTGTTGTTTCTGATCCCTGGCTTATAAGAGAAGTAAATGAGCGATTCCAGTTTAGTTGTTCCATTTTTTGTTAAAAAAAGGGGTTTTTTGCATTTTTTCTTAAAAATATCGAACTCAAAGCCATATAGTTTGTATTTAATGTTTCCTCCCATCTCCTGCTAAAGGCTCGCCTGTTCCTGCAGTACAATATGTAGTGTTGATGTACGCCCTTAAATGTTTTGCAGTGAGTTGCATAAAAGCTATTTTTCTCTTCTTGGCATGCAAGCATTCCCAAAGGGAATTGTGGGAGGTACATTTAGTCTCAAAGTAACGGGCATAGGGATTGAGGAGTAATCAGGTCAACAAAGCATTACCTGTGTAATGCTAGCTAAAAGCACTCTGAAGTAGCGGTCCCTTTCTGTAGGCTTAGTAAAATCTACAGCTACTGATGGAAGTTATATAACAATTTAGCCAATCTTTGAGATTAATGGTGTCTGATATTCAAGCCTTCGATCTCGTGCCAAGTGATATGAAAAATTTTATCTTGGTGCTAATTTACATAACTATTTAATTTGCTGCTTGTCACCGTGTGCTTTGTACATTTTTGAGCTTAATATATAATCTTTGGGCTTTATTTTCATTTAACCTTTTATTTTGAATCAGACATTGAATCAGGATATGCACATTTGTCAGAGGCAAAAAAAAAAGTATGCTGATAGAATAAAAAATACAGACACACAGTAAAAACCAAAACGTAGGATTTGCATTTAACCCTCTCCTTTGTGCTTTAGCAAAAGCTCCAGAAAGACTCTCGGGAGAAGAGATTATGGGTAAAATGGTCCTCATATCACATCTTCAAAATTACAGCCACAGTCCTGGCTCCCTAATGCTGGCATGAAGCATTTATCTCATTATTCTGTAATATTGTACTTTTTGTCTTTTCACAAAACTCACCCTGCCTAATACAGTGTATGAAATCAGTAAGACACTGGGGGGCAGTTTAAAGGCTGCCTACTTCAACCGGCATATTCATATTTACTGGGTTGTAGTTGCCGGAATTCCAGTGGCAATGCAGCTGGTCATAAAGCATGATGTCACATAACCTCATTGCTTAGCGATGGCAATCCTGGCACATCCCATTGCTGTTGTAAATTGAATCCCACCAGCTGTTAGCCGGGGACCACTCAGATCTAAGCCAGTGATTATTGGGTTAGGGATTAGGGTCAAAAAGTAAGTAGGAAGAGAAAAAAAATTAAAAGAGGAGATTGTCTTGAAGATGACAACATGAAAAGCCGTTCTTATGTTTAATTCAAGCTTGACTAAGTTTATCTTGTAAAGGTTGGTTTAATAGATGCAGCCTCTAGGCCAGTGGCCCCCAAACCTTTGGACACCAGAGACCGGTTCCGTAGAGAAAGGTTTTTCCGTGGACCAGAGAGGGCATGGTTTTGTGTGCTGCCTGCATCTCACGGATGGGGCTTCACTTGTTTGCACAGACCGGTTGCTGGCATGCTACAGACCAGTGCCAGTCCATGCACCATGGGTTGGGGACCCCCGTTCTAAGCAATCTTTGGTGCTATAACCCAAAAATGGAAAATCTGGCCCTCCCAAGTATTGGTGAGCTATGGCTCCAAGCCTCTCTCATCATTCAGTCCAGTTGGCTAAGTTCAGCACCATATAGAGATTCATATCTTCCCACTCCAGCTAGTGGCATCGAAAGGATGTTAAGCTTCCTTAAAGGTCAGGCAGCTGTGCTCCACTTGTTTATTGCAGAATAATAGCTCTCTAGCTTCTAGCACTCAGTGCCCCAAGGAAACTGAAATAGCTGCCTATCCAGCTTGAACTGATAGGATTACACTTTTAGCCCGTCATTCATTACCTGCTATGAAAATGAGGGAGATTTCTTGCTTTGTGTACAAGCTGTCTAAGTGATGAAAAATATCAAATCTTTGCAATTGAAGAGGAAGGGTTACAAGAGAGAGAGAGAGAAAAGAGATATATTTCCTTTGCTGGGGATTTATAAAAGCTGCCATTAAAGATGTCCAAATGAAACATTGGAATACATAACCTGTTTTGATGAGAATTAGTATAAAGATTTTATCATATAACATGTATTTTTTTTAAAATTTGCATTTATATCCCGCCCTTCTCCGAAGACTCAGGGCGGCTTATACTATGTTAGCAATAGTCTTCATCCTATTTGTATATTTATATACAAAGTCAACTTATTGCCCCCAACAATCTGGGTCCTCATTTTACCTACCTTATAAAGGATGGAAGGCTGAGTCAACCTTGGGCCTGGTGGGACTAGAACCTGCAGTAATTGCAAGCAGCTGTGTTAATAACAGACTGTCTTACCAGTCTGAGCCACAGAGGCCCCTATGTATATCTAAATGGTTCGTTTATTTGGTTAAAGAAGGAAATATGGTACTTTTTCAGTGAGGTAGGGGTTGAGTAGAGAAATGGAGTTTTTTTTTTAAAAAAAAATTAGGCATTTGATAATATTTACGGAAATCTTCAAATTGTTCCCTGAAGACAGTGCTCTAAAATGGTGGTGGTGTATAAATATTAAAAAGAAAGACATTAGCATGTGTTGTTATGGAACCTCCGAAATAATAAATGAATTAACTTCCAGTCTGTATATATCTCTTGCTGTTGTATTTGTTTGCCTTTGCCCTATTAATCCAAATACTTTCTTCACGTTTAACTTATGCCTCATTTCTGGGTCACTGCCCTTCATGCCTGGCTGTTTTTTTCCATTGTTACTTTATATACCATATATATGTATGTATGTATGTATGTATGTATGTATGTATGTATGTATGTATTCTTAATATTACTTCTGTACATAGTATTTTACTCTATAAGCATGAACAGAGGATCTTTGTGCCAAAAGCATAAAACTTAAATATTGACACTGAGGGAACAGTAGAAAGACCTATATGTAAATGTTTACGTAGTACAGGAAGTCCTATTGGGGCCAGAATTTCCATTGCTAAACAAAATAATTGTTAAATGAGTTGTAACCTATTTTATGACTTTTATGACTTTTTTTGTCACAATTGTTAAAGCGAATCACTGCATTGAAGTGAATCATGCAGTTCTTAAGTGAATCCAACTTTCCGTATTGACTTTGCTTGTCGGATGTTGCTGGGAAGTGTGCAAATGATGCTCACATGGCCTTAGGATGCTGCAATCATGCTGTTTGCCAAGAGCCTGAATTTTGATCATGTGATTATGCGTATGCTGCTGTGGTTATAGGTGTGAGGAGTGACCATAAGTCACTTTTTCCAATGCCATTGTAACTTTGATCACTAAATGAATGGTTTTAAGTTGAAGACTACCGTACCTGTATTCCTTTTTCTCAGTTTCCATAAAAACCTTTGAATATTTTGTTCCTCTTATTCCTTTTACAAAGAGCCAAAGCTATTTCTGCTGTATTGAAAGTTAGATGTACTACATAATTTTACAAAAGCTGTAATTGTACAAGAAATGATTGCTTTATAGCCCATTTTCAGGTGAACCACCCACTCCATAGCCAAGCATTTCTCACTGCTCAACTTTTACAGAGCTTAAACTACCGAACAAAGCGTTATTTAAATACAGGTAGTAGTCCTTGACTCACAACTATAATGGAGCCTGCCCAGTACAGTTGGAAGTTGTGATGGCTGTTAAATGAAGCACCCATACAATCACAGTACTCCCCTCAATCTATGTTCTTCCTGGTGCAGTTGTTAAATGAACGTGTGGGTTGTTAAGTGGAGCACAAGGTGCCTCAGAAGTCCTGGGGGAAGACCTTGGAGGCCTAGCGGAGGCCCTGCCCTAGGCATCCCATACTCCCTGAGGCACTGCAGCAGCCATAACTTTGGGATCGGGTCATAAGTAGCTTTTAGAGGGTCTGCTGCAGGGATGAAATGCTCCCGGTTCAGACCGGATCACCCGATTTGGCGATGGCAGCGGTTGGTTTGGAGAACCAGTAGCAAAAATCCCTGCTCCCCGCCCAGCTGAGCCGCCCGATCATCAGAGGGTTTTTTTTTTTTTACTTTTAAAAGCATTTTTTCTTCGACCGAAAAAATGCTTTTAAAAGTAAAAAAAGGCCTCTGATGATTGTCTGGCTCAGCTAGGATCGTCAGAGGCTTTTAAAAGCATTTTTTCTACAACCTCTAAAGAGGTTGTAAAAAAATGCTTTTAAAAGGCTCTGGCGATCCCAGATGTGTTGCCTGATCGTCAGAGGCTTTTTTTTCTTTTACAGGCCAAAAAAATGCTTTTAAAGGAAAAGAAAAGCCTCTGACGATCAGGCAACTCAGCTGGGATCATCAGAGGAGCCTTCTAAAAGTATTTTTTTAGAACCTCTTGGGCCAAAGAGGTTGTAGAAAAAATGTTTTTAAAAGTAAAAAAAAAAGTTGGCCACGCCCACCCAGTCACATTATTCCCCCCACCAAGCCACGCCCACAGAACTGGTAGTAACAAATTTTACATTTCACCACTGGTCTGCTGTAATTTTGAACATTTACTAAGCAACCAGTTGTAAGACCAGGATACCTGTATTGGCTGAGATATTTGCACCTCCTTAGCTCATTTAAAATGTCTACTGCAACCTGTTGAATTAATTGTTTAATTAACTGATGCAACTCTTACAATCGGGTTGGAATTTTTGAAGAATTTGCTCCTGCTCCTGTTTAGATCTAAGGAGCAGGCTGCCAAAGAACCTGCTTTGGCAGCAAAATCAGCTGTGCATCGGCAGGAGAAAAAGATTGCTCCATTTAAGCATACCGTCTTGGTGGAAGTCCATTGTTGTTTTACATCTGATATAATCAATTAGTGGTTTTTTAAAATTGAGCTCTAGCAAAATGGCACAGTAAATGCAGTTTTGTTGCATTTTTGCTATACATATTACTGCATATATCGAACCTCAGTCTTTTTTCTATGGAAGAATATGGATGGAAAGATGTTTCTCATAAGCAAATCAAGGAGAATGAGTTTGAGGTTCACCTTGGCCGATAATGAAAAATAGATGACTTCTGCATTGTCTCAGAAGCTTTAACTGCTGAAGTGAGATACACAAATGTTTTGCTCTTTGCAGTGGTTGTATTGAAAATGTCATTGATACAGTTACAACCATACTGTGTAATAAATATGCATTGTCATAGTTTAGTTTCATCACATTCATTGGTAAGTCTGTATTTTCCCCATTTTAAGGAGTAAGAAATGAATAAGAAGTGAAGGATCATGTTTTTACATTGGCAGTTCCGAAACACTGCTTTTCCAAAAGCAGTTGAAAATAAAATGGAAAAAGAAAATGACAAATTCTTTATATAGATGTATTTTATTCAGCTATCCTGTATTCATAGTCAAAAACTTTCTGTATTATCTATAACAAATAAATACTCTACAGCAAAGGTCCTTTCCAAAGTCAATTAAAAGTTTTCTATTTGTAGATCCTGCTCATTTTATTGATATATTGATTATAGCTGGGAGAATATGAATAGCCATTGAATAGTTTTCACTTAATTTCTTTTGAGGCATTATACCTGAGAAGAGAATAGTAATACAGTGTGGATGATAATTCTGTTCTCAGCTTCCTCACTTTCTGTACAATTGAAACCCAGTTAATAATGATTTTGATTAACTTAAATAAATGGATTTTAATATACTTCCACTTGTGAACTCAGTTAATTAACTGGCAGTGCATATGTGTTAAATGAGAAACTTGCACTATCTTAATTTGCATCCACACCATCAAAGTTTTTTTAAAATTGTATTTTCATTTATATTATCACTGGATTCTGATCACTGGTCTCTGTGTGTAGCAATTCTGCTAATTGATAGAAGTGTGAATTTTATCAACTTCCATTCAGCTGCATTTGTGATGGCCAAATTCTGAAGCTTCCAAGCAATTTGGACACTGAAATCTTTGGTGCTGGTTATTCTTTTTTTTGCCTAAACGTGAGGTTTAAGCAGAAGAGGTGAGCCTTTGGTGTCCTCCAGGAGCTATTAGATTCTAGTTCTAGTCAGATCTCCTGTAAGCTAGAATCAGATCTACAGATCTTACTGTAAGCTAGGAAGAAACAGTATGGTGCATTTCTAGATTTCACCTCCCATACAGAAAAAGTGAGCCCCACTAAGAAGCTTGTTTTAGAGTAGAATTACAAATATTGTAAAAAAAACAACAACAACCAAGGCCACCATCTTCACTAATGAATCCAAAGCTGATTTTAAAAAATTAATTCAAATACCTAACTTTACATGTAGTCTGAGGTTAATGTTGGTTTCTATTCATGGGCTTGAAAATTACAATGGTGTTTTAAATGAATGATTTCCCGAGGTAAATAACCAGTTTTGTTTTATATTTGATTTTTATTATCTGTTATAAATGTAAACAGTTACCTAATGTTGAGTCAGATCAATAGTTCATGTGGTTCAATGTTGCTTGCATTTTGATGGACAAAATTGGGGGGGGGGGAGAAAGTTTGCCCACATTTTAAAATTTCAGAAGGAGGCTTTCCCTTCTCTTCCCTGTGCCCACAATGTCTACTTCTAAACAACTGGAAAAAAATCTTGGCAGCTCTGTTTGCTCAGGTATCAGTCAAGGTGCTCTGTTAGCTAAAATGGATGACAGCTTGAATTAATGATTAGCAATTTGCATCCTTCTCTGCTACCATGCCTTGGGCTTAGCAAGCAGGACACTAAGGCAATAGAATTAACAGTGCATGCTGGCATGAACATTAATGAACATTTGGTGTGCAGAAAAGGGACTATAGTAGAAAAGAACTCCTTGAACTTCCCTACCGTCTTCTTTAGGATGATTTTGTACCTGCTGGTTAGTTGCAGTACTGATTTCTTGCTTGTGTGAAAATAATACTGCAAATCAAGCATTGCAGAGATTGTATAGTCTGACAGAAAGAGATCAGATGATAACTTCCCGGATTATCCCTTAAGTGACCACTACCTACTCTTGCCTCCAGCCAATAATTGCTTAGAATCCTTTCTTGGGATGTAACGGGATATGATGTTTTGAAAATCCTATTTTCTTTTGGGTGTTACCTGCAACCCAATTGTTTCTATCTGCTATATAGGAAGGGATCCATTTGAGTGTTACGTGTGCTCAGCAGTAATGAGCTATATTGAATCTGAATTCATTTTTAAAGATCTGTGCAGCTATACCCTCAAACTGGAAAGGGACCTAATGTAAAGTTGGATTATTTGGCCAAATGTTCATGATAGTGTTTATTTGTTCCACTTCCTGAGCTGAGCCTTTTTCTAGAGAAAGTCATGACCATATGGGAAGAAGCAAGAAGCATATTTCTGCTTTTGAATATACTTTTTTAATAGCAGCCATGACATTAAAACACATTAGTATGAGCTATATAGTAGTTTATAGTAGATTTATAGTAGATTTCAGATGTGAGGATAATTGGACAATATACATCTTCAAATCTTACTGGGAATATAATGCATTTTTGTTACAGGCATGGCATTTTAATGCCAAGCTAACCTGAAGCTGTATCTTAATTATACTTTCTCAATATGCATTCTTCCAAATTAGTCCAAGACTTTCTTTTCAGGGGTAAGGGAATAAGAACTTCTTAGAAAGAGTGATGGGAGAAGGAAAAAGAGCTAGAATTTTCAGAAAGTGGAATTTATTGTACAGAATAGTGTTTCTCAAACTTGGCAATGTTAAGACATGGGCATGGCTGGCTGGGGCATTCTGGGAGTTTAAGTCCATATGTCTTACTTAAAATTGCTATGTTTGAGAACCGCTGGTATAAAAGGAGCTTTCCTTTCTATATTTTTTGTACTGTTGATGCATTTAACCCATAGTCAGGTTTGATAGAATAAAATGTGGTGTTGTGCAGGACTGCTCACAATTAATCCTGGTTTAGAGATGCAGAAGGATAACATAGGGGAATTATGAAGTAACCCGAAAAAGTACCTGTACCTGAAGTTGTAAATTATTGTAGGGAAGATTCACCAAAAAGATGAGCGCTAATATTCTTATATGTTTAAGCCAGTGTTATTGGTAAGGGTCTTCCAGATTTGATCCAGCTTTGTTAACAATCACATTTTTTAACAATCCTCTGCTAGTTATAAGGCCCTTTCTTTTACAGCCACTTCCAAGAATTGATTGGGATGTTGAGAAAATGCCTAATCATTGTTTTAACTGTGTTTATATTGAATTATTGTACCACTTGAACTTATCTGAGTTTTCCTAATGCTCTTCCCCATCACCCTTCACACCACCTTGCCTGGATACTAGTTTGCACAAGTAAGACTATTAAAAATGCTATTTTTTTTCTTCTGCATGCTTCTAGAATCTGTGTTTGCATGATACTAAATCTGCATTATATAAAATTAAATCTGTTTTTAAAATCTCTTCTTATAATCTATATCGTTTGTACTTTTATGGCACTGTTAACTGTTCATTGGGTCATATCACAAAAGGGAGGAGAACAACACACTCTAAATTGTAAGTTTTAAAAAGCAAGAGAATTTACTTACCCTAAGGAATTAATTGAAAGACCAGTAAATATTTGCATTATTAGGCCCTATTTTTTATATTTCTGAAAGTAAAGAAAGTCAGTGTGGCAGTTTCTGGAGGTTGTAGAAAACCACCATTAAGTGCCCCAAATGCAAGTAAGGCAGCAACATTTTAGATTATAGAATAAATACGTTGAATTAGACATCCCATAACACAGCACTGGTGGAAATCTGCATTTTAATAGCAGTAATCAGCTCTGCATCAACCATGCAAAGTTATTATGATTTTTGGGACACAGTGCAATATTTAACTGAAATGATCTAAGAAGGGGAAGGGGGGAATTTTTGCTGGAGAGAAGAGTGTGCACTTTCATAAGGATAGTTCCTTAGCCCGAGAACTGATGGCTTAAGGTGCAAATCTATGGAAAGTGTAACAGCCAGCTTCGAATTTGGAGAATCTGGAACAAAAGTCTGATTTAGCAGATTGTTATACCTTGGTGTTTTTTCATCTGATCTATAAGTAGCTTCTATATTCCTGTAGCTTCCTGTATTGCTTAATCAAATTAGGACTGGAAAATTGAAGCACTTGATTTACAAAAATCGAATCATTTAATGCTGCTTCTTAGAAATCTAATTGACTTGTGGGAAATAATAAGTGATTGGGTGAAGTGGATGTGCTGAAGATGGGAGATGCAACCCATCCTCTCCTAAACTATTTGATTTCTGTTAATTTTGGGAAGTTATTATCAACATCCAGCTCGAAAATCCAAATAAAACTCCAGGATCATTCCATTTCCGAAAACCTTACTGTTTATTAGAGTACACTGCGTGGTGATGTCAAGGCAACTCTGAGGTTCCCAAACACTAATTCGTAGACTTAAACAGTAATTTGCCCAGCCAAGCCCCCCAACCTCCCATGTAATCCATGTAAACAATTTCACTTTGTTATGGGAACCTTCTGCTTCAACTCCACACCTCTTATGATGTCTTTGAAAAAGCTCCAGGCTCTCACAGTCTCCAGCAGACTTGTAGAAGTTTTGTTTCTCCATCCAACCCATTCAAAAGCAATGCCTCCCCCCCCTCCCAATGGCAAATTGAAAGAAAGAGGCATGTAGCTGCCAAAGGCTCATTCCCATCAGTTATTTCATTTTGCAAAACACAGAGAGGACTATCGATCTCTTAATCACCCTTGTCATTGTTTTTGTTAAAGTTTTTTTCCAAAGAAATCAACCAAGAAGTTAGTCTGCCCCCAAGTTGAACATTTTAAGGAATATTTAAAAAGCTCACACTAAGATGGGACTCACATTTAATGGCCATAATGATTATCAGGTGGATGTTCTGCTGATACACCTGGCTCCGTTTATGTTTTTAGTCTCCATGTTTAACTGCCTTTCATTAAATCCAAGTGAAAACCTTGTTCAGGCTCTGATTGTGACTCTGCTGAATGCTTGGCCAAGGTGGTAGATGCTCTCTAGATCAGGGGTCTCCAACCTTGGCAACTTTAAGACTTGTGGACTTCAACTCCCTGCTCTAGATAACAACAGTGATCTAATTTGCATTGGCCTTGCTTGTCAAAGAAATTACCTAAGGAAAAATATCGGATGATAACTAAAGTATGAGATTCATTTTTTTCTGAATAAAGAAAACACGACCCAAATAAAATTAGATAAGACATTCTGATGATTTCAGTAGGGCCTTAATGTGTTCCTTGTTTATTCATTGGGCTTATATGCTGGTCCAATCAGAGTGGCTTGCTTACCTAATACCATCGTTATTCAGTAGTAGGATTCAAACAACCCAACAAAGCCGACACCATCAATTTCCCATCTACCTAACCATCCTGATCAAGCACAAAGGAACAAGTCAATCTAATTACAGACTCCTACCAGCTAGAAAAGGATTCATGGTCCAAGACATACACGCATATAAAAATTAGAAGTGCCAGAATTGACTCCATCTATCTTTTACAACATGGACTTTATCCAGTGGTGAGATTCAGATAATTTAACATCCAGTTCTCTGCCCTAATGACCAGCTCGGTAGGCGTGGTGAGTAGTCGTGTGACTGAGTGGGTGTGGCCAACTCGGCATCACTCACATCGAGGGGCACCTCACCTTGCCCAACATCTCCTTGCCATGCCTGGCCCCGCCTCACCCCTCCCCTCCCAGCCACTCTTTCTCACTCTCAGCTACTCACCCCGGCGAGTGAAGGGCGGGGTGGCTGGGCAAGCAAGTGGGCAGTGAGGTGATGAATGGCTGGGAGGGGCAAGGCGTTGCCAGGCGTGGTGAGGCATGCTATTCGCCAAACTGCACAAAAAGTTAGCTACCAGTTCTACCAAACCTGCGCGAACCGGCTGAATCCCACCACTGACTTTATTTAAATATGCTGAATATAGTTTCAACTTCCAGAATTTTCAGCAAGGAAAGTCTTGGGATTAAAAGTATTTGTATTTGTGGGGGCACTTCCCCCCTCTTAGCAGCCAGTATCTTCCATGTAAGTAAGACCTCCTCTAGTCTCAGACAACTGTCTGCAGAATGCTGCATTAGAAGAGGAGACAAAACTTTGATAGAGTCTTGCAAGCACATCCAAGCACACATCCATGAAAAGAAAATCCAGTGCAGAAAAGAAGCATCTCTGAATTTTTGCTGCATGCATCCTAAGGTGATGTTTAATTAGCTAATTAATTTTCTAGTGAGCCTTGAAATTATGAGATCTGCTTTCTTGTAGATAAACCCAGTGGTAGACTTTCAGATCCATAAAATATTAGTTGGCTTTTTATAGCTCCCACTGATTTTTCTTCTAGTTTGTCAATCAGGTTTTTACTAGAACTAGTATTACAAAAGGAGAAATGACTGTCTTATATAGGCTTTGGGGAAAAAAAGTATATACTGACTTCTGTGTCTCAAAAGATGCTTTTTTCAAGAGGCAACTGGACTTTCTGATTTTTCTTTGAAGACGTTTTGCTTCTCATCCCAGTTCTGGAGTGAAACGTCTTCAAAGAAAAACCAGAAAGTCCAGTTGCCTCTTGAAAAAAAGCATCTTTGAGACAACCATGACCTGAATGACTGAGCATCTCCGTAGACATTGACTTCTATGTCTGATTATGTAAGTCAGTTACTCTAGGGCAAGGGTGTCAAACTCGCAACGACACGTTATTCTCACATGACGTATTGCAACTTTCCCCCCTTCGCTAAAATGGGGGTGGGCGTGGCCAGTGCGTGATGTGTCTGGCCCATGGGCTGCAAGTTTGACATCCCTGCTCTAGGGAAATTTCCACACGCCCAATGATCTTGCTGTTCTTATGCGTTTCTGCAGGTTCATGCCCACTGTTGCATGAATGGTCCACTGTTGGTGTTTTGTCCTCTCATGTTGCCAGGTAGTGCCCACTCTAGCTGCCAGTGACGGGGGGGGGGGGGGGGGGCAAAAAAAGCAGCCAGACTGCTTTGTCCCCACTCACGTTCTTATTTCGGAACGAATGGGAAGATGGGAACGTGATGGCAAGGCAAGAAGAGAAGGGGAGAAATCTGAGGTATCAAGAAATGAAATATTTCTTGCAAGTCCTCGACTTGCGACCGCAGTTGAGCCCAACATTTCTGTTGTTAAGTGAAACATTTGTTAAGTGAGTTTTTTACAACTTTTCTTGCCACAGTTGTTAAGCGATGTTAAGTTAGTCAGGTGGTTGTTCAGCAAATCTGGCTTTCCCATTGACTTCCCTTGTAAGAAGGTCGCAGAAGTGATCACGTGACCCCGGGACATTGCAACCATCGTAACATACAAGTCAGTCTCCAAGCGTCTTAATTTTGACCATGGGGATGCTACCATGGTTGTAAGTGTGAAATTGCTAAATGAAGTGCCATAAGTGGAGGACTACCTGTAATTCCTCCCTTTGAGAGAAGCATTCTAAAATTGTAATTGTAGAAGATGAGCTAATTCAGCATCCCAAGCTGCACACAAGCCACGTGGTCTTGTGGAGACACAGTTAGTGTTGATTTCACATTTCAACACTGCACATGTAGAAGAAGAGGGAGTATTTTTTTCCCTTCTAGTTGCTTGTGGCCTAGAATTACAAGGAAGCCATTGGCTTATTCCCGATAGCCAACTTACTTCTCCTCCCTGAGGTTTGAATTAAAATTGAAATGTGCTGGATACTTTGGGTGTTTGAATAGTAATTTTTTTTGGGGTGGGGCATCAAGTAAAATTGAGAAGGGGTTCTGAAGGCAGCTAGAGGCTTGTTCTGTCATGCAGATAAAATGACAGTAAGTGTATGGATTTGAACTTTCCACAGATATAATGCCGATGAGTCATTGTTTTATCAGTGTGCTTCTCAATTAGAGAAACAGACTTCAAGGGCAATGAGGGATTTAAAAATCCCTGCACATTGTGTATTAGTATTGCTTCTTTCAAAGATTACAGGTGGTCCTCGACTTATAACAGTTCATTTAGTGACCCGTCCAAAGTTATAACAGCAGTGAAAAAAAGTGACAGAGGACGGAATTTTTTCACACTTACGACCATTCTAACATCACATGATCAAAATTCAGACACTTGGCAACTGACTCATATTTATGACGGTTGCATTGTCCCAGGGATCTCCTTTTGCGACTTTCTGACAAACAAAGTCAGCGGGGAAGACAGATTGACTCAACAACCGTGTTACCAATTGAACAACTGCAGTGATTCACTTCACAGATGTGGCAAGAAAAGTTGTAAAATGGGGGCAAAACTCATTTAACCGATTTTTCACTTCGCAACATAAATTCTGGGCTCAATTGTGGTCGTAAGTCGAGGACGGTGCTTGTTTCCTCCTGGTGGATACAGTATAGAAAGCAGATTCAGTGTCAGTTGCAGCCACCTTGGAGTCCAGAACCTGCAGCCTTTAGTTTCACTTTAGTGAGAGCTGAGCGGGGTGATTTTGGGGTTTTATTTGCCTGCTCTTAGCTGCCTCTTTCTTATGGATAAAGTAAAAGTGACCCTGGTTGATTAAGTATACCTGGGAACACCCCTACAGCAGTGGTGCCAAACTCATGCCCCGCGGGCTGGATGTGCTTAAATCTGGCCCACAAGGCCAGCCTGGAAACAGCAAAGGACCGGCCTGCGGTGCCTCTGGCAGCCAAAACAGGGCACCGTGGGGGGGGGGGGGAAGGTCTACGCGGACTATTGCAGCACTTTGCCAACTAAAACAGGATTTGGGGGGGGGCCACGCCCCATTTTGGCCGGCAAAGTGTTGCAGGGGGCCATCCAGGCCGAAAATGGGGCCCTTGCATGGCCCATTTTGGCTAGCAAAGTGCTGCAGAAGGCATCCGTCCCATCTGCCCCTCCTCTCCCCCTCCGCCCCCCCAGCCGGCCCGCAGGGGGAGAACTACAATGCTGATCTGGCCCTCGAAGAAATCCAGTTCGACAGCCCTGCCCTACAGCTTTTAATCTTTGCTTTTTAAAAATGTAACCTCCAGAGCCATAGATACTTAGACTTAAACATGGTAACTAATTTATCCATTTATAAAGGGTGGCTTTCTAAGCAAAAGAAGGGAAATAACCTTTTGCCCTTGGAGCTTCCCACTTCTGCTGTCCACGGTTTCGCGGGCTGCTTTAGAAGCCTTGAGCCACTGGCGCTTAGTCTAGCAAAGCTTCATTTGATGCTGTGGCAGAAACCCATTTGCCGATGAATTTTGAAGGCCTCTTTCTCGTGATCTCCACCCAGCCTGCATCCTTCTTAGTGACAGGGGAGTCTCAAAGCTTGGGCAGAAGGAAGAAGCGACAGCTCTCCCTTGAGCTCTTTGCCATAACTAGTTGCTGCTCTCATACCTTGACCCTCTCTTCCATTTTCCACATACGCAGACGTGGCCGTGTAACCTTAACATCCTCCAGCTGGCATTTAACCCAGTAACCACTTAGCAACCTTGCGTGGTCCATGGGAAGGCAATTCACCGTCTTCTTTTCAAAACATCTCCCTTTCATGGGGCCTTCCTTCCCAGGTGCTGAAAATTTGAAACAAATTGGGCGAGGGGCAAGCTTAGCAGAAATTATTACCTTGATCAGTGAATATATTTGAAAATTTTGGTGTGTAGTGCATGTGAAAGCCTTCTAATAATTTTTTTTTGTCTTTTCTTCCCTTCCTTTTCCTCGTTTCCCCCCCTTCTTCTTCTTAACTCCCCTCCCCCCAATTCTTCCATCTCTGGTGAAAACGCAAGGAGCTGGTAAGAAGCCTTTTCCGTCTGCTTTGGTATTTGTGCTGAGAAGTGGTAGCTGCTAACCTCTTTATCTTTGCCAGTGCTTGCTACTCTAGAGGACCGAACTTTCTGTATTTTAGGCATACATTTTTCACTGGCTGCCAAAATATAAACAAGTGGTCCTCATTTAGTGACCACAGCTGGGACTGGCAACTTGGTCATTAAGTGAAGTGGTTGCTAAGTTGAAACTGCAACTGTGCTTACCGTCTTCCTTCAGCTTTCCTTGGTTTTACAGACTTGTGAAGATTGTAAATGCGAGGACTGGTTACAGACTTATTTTTTTCATTTGTAACTGAACACAGTCAGTAAACAAGGTGGTCGCTAAATGAGGATTACCTGTATTGTTACCTAAGACTAAAAATGCTCATGATTGTTTCCTCCACAGTACTAAGAAATAAATGATTGTTGCTTTGCTTGCCAGCTTTTCACACCAAGCAGAAGCTGCCACTCAGTTTTGATTAAAAGACTTGATAGGTGGCATCCTCTTTATATTGGTCCTTTCAATATACTGTTTCATTAACTGACTGCAAACAAATGACATGGAGAGCCATTTAAGTTTTATGGCTATTATAATTAGGCGAAGACTCCTTCCGACAGACTGCCTCAAAATAGAAGATGAAACCCACTGCCACCTAGCTTAGTATCCGTTTTTGCATGGTGGCCAGCCATAGCTTCTTAAGCGAGAGCTGAGAGCAGTAGACCTCTTTGGTGGCCTTTGAACGTGAAGATGCAGTTATGGTGGAGTCTGTAAAGAGAAGCTATATATACCTTTCTTCCAAAATTGGATAACCAGAACAGTGTACAGTGTTCTAAATTGATTGTTAAGAGAAGGGGAAGAATTGCTGGGGTAGGGTGGAGGTTGTGGTAAAGCAGTCAGAAGATCACATAATGATTGTGCCAAAATCTTATTGGCCCATAAACAGAGAGCATTAGCTAGCCAGGGTAGCTTCACCGCAGGATATTTTTGGATTACTTCAGTCAGAGGTGGATTTCAGCAGGTTCTGACCAGTTCTGGAGAACCGGTAGTGGAAATTTTGAGTAGTAGGAGCGTGCATAAGAACACCAGCGTGCCTACCGTCCCTGTCCTAATGTTCCCTTTAATTGTATTCATTTTATGTATTCAATTCATGCTTATACTTATATATATTATTTAATATGTACTTGACAAAATAAATTAGATAGATAGATAGATAGATAGATAGATAGATAGATAGATAGATAGATAGATAGATAGATAGATAGTTAGTTCGGAGAACCAGTAGTAAAAATTCTGACTGGCCCACCCCCATCCATTCTCTGCCTCCCAAGTCTTAGCTGATCGGGAGGAAATTGGGATTTTACAGTATCCTTCCCCTGCCACGCCCACCAAGCCATGCCCACCAAGCCATGCCATGCCCACCAAGCCACACCCACAGAACCGGTAGTATAAAAAACAGGTGGTGGTTTACTTGTGCAAGGGACCCAAGATAGAAGCTCTAGATTAGCTAGTCTTTAGGCTGAACAGATCTTTTTTATAATCTTTGCAACCCAACAGATTGTTTGGAAAGGAACCATATAAAGGGTTTGAGCCCTCTGTCTAGCACCCTGTAAAACAGGGTAAGATTTGGCATAGAGAGAAAGAGAAATGTAGTTCAAAAGCGAACTTTTGGCTAGAGTCCATATATAAATATTTCCCCAAAGTATCCCTGAGGCAGAAGCAATT
This sequence comes from Ahaetulla prasina, assembly GCF_028640845.1. Lineage (NCBI taxonomy): Eukaryota > Metazoa > Chordata > Lepidosauria > Squamata > Colubridae > Ahaetulla > Ahaetulla prasina. The sequence continues at coordinate 165,914,000 of NC_080540.1, forward strand.
GGGCATTGGCTGTTGCTAACTCTTCCTTTCGGCACTCCTTCGGCACAGAGTGAGTTTATAAGAAGTTAGAAGGCATTCTAGAAGCCCATTTCTGTATATTTTCCCTGTCATATTGTTTTAATTGTTACTGATAGAATTAACAAATTTTGAGCTTGGAAATTGATTTTGATTGTTTGAGTCAAGGCAGCTTTTTTTTTTTTAATTTATATCCCGCCCTTCTCTGAAGACTCAAGGCGGCTTACATTGTGTAAGCTTGATGTCCTTTCATACAGAAATCTAGTCCTGGTTATCCGATTACCCCAAGCGTTCTCATTTCATTAGCCACCTTATTGCAGCTATTGTTTAAAATTATGCATCAATAAATCAGTAAAATTTTGCTCACAATCGTCTGTCATTGAACTATATCCATTGTCGTTCCACACAGTCTAAAGATAGATTGATGGATAATCAAGATTGTTAATTTGGCCTGGGGAGAATTTCATTTTAACTGTGGAAAGATGACTCATAGTGCTCAGTTCATGAAGAAAGCCAGCCCATTAAATCAACCGGAACAATATTTTAGAATACAACCTTTATAATTTTTTTTATATAAGTGTGCTTAATAATAACACTTTCTGGGTGGTGTTAAAACACTGAAATGCAGTAAAATACATTGTAAATTACATACATTACGTAAAATAAGTTGATGATGCGATATCAACAAAGGTGTAATTTAAAATTCTAGTTATCTAAAATAGAGAATATCAGGCATCAAAATTATGATGTATAGACCATGGTTTAAAACACTGAGACAACACAGTTTTTAAAAGCCTGAAGAAATAGACCTATTCCTAAGTATAATAAAGGTGCTAGGCAAACCTCTATCCCTGGAATGGACCCACAACTAAGGAGGCCCTGCTTTACTTAGCCCAAATCTGACTCTTGAATAGGATCTCATGAGGTAATATTTTTCATCCAGCTTTCTATATATATTATTTAATTGGGATACTTTCTGATCTTCTACATTTGAGATGATCATGCTCTACTCTCAGAAAAAATGCAAAAAAAAAAGGATTTGAATTTTGCTGGATGGACTTAACTGTCGTATTTACCTGAAAAGAAAATGTTCCATATAAATAACAGCAGTAAAATGAATCCTCTAGTTTTGGATGCCTTGAAACATTTTGGTATGGTCAGGTTGTTGGGTTGTCTCTCACAAAGACACTTATAATAGCACAACAGGATTTTTCTTCCTACACACATCCCTGCCCTTGGGGTTGGAATATCTTCTGAATCAAACTTTACAGGTATTTAAGAGGAAAAATGTATAGGAGAGGAGAAATGGCTCCTCCTCTCCTTTCTGTCGCCATAAAGTTGCTTCCACTAACAGAAATATGCCACTAGATGCCACTGTAGGTACAAAATGTGAAAGCAAAGTAAAATATAAAACATTCTATTGCTTTTTTACAAGGGAAACACATAAAAAAAATTGAATGAAATTTGGTAGAACCATCTACCAAATGGAGCTAAATGAATTACCAGTTGATTTTCGTGGGAAAAATCTGTGGAAAAAGATATGAAACTCTCACCTCTGCAGTCAAAATATTGCTGTTTTCCTTACTGGTTCAAGAAAATGCAGCATTTTGTTTTTGCTTTGTGCTTGTTTTCATCAATTGGAGGCCAGTGTAAAGAATTCTGGAAAAATGGTTTCTTGCCAGTTTTTTATTTCTTCATTTTTTTAATTTTGGGGTCTCTACGCAGCCAGCTGGCGATTACCATGCAGCTACAGCTGGCTCCAGATTTCAAAAATGTGTGTAATATTAATGTGTAAAAAGTAATTTGCATAATTTATTCTAGTTCAACAATTTTCTGAAAGCAAAAGAGAGGAGCACTGCTCTCAAAGTTGCAATTGCCACAATTTTTGTGACTGCTCATTTATTAGTACAGGTAGTCCTTGACTTCAAACTATTCTTTTTGCAGTCGTTCAAAGTTAACAACAGCACTGAAAAAAGGTGACTTACAACTGGTCCTTGCACTTACAATTGTTGCAGCATCTCCACGGTCATTTGATCAAAATTTGGGCGCCTGGCAACCAGCATGTATTTACGATGGTTGCAATGTTCTGAAGTCATGTCATCATCTTCCCAATTGGCTCCTGACAAGCAGAGTCAATGGAGAAGCTGGATTTGCTTAACAATCACATGATTCATTTAACAACTGCAGTGATTTGTTGAACAACCGTTGCAAAAAAGGTTGTAAAATTGGGCGTGACTCACTTTAATTGCCTTCCTTAGCAATGTTGGTCCCATTTGTGGTCTTAAATTCAGGATTATCTGTAGTATAGGCTCCCTTTTAACGTCAAAAGCTGATTGTCTTGATATTGTAAAATAAACTCCCACTTTGGTGCTCTCCATATCTGTTAACTACAACCTGCATAATTGGCTATGCTGCCTGGGTGTTTTAGAAATTGTAAATAAGAATTTCTTCTTATATACACCTTCTAAGGGGGTGTATCCACATTATTATTTGGTATTTGAAATAGATGAATTAATATGTTTCATCCAAAATGGTAAAGTAACCAGTGAAAATACAATGCCAAAAATTACTTCAGCATTTCAGGTTTACGCCTGCAAACTCAGCTGGGTTATTAAGTTCAATTTTACAAATGACATTGATATAGGAACTCTCAAGAAGAAAGTATTTGTATATGTATCTACACAAGCACAGGCACAAATACACACAAACGAAATGTTTTGTCACTCTCTGAATATTTTAAACTCCCTGCCTTTAATGTACCTAGGAAACGGTGTACAATAAGGCACCAAAACCAGGGACTACTGTAACCGAACACTTTCTGAATTGTACTTTTCAGTTATTATAGTATTAATAACTGTATTAATATTTGCTATTAACACTAAATATTAATATTTGTGACTAACACTAAATATTAACATTTGCTATTAAAACCCAGCAGTTTTAATATTAGCTATTAAAATCTAGGGCCTGAAATACTTTCCATAGCCTTATTGAGAAGATAGGCAAAAGAAAGAGGGAGGGAGGGAGGGAGGGAGGGAAGGAAGGAAGGAAAAAGGTGCATTGACAGATTTCATTTTGCAGTCTAAAAAAGAAGAAAAAAGTCTGCACCTATTTAAAAAGAAAAGCAATGTCTGTCATACAATAGAGGTGTCTTTTTGGTGAGATGGGCGGTACGTAAATTTAATAAATAAAAAAATAAGATAAAATTGAGAGAATCCTTGCTATATTGACTTAAACCCACATTTTTTTTTACTATCAGATTCCTGATAATCATTTCATTGGCCTAAGGTCAAGTTCTCACAGCCTGTTGGGCCTCTTGTTTGTCCTTGATGAAATTTATCCTAGAATAAGTGGCTAGGTTAGCCATCGGGTGGGCTTCAAAAATTTTAGCAAAAGGTTCTCTGCCCAGTTGCTGGGTAGATGTGACCATGGTGGGCATGGCCTAGTCGGCCTCCTGCACCACAGTGGGGGTGGGTGGGCCTTTTGCCCTCCCCAGGCTCCCGAGGCTTTCCTTGAGCCTCCGGGAAGGCAAAAACGGCCTCCCCAGGCTCTGGAGGCCCTCTGGAGTTCTTCCTGAACATCTGGTAGGCCCGTTTTTCACCCTCCCTGAGCCTCCACGCGCATCCTGCACTTACCTGCAACCAAAATGGGCCACGTGGGGACTCCTGGGAGGGGCGGGGTGGGGCGGGCAGGGTCAGTCAGGAATGGGATTTTGGGATTCTCCGAACTGCACAGAATTTTAACTAGAGGTTCTCCTGAAGCCCTGTGAATCTCCAGCAGCGCACTCCTGTTAGCCATATGTCAGAAAGGCTGAGTAAGACTAGAGAGGATGCTTCGACATTGCCCCAATACAATTGGCATCTAGAGAATTGGCTGAGGTAAAATACAAGTCACTAAGCTACAGCTTTCTCTATATACCTGTAAATGTATATGGTTTTAGGCAAAAACAAGAAAGGCAAAACTGTCCCTTTTTGATCATGCATTTGCTTCTTTTTTTTGGGTGTGTGTGTGTGTGTGTGTGTGTGTTTCTTGTGCTTCAGTTTTTTCCTTCTACAACTTGTTTCCTATTTGAGGAAGCTCCTGGGAGGTTCTCCTAAACATTGAGAATTGTTGAAACCTCGAAGTTTCTGTCGGTAGCAGCCCACTTCATCAGAAAGCCAAAGGCGGATGACCATGGCAGATTCTCAGGAAGCTCTTAGAATGGGTCCTCCTCTCTTCTTCCATAAATTCATTAATATTACATTCACTGTATAATTTATTCGTAAGCCACTTTATTATTAATAGCATAGCTATTGCAACCACAACTGCAGGTTTGAAAGATGCTTGCTTTTCTGCAAAAATCTCCTGCTGGGAGATAACTCCATTAAACTCCTAGCTGTCACTGGCTGCAGAAGTGAGCAGGGATAAGTCAGGCTGAGGCTGGCTGGAAGGGTATGTTTGTGTGTGTGTGTGTATGTTTGCCGTCCTTTCAGCACAAAAGTGCTACAAATCTTCGATTATGCTCATCTGAGCCAATTGTTATTAGGCACTGACTGCTTTGCGGATGCTCGCAGCCCACATAAGCATTCCAGTCCTGCTCCTTGGAGATGGGAGTGGGAATATTTTTTTTTTTAAATTTAACATTTAAATATAACTATCTTCAGATTTCAGGATGGGTTGGGTTGGAAATTAAACTGCTAAAGAGCAGGTTTTCGTTTTAACATGATGCAGCAGCAAAAGGCTTTTAAGTGGGCAAAAACCTGGCAAGGCGTGCTTTTGAATGACTTTGGAGCCCGCATGCAAATGTAAATAAAATATTATTTTCCTTCAGTTTAGAATTTCTGGCAATTAATTCAAGGTTTAAAACCATGCATGGCATGGGTACAGGTTGTTTAAGCCACCGTCTTATCCCAATGGGACTGGCTTGCCCGACCCATGACAGCAGAGGAGGGCTCAATTGGTCAGGGAATCCCACTGCCATGGACCCAATGATTCAGGAAATTTCGGCTGGAGAAGAAGCCTTCTCTGCCATGGCTCCTGCCCCTTGGAACATCTCACTCTCTGAAGTGGCTCCTGACCTTCCACAAGAGCCTGAAGACATGGCTCTGCCAGTTGGCTTGGGGCCCCAATGGGAGAGTCTCATCCCGGGTGGGGTGGGGGGTTGGTGGACTAAAAATTGATCCCACCTGCCCCCCGTACATTCAGTGCCCTCCTTCTCCATCTTTTAATCATAACCCGCCTTTTTATATTTAATTTTTTAAGCCTCCCAGAATCTTCTTGTGGCAAGACGGGTAGAAAATAAAAATGAAATGAAATATAATGAAATAAAAATATAAAATAAACTAATTTCAGTGCTGGATTGGAAATCAAGAGCCAGTCCAGAAGAATGGTCCGGATTAACATTACACACTTTCGTTATGGGTCCAGGCAGGAGTATGAGTGCTTTTCCTGGGGAATTACCAAAAAGACAGGAGTATGAGTGCTTTTTTCCCCTTTACTGAATTAGAATGGGAAGCACATTAAGCATCTACCATTGGAGAAACCCACATGGTGGACGTCTGGATGGCGATATACAAAATTCAGGCGATAAACAAAATTCAGAGAAGCAGTGAGTATCCTTTTTGGTGACCAGGGTGGTAAAAGCCATTGATTTGTTTATTTCTAGTGATCTCTTAAAGGGTGACTGGTATAAAGGATTCCAATAAAATAAATCTAGTACAGGTAGTCGTCCTTTAACAACTTCCCCTTACAGTGGCCATTCACAGTTAGCGATGTAAAAGTAACTTTGCGCCCAATCCTCACATTTATGACCTTTGCAGGCTTGTAAAACAAAGGGAAGCTGAAGTAAGTTCATCAGCACAGTCGCAGTTTGACTTAACTATATTGCTTAATGACTGAGTTGCCTGGTTGTGACATTAAACATTAAACAAGGTTGTGACATTAAACAAGGACATAACCTAATACTAGATAAAGTAGAAAAATGTGGGTTAGACAGCACCACCACCAGATGGATTTGTAACTGGCTGACCAATCGCACTCAACGTATAGCCCTCAATGGAACTACATCCACATGGAGGGAAGTATGCAGCGGAGTACCCCAAGGCTCTGTTTTAGGCCCAGTACTCTTTAACATCTTCATCAATGACTTGGACGAGGGGATAGATGGGGAACTCATCAAATTTGCAGATGACACCAAAGTGGCCAACACTCCAGAAGATAGACTCAAGATACAGAAGGATCTTGACAGTCTTGAACATTGGGCGCTAACTAACAAAATGAAATTCAACAGTGAAAAAAGTAAGGTACTACATTTAGGCAAAAAACCCCAAAATGCACAGGTACCGTATATGTGGTACCTTGCTCAATAGTAGTAACTGTGAGAGGGATCTTGGAGTCCTAGTGGACAACCATTTAGATATGAGCCAGCAGTGTGCAGCAGCTGCTAAAAAAGCCAACACAGTTCTGGGCTGCATAAACAGAGGGATAGAATCAAGATCACGTGAAGTGTTAATACCACTTTATAATGCCTTGGTAAGGCCACACTTGGAATACTGCATTCAGTTTTGGTCGCCACGATGTAAAAAAGATGTTGAGACTCTAGAAAGAGTGCAGAGAAGAGCAACAAAGATAATTAGGGGACTGGAGGCTAAAACATATGAAGAACGGTTGCAGGAACTCGGTATGCCTAGTTTAATGAAAAGAAGGACTAGGGGAGACATGATAGCAGTGTTCCAATATCTCAGGGGTTGCCACAAAGAAGAGGGAGTCAAACTATTCTCCAAAGCACCTGAGGGCAGGAGAAGAAGCAATGGGTGGAAACTAATCAAGGAGAGAAGCAACTTAAAGAGAAATTTCCTGACAGAACAATTGATAAGTGGAACAACTTGCCTGTAGAAGTTGTGAATGCTCCAGCACTGGAAATTCTTAAGAAAATGTTGGATAGCATTTGTCTGAAATGGTGTAGGGTTTCCTGCCTGGGCAGGGGGTTGGACTAGAAGACCTCAGAGGTCCCTTCCAACTCTGTTATTATGTTAAGGACTGTGTTTATTATTATTTATGTTATATTTATCATACCATTAACCCTTAATGTTAAACCTTCTAAAAGCCTGTCATCCATTTGGTATTCACTGTATAACGAATGCATCGGCTATTTAGAGCTTATACTTTAATTAATAACTTTTTACTTACTATTAATAAGGCTAAATCGTCTTTCAGGTTTTAATCAACTCACTCTTCCTGTACTGATACTTTTGAACTCTCCCAGATGACAAGAGATGAGAGAAATTCACCAGAAGCAGACCAACAGATCAGAAAAGATGATAATATTTTTTATTGCTCTAGTAATCTTGCTGCCACTGTAATACTTCTGTATTTTGAGATTTCATATTACATAGTTAAATAGGTATATTTGTTCTTAGCTAGCAATTCGTTTATTCTAATGGCTACCATGCTTTTACACTCCTGTGATTTGTGGCATTGCTACCACAAGAAAAAATAATTTCTAATTGCATTATGAAGTCATACAATTCTGCCGCATATTCCACGTTAAAGTAGATTTTTGTAAAATAGATTTAGAGTTCCTTCTTATGAGAAATCTTCAAGGCAAAATTTGCAGAATAGACTTTGCAGGCAGCATAATCCTGTCTTGAGGGTTCCCACCTGCTTTTGAAGTTCACCTTTATTGTTTTCTTTTTGTCTACCATTACTACCACCCATGTTGTGGCGTTAGGCTTGCTTTAATCCAATGCGGTTATGGGGTGGTTGTTTTTTTGCCATCGGTATTTTGAGAACAATTTCTCCAGAGGCATTTCATGTGAGAAAGCAAAGGGAAATAAAAGCAGAAGTTTGAGCATCTTGCAATAGCTCTTCAAAAGCAGTCTGGCCTTGATGCAGCCATATATTTCCCCTCAGAATCCATTAAAGTCAAAAGGGCTGACATCTCTTAGCTTAGAGGAGGGGAATTAGGATCATAAAAGAACAGAGTTATGTTCCAGTCCTGCAAGGAAGCTGCTTCTCCCCCCCTCCCCCATTTTCTCTCTCTTCCAGCCCTCCCAAGAAGCAGCATAAAGTGCAGGAATTTAGACTTGTCCTAACTGAGCATGCCTAGTCACCCTCAGCCAGCATAAGGCCAGGTACAGGTAGTCCTCTACTTACGACCACAATCGAGCCAACATTTCTGCTGTTAAATGAGACATTTGTTAACTGAGTGTTGCCCCATTTTACGACAGTTCTCGTCGCAGTTGTTAAGCGAATCACTGCAGTTGTTAAGTTAATAACCCGGTTGTTAAGGGAAACCGGCTTCCCCATTGATTTTGCTGCTCAGAAGGTTGCCAAAGGGGATCACATGACCTTGGGACACAGCTATCGTCGCAAGTATGAACCAGTTGCCAAACTTTCTGAATTTTGATCACATGATCCTGGGGAGGCTACAAAGGTCGTAAGTGTGAAAAATGGCCATAAGTCACTTTTCTCACTGCCGTTGTAACTTTGAAGTGAACTATTACAATAGTAATAGTTGAGGACTACTGTACCTAATAGTGCCGTGATGGTAAACCTATGGCATGCGTGCCATCAACCCAGGTGGTACGCAGAGCCCTCTCTGCAGGCATGCCAGCCATCAACCCATCAACCGTACATGTATGTGCACCTCCCACTGGCCAGCTGGTCTTTGGGTTTCTGCCGTGCATGCGTGGGAGGTGGGGCGTATGCATGGGGGGCGCTCGCATTGCATTTTGGCGGTTCGCATGAGCACCACCACCCCGCACCAACCTAGAAGCCAAAGCAGGGGGCAGGGGGCATGTGTGGGGGACGTGTGTGCATTCATGGGGGGGTGCATGCATGGAGGGGCACTCGCATTGAATCTTGGGGGTTCACACACGTGTACGTTTTGGGCACTCGGCACCAAAAAGATTAACCATAGCTGAAATAGGGCCTCATTATCCATGACTTTATTTAGACTTGTCCGCAACTGGCTGTAGGTGGCGATATATACCTACGTTGCAAAGGGGTTGGTGGATAAGCGTAGGTTGCAGATGGGCTGATGCTCACACTTCCCAAATCTCAGCTATGCATTGTGTAAGTCCTTCCTGCTGATTGGTTGCTCCAACTTCCTGTTGGGAGGCGGGCAGAAGGCAAGGCACTTTCAAATGACCTTAACATGGGCAGAAGTCTAAATGCAACAGCTACGCAACCATCTCCGAACGACAAGACGCACACACCCCCTGACATGTAATGACGCAGAAGGTTACACCGAGCTTTAGTGAATGAACCCAGCCACATTATTGATTGCTCATGCTTTTTGTGGCAGTGTGCCATCTTTTAACAGGGCACGAATTGGGCCCTGCCCTCAATTTTGCTTCCTTCAGAGTAAGATGCTAGATGTTTAACAGGCAGGTGATGGTGCTTCCTTGAGGGGACCTGTTTCCCAAGGGGGGTCACAGGACACATGAGCCATGCCCTTGCAGTCCTCTCAGCCCCGGCTGGGTGCATTGCAGAGAAAAAGCAGCTTTTGTTCCCAGTTGGATAAAGCACCATGTAAATGTAGCCCCACCTTGTGTTATTTGGCAGGGCATATATTCCACTGTGCTATGTAGAGAATGCCAGAAAGGTTGGGGCCAGGCGGGAGGCAGTCTTAAATTCCCATAAAAGGAGCCACCTTAAGTTCATGGAATAAACCTTTTACTGATCATTTATGTTTGCAGCCCGTATGAGTCAGGCAGCCTCTGGATGTTTTCATTATTCTGTAACCTTATGACATGCGTATGTCACTTTGTCTTCTGCAGTTGGCACTGCTTTTGCAAGTCTTACTTGCCCAGCCTATTCTCCCTGCACCATAGAGTTACTTTGCGTACAAACTGTTACTCTTTTCCCATATATTGAGTGTGGGGATTGGCTGTCATTGGAGGACTATCCTTCAAGACCCAAAGACGAGCAGGAGAATGAGGCTAGGATGAGAATATTGACTTTTCGGAAACTATGGTGGAAGACTGGCCAAAATGATGGTTCAGTTTGATTCCCTGCCTTCCTCTTTATTATTATTTTTGGTATAATTCTTTAAAATGGGTGAGAACTATAACAGTACTGGGATTATGCTGTCAATCCTTTATTTGTCTTTTTAACATAATTCTTGTTTTTAACCCTGTCCATTCCTTTGTTTTAAAGATCATACAGATTTTCCAAGCTCAGTCAGTCAAACTAATGCTTGATGATAATTAACTGCTTTGATCTTTCCTCATCTAAAATTTTATCTTTCCTGTAATGGGAGAACTAGCTTCCATCATTTTAGATACTATTTGTGATATCTGAATATGCCTTTAGTACAGATAGTCCTCGACTTACCACCACAATGGAGCCGAACATTTCTGTTGTTAAGTGAGACATTTGTTAAATGACATTTTGCCCGTTTTTACAACCTTCCTTGCCACAATTGTTAAGTGAATCACTGAAGTTGATAAATGTTAACCTGGTTGTTAAGTGAATCTGGCTTCCCTATTGACTTTGCGTGTCAGAAGGTCACAGAAAGGGATCATGTGACTCCCCGGGACGCTGCAACTGTCATAGGTTTGATCACACAATCATGGGGATGCTGCAGCAGTCGTAAGTGTGAAAAATGGTCATAAGTGACTTTTTTCAGTGCCGTTGTAACTTTGAACGGTCACTAAACAAACTGTTATAAGTTGAGGAGTACCTGTATACTCTTGGATTCGTAGGGAGACTCTTAAATTGAGTGTTTGCTGTGATTATTGGCATCCTTACATTAAAATTAACATGCCATTGTCTTGACCGTGAAGACAGATTCTTCTTCTAAATGTGGACTCAGCAGGGCTTCTTCACCCACAATGTGGAGTTTCCTATTTTATTTATTGATAGATTTCTTTTTATGCCACCTCCATCTAAAGCTGAAGGTGGTTTTTGCAAAATAGTAAAACAAAGTCAGTAATCATAAGACTAGAATATCAGTAAAACTCATAATTAAAACAGTATCAATCATCAAAATGGTTGATAAGACATAATGCCCAGAATTAGAAAGCTGATGGGCAAGTGTCACAAGCTTGATTTTCCCCCATTGCGCATCAAGCCAAGTATGGACTAGGTCATTAAAAAAAACCCTAAACAATTCTGTGTATCTATTCGTACGTTGACAATATTTTATTTTATCCCGGGAAGTAGAAGAACAAAGGTCTACTGTGGTGATGAATAAAGTAAACTAAAGGAAATGGCATTGTCCTTTCACCCATATACACAGTAAGAGTTTCTTTCCTTTTCTCATCTTTCAAGGGGAGAGAGAGAGAGAGAGAGAGAGAGAGAGAGAACGCAAAAAACAGAGTTTATTCAGAAGTCATGTGGACTTAGACAAAGTTAAACATCAATGTTCATCCTGGTTTTGCAAATAAGATTCTGGTCAACATTTGGAGACCAAGGCATGTAAACAGCTAGAATTGTGCCAATCTAAACACTTGAATGTCTTTCCTTTTTTGAAAGAGAATGTGACAATTTGCTGTTTCCATATTGAAGAGTCATTTGTGTACCCTGCTAACATCTAGTTGTTTGAACAACTCTATTTAGTTACAAAGTTGTAGACCTGAAAGGGAAACAAAGAATAGTCCAGGCCTTTCTCAGTCATGTATAAATCGGATTATAATGGCATTTAAGCTAATGCACAGATTTGTTTGGCTAAAGAGAATCTCTCTGTGGCATAGAGGAGACCAAAATGATCCAAAAAGACCAGGGAGTAGTTTCTTTTAGCAAAGTCCAATAAACCAAGCTGCACTAATGGAGGAGAAATCCATTCCTCCCTGCAGCTGACCAATGCAGAGCTGATTTCAACCTAGAGATTTCCTTTTGACTCTAGCAATAGCATTTCAAACTACCGTATTTTTCAGAGTATATGACGCACCTTCGTTTTTGGGGAGGAAAATTAAAAAAAAGCTGATTGACAGGTGGATCACCCTCCTGGAATACCCCCAATCAGCTGTTCCCAGAGGTGAATTTTAGCAAGAGGTTCCTTGGTTGTGAGCTCTGTGCCTTGCTTTTTTTTCTGCCTTTGAAAGCTTCTGAAACAGCTTCAGAAAAAAAGCCTCTGAAGCTCTGTTTGGGAGGTTCTTTTCTGAAGCTTCATTTCTGATGCTTTTTTCAACCTCTGAAACCTCAGTTTGAGAAGCTGGAGGGGGCTACATTCAGAGTATAAGACGCCCCCAGATTTTCACCCTCTTTTTTTGGGGAAAAAAGGTATGTCTTATACTCTGAAAAATACGATATATATATATATATATATATATATATATATATATATATATATATATATACCCAGTGAATTGCTGTTTGGGCTGATTTTTTTTTTTTTTGGTCAAAAACAACATTGTTACTGCAACTCAACATGGTAGTCGCTGGCGCAGCTTCTCCTCTGTTGTGGGGACCTTTAAGACAAGTTGTTGGAAAGTGATGGGTGCAGTTAGAAGGGTGGATTGGATAGGAGGAGAAGAACCGAAGGCTTTGCTGTCTAATACGTATCTCCTCTCTTTGCATAGGAGGAACTAACTAGCACCAGTGTGGAACACATCATAGTCAACCCTAATGCAGCTTATGACAAATTTAAGGACAAGAGAGTGGGTACGAAAGGGCTAGGTAAGTACCTGTCGCCATGGAAACTTACAACAGATCCAGGGAAGAACAGTAGTTTCAGATGCTCCCCTGAACTAGAAAATGTACCATGAAAAGGTGATGGTGGTAGTTATACTCTTATCATAATCCACAGAGAGGATATAAAGGTCATGACTGAAAACATTGTAATACATCTCTGTCCATTAAAATTATAATCTGGATTTATTTATTGTTCGTTGCTACATTTATGTGGCTCTGAAATGCTAAGTATGTTTTTGTACGGTTTTCCATTAGGTTGTTTTTTGAAATTTGTAAATCGTATTATCATGGCCTACAAGTATATATTTAAAAAAAGGACAATAACTGCATGCAATAACTTTCTTAAATTGTTTAATTTTAAATTTTAATTTTTTTCTGGTTTTAATTGGGGTTTTTAGATTCTTAATTCTTAATTATTTCGGCCATACTGTATAATAAGTTTTTTAATTGTATTTTAACTGTATATTGTTCTTTTTTATCCTGGCTGTACACCGCCCTGAGTCCTTCGGGAGAAGGGCGGTTTATAAATCCAATAAATAATAATAATAATAATAATAATGATAATGGCGGTGGTACTGCATTAACTACACTGAAGTACATCTCCAGGCAGTCCTCAATTTACGACCACAATTGAGCCCAACATTTCTGTTGCTAAGTGAGACATTGTTAAGCGGATTTTTGCCCCATTTTACGATATTTCTTGACACATTTGTTAAGTGAATCACTGCAGCTGTAAGTTAGTAAACCCAGTTGTTAAAGTGAATCTGGCTTCCCCATTGACTTTACTTATCAGAAGTCGCGAAAGGTGATCACATGACCCCCCAGGACATCACAACCATCATAAATAGGAAAGAGTTGCCAAGTTTCTGAATTGGGATCACGTGACCATTGGGATGCTGCCGTGGTCATCATAAGTATGAAAAACGGTCACAAGTCCCTTTTTTCAATGCCATTGTATCTTCAAATAATCACTAAGTGAACCGTTGTGAGTCGAGGCCTACCTGTATTTGGGTGATTTTGTTGGCGATGCGATGACTTGCAAATGATGAGTACCAATATCCACGTTTATGTCAACGTCAACATTGCGGCCAGGGTTTCCAGACACATTGCGATAAGAGGAAATGATAGAAATGATAGAAAACTTAGACTACAAAGTTCAAAGGGAGGGGAGTTAATACTCCTCTGCTTTAACTGAAATTTATGGAAACATATGAACCTGCACCTGCAACTCATGTGGTCTAAAATTTATTTATTTATTTTATTTATTTTTCAAATTTATATACCGCCCTATCTCCCTAAGGACTCAGGGCGGTTCACAGGCAGTTAAAATACATATAAATACAAATTAAAAAACAACAATTAAAAAACTTATTCTATTACCGAATTTAAAAAACAATATAAATAATAAAAAAAACCTTAAAACCAATAACTTTAAAATCTAATCCAGTCCCACGCAGATGAATAAGTGCGTTTTAAGCTCGCGACGAAAGGTTCGGAGGTCCGGAAGTTGACGAAGTCCTGGAGGGAGTTCGTTCCAGAGGGTGGGAGCCCCCACAGAGAAGGCCCTTCCCCTGGGTGTCGCCAGACGGCACTGCCTAGCTGACGGCACCCTGAGGAGTCCCTCTCTGTGGGAGCGCACGGGTCGGTGAGAGGTATTTGGTAGCAGTAGGCGGTCCCGTAAATAGCCCGGCCCTATGCCATGGAGCGCTTTAAAGATTGTCACCAACACCTTGAAGCGCACCCGGAAGGCCACAGGTAGCCAGTGCAAAATTAAACTTTGTCCCTTTTCTCTGTTCAACAGATTTCTCTGATCGTATTGGCAAATCCAAAAGAACTGGCTATGAGTCTGGAGATTACGAAATTGTAAGTTGTTGACCTAGTTGGACAAATTTGATTGAAAAGGGAGTCTTCCAGTCCAGTTCTGGCTCAGCTCTACACACACACACACACACACACACACACACACACACACACACACACACACACAGAGGTGACAGTGCAGGGAGAAGTGCAGGCACTTTTTTGAAAACTTTTCCACGAAGCCCCCATTTTATCAGGAATTGGGATAAAATGGAAGCTACTATCATATCTTGTATTACCAACTGCTATCCTGAAATGCTAACTTTGCTTTTCTGCCTTTTTCATTAAGTTAGGAGAAGGACTTCATGTGAAAGAGACCCCTCAGCAGAAATATCAGCGACTATTGCATGAAGTTCAGGAGTTGACTACTGAAGTGGAGAAGATCAAGGTAAAAGTCAAAGATAGACAAAAGAGACCTGGTATCTCCTGAGGGGGCGTTCTTGATTTGGACCTACCATCAAGTTAAACTGATCCAGGACTCGGTCTACTATTTAGCTTCTCTGTGTGTAAAATTAAGTGCTTCTCGGATCATATTCTTACATTAAAGTTGGAGGGGACTGCGGATTATTAGACTTTTTAACACTTGTATTCCTGCTTCCTCAGAACAGCGTAAAGGAGTCCTCAGCAGAGGAGAAACTGACACCAGTCACTCTTGCAAAACAAGTGGCTGGCCTGAAACAGCAACTGGTCTCCACCCATCTGGAGAAACTGTTGGGACCCGAGGCGGCCATCAACTTGACGGACCCTGATGGTGCTCTGGCCAAGTAGGTTGTGGTAGGACTAGGACTTTCTTCAGGGAATAGCCTTCATCACCAGCTTTTTCCAATCAGACCCTCTGTACTTAAGGACCTGATGAGATCATGAGTGCCCCTTTCCAGGCAAGCGCAAGGTCAAATGTACCGTATTTTTTGGAGTATAAGACACATCTTTTTCTCCCAAAAAAGAGGGTGAAAATCTGGGTGCATCTTATACTCCGAAGGTAGCTTCACCCAGCTTCTCAAACGGAGGTTTCAGGGCTGAAAGCAGCTTCAGAAAAAAAGCCCCCAAATAGAGCTTCAGAAAAGAAGCTGCCAAGCAGACCTTTAAAGGCTTTTTTTCTGAAGTTCTGTTTTGGAGGCTTTCAGAGGCAGAAAAAAGTTTTTTCTGAAACAGTTTCAGAGGCAGAAAAAAATAAAAAAACAAACAAACAAAAAAACAAGGCACAGAACTCACAACCAAGGAACCTGTTGCTAAAATTCACCTCTGCGAACAGCTGATTGGGGGTATTCCAGGAGGCCAGTCCACCTGCCAATCAGCCTTTTTCTTATTGTCTTGTACTCCAAAAAATACAGTATCTTTTCTTTCTCTCAGACTCTCTGAGGGGTAATACAGGTAGTCCTCAGCTTACTACAGTCCATTAAGTGACCGTTCAAAGTCACAATGGCCCTGAAAAACGTAATTTATGATTATTTTATACACTTACGACCAGTGGTGGGATTTAAATAATTTAACAACCGGTTCTCTGCCCTAATGATTTCTTCCAACAACCAGTTCACCAAACTGCTCAGAAAATTAACAACCAGTTCTCCCGAAGTGGTGCGAACTGGCTGAATCCCACCATTGCTTACGACCATTGAGTTACCCCCGTGGTCATGTGATCAAAATTCAGACACTTGGCAATTGACTCATATTTATGATGGTTGCAGTGCCTGGAATCATGTGATCTCCTTTCGCAACCTTCTGACAAGCAAAATCAATTAAACATTGATTTTAATTAACAATTGAAAACACTGACCTGGGAAATTTTTAATTGAAATTCCTGTAAATATTTTTAGACATGACAGCAATGCTCATGTTTTTCTAATTTTAAGCTGGAGGGGGGGAAAGGCACTGAAACTTGCTGACATTTCAACACACCCGAAGAATTAGAAACATTCATTATAACTTGAGGGTTAGATTTAACTAATATTGTTTCCATTTGGTTGTGGTTAATATGCATTGTATAAAAACAAAATGTTGCATGCCGCACGTGTCAGAGCAGTGAAATAATTTGTGTTCAAATGCAAACAGCCAGCTCTACTATTGATTAGATTTGAAGTGCAAATCTTTTGGTAACACCATATCACTATGTCGTCCTATTATGGAGTCTCCAAACTTGGGAACTTTGAGACCTATGTATTTTAATTCCCAGAATTCCCCAGTCAGCATGGCTGACTGGAGAATTCTGGGAATTAAAGTACACCAGTCTCAAAGTTCCCAAGTTTGGAGACCCTGTGTTAGGATGTTTAATTACATCCACCATCTGTGATCTGAAACAAGATACCATATTTTTCGGAGTATAAGACACACCTTAGTTTTTGGGGAAGAAAATAAGAAAAAAAGCTGATTGGTGGGTAGATTGGCCTCCCATAATACTCCCATTCAGCTGTTCCCAGAGGTGAATTTTAGCAAGAGGTTCCTTGGTTATGAGCTCTGTGCCTTGCTTTTTTTTGCTTTTTTTTCTGCCTCTTGAAACTTCTGAAATTCCATTTCAGAAAAAACTTTTTTTTCTGCCTCTGAAAGCCTCCGAAACAGAGCTTCAGAAAAAAAGCTTTTTTTTCTGAAGCTCTGTTTCTGAGGCCTTTTTTCTGAAGCTTCGTTTCTGAGCCCTTTTTCAGGCTCTGAAACCTCCATTTGAGAGCCTGGGTGGGGCTACATTCGGAGTATAAGATGTACCCAGATTTTCATCCTCTTTTTTGGAGGAAAAAGGTGCGTCTTATACTCCCAAAAATATAGTAGTTGCCTTAGTTCATGTGATCAATGAGAGGGTGCAAACATTCTGTAAGATTTAATGGGCTCTTCTGCCTTTGCAGGCGTTTACTTCTTCAACTGGAAGTGACAAAAACTGCTAAAAGCGTTTCTGCTGGTGGGAAAGGTGCTGCCAAAGTCACAGCGGGCCCAGAAAACACTGTGACGTACGAACTGCATTCTCGACCTGAGCAAGACAAGTTCTCTCAAGCTGCAAAAGTAAGAATGGGAAATGTCTTGTTCCCTGGGTCCTCTTCTTGAGATGGTGGGGAAATGCATTAGAATAGTGGGATAGGAAGTGGGTAGAACAGAGGTGAGTTATCTTTCCCCAGGACCATCCTGGGATTCTGCAAGCTTACGTACTGTTTAAACGAATAAAAGCTGCATTGATGGGCCAGTGTTCATGATTTCACAAACAACTCACTCTCCAAAATGCTTGGACTCTATAAATGGGGTTTTAAAATATGTGTGTCATTTTATAAAAATATTTTTGTAAATTAAAAGTAAAGATAAAGGTTCCCCTTGCGCATATGGCTGGCATGACTAAACGCCAAAGGCGCATGGAACACTGTTACCTTCCCACCAAAGGTGGTCCCTATTTTTCTACTTGCATTTTTTACACGCTTTCGAACTGCTAGGTTGGCAGAAGCTGGGACAAGTAATGGGATTTGAACCGCTGAACTGCCGAGCTTTCGATCGACAAGCTCAGCGTCTTAGCCACTAAGCCATCGCATCCCTATGTAAATTAAAAAGAGGAATATTTATTTATTCTGTTTTTAAATTTAAAAGATTTGTAAGACTGCCTCTCTTCAAATGCAACTCTGGGTGGTTCACAACGATAAAACCCTGAACTATAAAAACCATAAAGCACAACCAAAACCCACTGCTTCAATTATCCCCTTGGGATGCCCCAAACAACCTAAACACACACACACACACACACACACGTCTCTGTATGTATGTTTGTATATGTGTGCGATGTTAAAAACAAAATATGGCAGATAGTGGAAGTAACTGAATCATAAGGATTGACAAAAATTTACCTCTGAACAAGAATTACTATTACTTCTGCATGGAAACTGTTAAGGCCAGAGTCAATGTCTGATATCACACCCACTGATGCTCTGCTTGTTGCTGAAAAATTAAGGTGACTTTAGAGAGAAAAAGTAACATGGGGAAACTGGGATTCTAGACTCTTCAGATTTCTGGGGCCATTTCCTTATTGCTGGCACTGTGTACGTCGTAAAACAGAACCTTTGCTGATCCCATTTCTAGTCGGCTCCATAAAGTTAAAGTGTATTCAACACTGAAGGATTTGTTCACCTGTTAGAAATCCAGGATATTCATCCAGAAATTGCTGTAGGACAGCTTCCAGTAGCAGGAGCCGGCATGATCTTTGGGAAAGGATGCTGGGAGTGATATTTCTGTACCGCAAGCTCCCACTGCCTGGCCCCTTAACTTGCTTTGAGCGGCATGAAAAAACAACAACAATTCTGTTCTTTGAAGGGCCTGCTTCCTAGAAGACTCATCTCAATTCAAAACAAAACTTTAGAAGCAGTTTTTCTGCTTGAGTCCAAGCTAGCAGAGGTCTGTGGATCAAATCATTGTCAAATAACCATTTGTCTGAAGTGGTGTAAGGTTTCCTGCCTGGGCAGGGGTTTGGACTCTAGAAGTCCTCCAAGGTCCCTACCAACTCCGTTATTATATAAAGTTATATAAATCAGAAGAGGGGAGAAAAATATTACATTTTTGTTGTTGTCGTTTTGTGTCCTGTCAGATAGCAGAATTGGAGAAGCGTCTGGCTGAGTTGGAGGCATCAGTTCGCTGTGAACAGGATGTGCAGGTGAGAGACATAGGGCAGTAGACTGACAGGTTGCCTGACAAAGATGGGGATTTTAATCGGTTGTAATGATCCCATAGCCTTAATCATTGTTCAGGCCTGAGGTTAGGGTTTTTTCTTCTTTTTTCTTATGGAGAAGCATAGGGAAAAATACTGTACTGTATGTCTACAGCTGAAACACAGCAGTGGATGGACCGTGAAGAAGAGCTTTCTTTGGGGTCTTTCTAGGGCTATTCACTTGCCTTACTAGGTGAATTCTGAGATCCAATTATGTTATAAGCGAAGCAAAAACTTTGTTAGAGTTCAATTTTATTTCGAAGGGTGGTGGTGGGGGAGGAGGCCCACACATTGTAAGGAGGTTATAGGGGGCTAGATGGGGAAAAACAGACTCAACTCAGACTCAGACTGAATGGCTGAGGATTTGGGGCCTTCCTAAAGTTTCCATCTTTGGCTGTGGGTGGGGCTGCACTACTCCAGATAGGCCAAGTGCGCCTTTTAAGGGTCCCCTCTGACTCACAACTTCAGTTTGAACAGCAGATGGCACTCATGGCTTGGAGTGCCTTTTGACAGTCTGTTTTATAGATCAAATTGCCCTCATACTGACAGTCTCTCATGCCTTAGTCACCGTCATCCGGATTAGTATTCCAGAATTTCCCTATCTAGCATGGGAATTGAAGTCCATATATGTTAAAGTTGCCAGTTGCCAAAGTTGAGAGACACTAGCTGGTGTTAATGGCATAACATTGTATTGCAGACTAACGTCCTTGTTAGAAACTGAATGGCATTCAGTGGTGGGTTTCAATTTTTTTTTACTACCGGTTCTGTGGGTGTGGCTTGGTGGGCATGGCAGGGGAAGGATACTGTAAAATCCCAATTTCCTCCCGATAGCTGGGACTCAGAAGGCAGAGAATAGATGGGGGTGGGGCCAGTCAGAATTTTTTCTACCGGTTCTCCGAACTACTCAAAATTTCCACTACCAGTTCTCCAGAACTGGTCAGAACCTGCTGAAACCCACCTCTGATGGCATTGTATTAAATCGCCCTTTTTCCTCCCCTCTATCTAGAATCCTCTGTCTGTTGGACTGCAGGGCGCTAGCTTAATGGTAAGGCATTGATTCAGTTTTCTTATTTTGGGCCTGTTGTGACTAGGAAGGAATCAAATGGGATGTCTGCTTTTTGGGAGTAAGCATGAAGGAATCTTGTTGATTGGTTTATACTGTGGATGGTTGCAAAACTGTGATTGAGAGTTGCTGTACAAAGCCCTTGGATGTATATGAAATCCTGGAAGTGGGAGAGTTGGAGAAAGGAAGAAATTTGGGGGCAGGGGGGGGGATAGTTTTCAGTAAGGCACTGGGTACATATTTAGCATTTGAAAAATGTTCTAGACCAGGTAGTCCAGATTTGGCTATGTGTCTTAGAAGCCAAAAAACAAAGGGACAGAGAAATTGCCAACAGCATTTTGGCAATTTACAGCAAAGTACATTTTTTCTGATGTTAGAGTTACATTTTACTCTCGTGCAGAAGTTGGTACGAGAGTAAAATGTAATAAATGTTATTGTTTCAGGAGTGTCTGCAGAAAATAGTCAAATAGTAAAAAACGATGACCACAGTGGTGTGATCCAAGCTCTGCCTGGTTTTTAATATATCAGCAGAGCTTTGGATGCACATTCAGGGTTACCGTCTTCTTGAATTTTCTTTAACCATATCCTGTAGACACCCAATGCTATTTAATAGTTTAAAAGGACCTCTTCTTTCCTAAATGCTATATAGGGATCGAAAGATTGGGTATAACCTCATACTTTGAATGACTAAGCTCTTGGTGAGATAATCTCCATCATATCTGTATCTGGATATGTAGGCCTCCTCACCATTAAGTTTCTATACACACATTCACCTCAGACAATATTATCAGTCGTGAATACTCAATGATATATATGGTAGCTGGCTATGGACAGAAAAAAATATATAAAACAGCTCCAAAGTATATTATTTCACCACCACCACCACCATTCTGTTTTGTTTTCTAAAAATAACACAGAATAATAGACACTTCTGGGCATTGTGAGCTAGTGGCAGGAGAGAGAGTGTTATATTCAGAAACAAAAGGGGTTCTGAAAGGAAAGGGAAAACCAGAATAAATGTCGTGTGAGGCCTACAGATTGCAGGTACATTTGATTAATCAGAATGTTGCAAGCAGTTAAAGGATTTTTAGCTTTTCATTCTCTGTCTTATCAACTGAGTGACTGACACTCTTCAATCCCATCCATCCTTAGGAAACTGTGGAGCTCTTGCAGGCCAAAGTCAACTCTTTAGATGTGGCAACTCTGGACCAGGTGGAGGCAAGGCTACAGGTGGGAATTATTCTAGGATTTCTTTTTTTAATATAATTTTATTTAAACAAAAAACACTAAAAAGGAAGATTAAAAGCGTATAGAAAATAATTTAAAGTAAGGAAGAAAAGAAGAAAAGAAGGAAGTCAAAGAGAAAGCTAAAAGTGAAAAAAGAGTAAATAAAAAATAGAAAAAAATACAAAGAAATGGCTTCCAATCTTCTTTACAGTATTTCTTACAATTATAAATTTACCCCTATCTCTTAAGTTATAATGTGTCTCTATTCTTTCTATCATCTATCCTATCTAACCTTCAAAACCCTAAATTGTAAGTTCAGGTTGATGGTTTTTTTCCCTGTTTTCTGGAAAAAGTTTATGAGGAGTTTCCAATCAGCAATAAATGTAAATATTGTCTTTTTTTTTTTTTAAATCAGAGAAGTTAATTTGGCCATCTCAGCAAATTCCACCATCTTCCCCGACCATTCCTCCATTGTAGGTATTGCCGGATGCTTCCATCATTGTGCCTACAATAATCTTGCTGCGCTTATCATATACAAAAATGAAGCTCCATTGTTTTTTCCCCCAACATCCGCTGATTTAGAGGATTTTGAAGGTGAATATATAATTGAGAGCAGAGGTCTGTATTGCGGAACTGTTGGACAAACAGTTGGGAAAAGTTTCTCTAGGGCAGCGATGGCGAACCTTTTAGACACCGAGTGCCCAAACTGCTCACGTACACGTGCCCTAAATGTGTGGTGACATGCACGTATGTGCATGGACATGCGCAAATGTGGACATGCGCTTGCGCATGCATGGATATGTGCGTGTGCATGCACGGACATGCTCACATGTGCAGCAGAGACCCGAAGACCAGCTGGCTGGTGGGAGGCGGGGCATCCCAACACCAGCAGCGCAGCAAGAGGTAAGATCGTTTTCTTTCGTGAGTTTCTGTTTCGTCGTTTGCAGGGAAACAGAAGCTCATGAAAAAAATGCCACGGAGATCTGACCTGGGGCGACAGTACGGATGCCAGCAGAGAGGGCTCTGCATGCCACCTCCGGCACGCGTGCCATAGGTTCACCCTCACAGCTTTCCCATCCGGCAATACATTTAGGTTTATCAGATAGGATATTGACCTTGTGGCAAGGTGTTCTGGTATGCTCTGCTAACATCAGATGTTTTTTTTTCATTCCTAGAGTGTTTTGGGAAAAGTGAATGAGATTGCCAAGCACAAATCCACAGTAGAGGACGCAGACACCCAAAGCAAGGTCAGCTTCTGTTTAGTCTTTCTAATACAGGACGTGATAAATACACTTCAAAAAAAAAAAATTCATACATATAGGTAGTTCTTGAGCCACAACTATTCGTTCACTGTTCAAAGTTGGGGTTGAATGTTGAGTTGAATGTTCAGTGTTCAATATTGGGGTTGAACAAATGGTACAGATAATCCTTGAATTATGATCACAGTGCAGCCCAATATTTCTGTTCCGAAGTGAGACATTTGTTAAATTAATTTTGCCCCGTTTTATGATCTTTCTTGCAAAGTTGTTAAGTGAATCCTGGCAGTTGTTAACTTATTAACACCGTTGTAAAGTGAATCTGACTTCCCCACTGACTTTGCTTGTCAGAAGATTGCAGAAGGTGACCACATGACCCCGGGACCCTGCAATCACCAGAAGTATGAATCAGTTGTCAAGTATCTGAATTTTGATCACATGGCCATGGGGATGCTACACCGGTCATAAGTGTGAAAAACGGTCATTTTTCAGTACTGTTGTAATTTTGAACGGTCACTAAATGAACAGTTGTATGTCGAGGACTACCTGTGCTTAGAACTAGTCCTCAGATTTCCACCTATTGCAACATCTCTGTGGTCACATGATTGCAATCTGGGTACCCAACGTCTGGGCTCATGATTGCATCATCACAGCAAGCCACAGTTACGTGAGTGTGATTTTTGAGGTTCCTTGCTGGTTTCTCACAGATCTTACTGTTATGAGAGGTCCTCACTTAATGATGGTAACCAAGACAGCTGGAATTGCCATCACTAAGTGGTCACATGACACCACATTTTATAACTGTGTTGCTTAGTTACAGCAATTGCGGTCTCCATGGCCATCGCAACCCATATTGGGAAAATTTTAAAGCAATTTTCCTCAACTTGAGTAGCTGGAAAATATGGTGGGTGGATTTATTTATACCCTAACATATCCAACACCCTTTCCTCCTCCTATTTTGAGACAGGGGTGAGGGTGGGGAGCCATGGCCCTTTTATGACTTGGACTTCAACTCCCAGAATTCCTGAGCAGCCATGCATGCTGGCTCAGGAATTCTGGGAATTGAAGTCTACAAATCATAATGGGGCTATAGTTCCTCACCTCTTTTTTAAGGTGACTTAAACTGATACTAAGTATGTATTTACACTTAGGTCAAATCATGATTTGCTTTTTAAATCTTCCCCTGCCCAGCCCTGGTGTAAATGTCTGGCATTCAGCAAGGGCAACATTTGTTTCTGGCTGATAATCTAAGTATATGGAGATTTGTACTGCCTGTTACCAATGCAGCAGCTACACCTAACTCAGATTTAGTTTCTAATATCTTGAAATATTAATAATCTGTTGTGTCAGATAGCTTAAAACTCATTGGGTCCTGATGACTCTAGATCTTGGTGGTTTCCTGGGTTAATTTTGTCAGCTCTGGATGATTGATTCCTTGTTGAGATTCTGCCTGTAAAAATTGGAAATTGCACTGTTATGTGCCTGTATGATTTCTAAGAAAGGAGAAGGGAGTGGCACGTGACATGGCTTGTTGTCACACAGGCAGGTGCACCATTTGTTTGCTTAGCACTTAATGGCTAGCATGTGATTGTGTGAACTGAACTTTGCTGGATAGCATCATAACTAGAGCATGACTGAGCAAGAAGACTGTTCAGCCCGCACTAGAGCTGAATATTTGTAATATATGCACCAACTACAGGTAATCCTCGACTTAACAACAGTTTGTTTAGTGACCGTTCAAAGTTAACATCGGCACTGAAAAAAGTGACATATGAGTTTTTCACACTTACGACTGTTGCAGCATCCCCCATGGTCATGTGATCAAAATCCAGGTCCTTGGCAACTGGTTCGTATTTATGATGGTTGCAATGTCCTGCAGTTCATGTGATCCCGTTTTGCGACCTTCTGGCAAGCAAAGTCAATGGGACAGCTAGATTCACTTAATAACCATGCTCCTAACTTAACAAACACAGTGATCCACTTAACAACTGTGGCAAGGAAAGTCGTAAAATGAGGCAAGCTCACTTAACAAATCTTTCACTTCGCAACATAAATTTTGAGCTCGACTATGGTGATAACTCGAGGACTACCTGTATACGCTGGTTGGTTTAATGGTTGATTAATAATTGATTAGTGCCAACCAGATCATAAGATTTGAGGCCCAAACTCAGTCAATTTTCGTTCCAAGTATGCACACATACGTTTGTTAACCTACGTAGGTGGTGTGGAGTTGTTCTGACCTGGGCTTCCTGAGTCATTAAAACACACGAGTTGTCCCAAAAACCTCTTTTATTGCAACAGCTGTGAATTCTGTTCATTCACAGGTGAGTCCCAATGAATTATGAAGAGTCCTTCAGGAGAAGTCCTTGGGGATAATCACCCACCTTTATCTCCCTTGACACGCTGCCAAAGACCTAATTGGCAAAGCCACACGGAGTCCAGAATCAAACAGAGCTTCAGGCTTTAAGCTGAACCAAATGAATAAACGTTGCTTCCCGCAAAGGCCCATGTGCCTTTGCTCCTCTTTTAAGTCTTATGGGAGGGGCCAATCATCTCCCAGCCCTACTCCCGAGTCATCCCTTTTGTTTTAGCTGTTCTTGCCTTCTGGCAGCTCTGCGCATTCGCGTACTGGGAACAGGCTCATCCTGTTCCTCTGCCTCGCTGAGGTCTGACTCTGGAGACTCCGGAGGCAGCACGTACCTCCCAGATGGCCCTTTCTCTGTCTCCGATGCAGAGCCCTCATCCAAGCCTTCCCCAGACTCCAGGACTGGTCCATGGAGGACTCCCCAGCATCCTCACTGTCCAACTCTGCTGCCAGCTCCGCAGGCTGCTGGCGGACCACAACAGTGTTGTGGAGTTTCAGAAAGTCAAGGCCAGGGCCAGACCTTCACTCAACTTCTCTCCTTGCTCAGGAGGTTCCTCTCTCTCTCCTTGTAGGTTCATCAGCTGTATGCACTTGTGCAGGAGTGGAGCCCACTGGCTAGCACCCTCCCTGAGGTGGTGCAGCGCCTTGTGGCCGTGCGGCAGTTGCATGAACAGGGTGAGTTCTCGGGCCTTTTTGGGGGGGATTATGGCGAGGACTTCTTAAAAACCAGGGGTGGGGGGAAACCATCCTTGAAGACACTGATTCAAAAAAGATTCTCAGCCTTTGGGCTTCTTGTTACCCCAAAGAGCAATCTAGTGCTGAACAGTTTTTTTTCTCCTCCAACTGACTTGGGTTCATCTTGGTTACAGCCATGCAATTTGGGCAGCTCCTGACTCATTTGGACACTACCCAGCAAATGATTGCTAATTCTCTGAAGGATAACGTCACCCTGCTGACACAGGTAAGACTTAGACTGCTGAGAATCCCGCCAGGGGGTAGTGTCAGTGTTGTAGTCGCTAAGACCTCTGCGACCTGAATCTGCATGAATGAAGTTTGCACATCCCTCTATAGATGAAACATGCCTGCATGTCTCACAGTGTTTAAGAGTAGGGAGCAGCTGTTGCACTCCCCAAAAGTTTATCCTATGATTGTGAGGTCTAGAGGGAGGAGTCTTGATATGTAACATTTGCTCAAGATTATATAGTTTTTAGACATTGTAATTGTGATGATACGTTTAACGTTTTCTTAGAAAAGTCTCCAGAACATCAGAGGTCAGAGGCTAAGATTTTGGAAGAGGTCTGGTACCTAGCTTTGCAACAGTTCCGACTGATAGTATCAATACAGTCCTCAGTAGCTCTGTACTTCCTGACAGAATCATAGAATTTAGGAGATGGAGATCTGAGAGGTAGATCATCTGGTCCATCCAGGAATCCCGGAATCCATTGTTAGTGCAATGGATTCCGGGTTCCAAAAATATTGTAATGGAATTAAAAGGAAAAGTACTAATATAGTGTTCATCAACAAATCTGTTGTCTTTTATTGTTCTAGATCTTGTCTAAATCAAAAAAAAAAAGGGCAGATAGGGCAGCGACCACGCTAGAAGATTTGGGGTTCAAGTAAATGTGTTAATGTTAGACTTTTTTCCTGGCATTCCATGCTCAGCTTGGGTGTTGGGTGTTTAATATTATTAAAACTAAAATTTATTAATAAACGATAAGAGAGATTTGAGATAGATTAGATTAGATTAGTTTAGATTAGATTAGAGCAGAGCAGAGCAGAGCAGAGCAGAGCAGAGCAGAGCAGAGCAAAACAGAACAGAACAGAACAGAATTTTTTATTGGCCAAGTGTGATTGGACACACAAGGAATTTGTCTTGGTGCATAGGCTCTCAGTTTACATAAAAGAAAAGAAACCTTCATCAAGAATCATAAGGTACCACACTTAATGATAGTCATAGGGTACAAATAAGTAATCAGGAAACAATATCAAGATAGATAGATAGATAGATAGATAGATAGATAGATAGATAGATAGATAGATAGATAGATAGATAGATAGATAATAAAAAGAAATAGGTAGGTATCTAGGTAGGAGGTGTATATATATGCGAGAGAGAGAGAGAGATGGGGAGGAGAGAATATGGAGGATGCTGGTATACTTGATGTGCATTATATTGGTTTACTAAAGCATAGCCTTTAGTTATTGGATATCAGCACTACCCGGAAGCATTTGGGGGTTTCAGATGGTAGATAACCTCAACTTGGTGCTCATAGGGTCCTCACTGTATACGGTGGTAGGCAAGGGGTTCCAGTGAATGTGCCTGGCTGTTTCCCCTTTGTGGCTGACAACTCTCCACTCACCCTCTCTCCTTAGGTTCAGAAAGCCATGAAAGAGAATTTAGCTGCTGTTGAAGACAATTTTGCCAGCATCAACTCACGGGTACAGAAGCTGGCCAAATAAATCTCCTCTAACAGAAAGCCAGGGCGGGAAGATTTACCTCCCCACCCCTTGTAAACACACACTAATGGCTCTGTCCTTCCCTTCCCTTCGTCCCTTTTCTTGCACATTCATAGCAGGAGTTGAACCTTCCTATGGGCCAGAGGACTGAGCGCTTCTATGTTAAAAGGCAGCTGTGCCCCTCCCCCCTTCCAATGTTTCCATGTCCCTGAAGGTTGCCGATTGCAGAGGGGAACGCTGCGCTCCCTATTTGGATGGAGAAGCTCTGTCCCAGTGAGGGAAGTCATCCTTTGGCTCATTTCTTGAGGAAGGCGCCCTGCCTCTTTGGCCTGGAAGGAAGGGCCTTTTACATGGAAAAGGTGTCTTACGCTCTCAGCATGGAGTTGAATTGTGTTGTATAATTATTTACTGTCATTAAACTCTGATGCTTACTGCTTTGTTCTGTCATTTTTTAAAAAAAAAAAAAGCTGGGGCATGATAAGATCTTACATGTCTCTTGCCTTCAAATGATTTGTTATATTCTCGTCTGTTTTCCTCAGGGATTAAACTCTCTTTTGCTACTTCCAGGCTTAGGCTGGTGTATCACTAGGTTATCAGTGGGAGACTGAGCAGCAAGGCAGTCTTGTGCCACCTGGGAGTATCCTGGTAGGCCAGAGAGGAGGGAGTCTCCAGCTCATTGTCTAAAGTTGGGCTGTATAAACTTGCCATCTGGCGCACAGAGTTAATGAGGCCTCACATTCTTCCCTGTGAGGAACGCAGCAGCTTCAGGGTACCTGGAATGCCTTGGAGAAGCGGGCCTCACTTATGTATCAATAAAGGAAGAAGAAAGAGCTTTTGGCCTGTTGCAAACATTGGGTGCTTTCTTTTGCAACCCAATGCAACATTTCTGAAGAGCTCTTTGTGTATCAAAGCTATACAAAGCATCAGAGAAGCAAAGTAAATCTGTTAATCCCAAACACACAAATCAACCACCTTAAATTTCTGCCTGCCGCATGTAATTTCAGTGTCTTCAGCAAGAAAATAAGACACCCTCATCTTCCCTCTTGGCTCCCCTCCTAGCAGTTACTGTGTAGTACGGATAACCTTTTAGAGATACTGAATTTGTAGTGAATAGTCTGGATATGAAATGCAACTACCAGGCTAGTTTCAAAGATTTTTCTAAGTTTCCAGTATTTTTGTATAATTTAGTAGCTTCTCCCGGAATGATACTCAGCTGAGCTTTTGAAACACTAAAGCATTTGGGAGATATGTTATCCGGTGATACCACTGGAGAAAGGGGAATCTTGTCTTGAATTTTTATAGGTCACTTAAGAATCAACCCAGGTAGTTTGTTCACTGAACTTTGCCCCCCCGTTTTCCTTCCAGCAGCATTTTGACATCTAGAAGCCTGCAATTACATAGATCACATTGCTCTAGTAGTCAAATATATCTCTATGTGTGGATTATTTGTGTATATGTGGCTCAAACTACAGGTAGTTCATTTCCTTTTAGGAATAGAACAATAGCCAATGGAATGCTACCCAATTTGTATATATGTTTTAAGTTCAATGAACAGATTGACCTGGGAAATATCTGATCGAAATCCAGGACAGTCTATACCAGGGGTCTCCAACCTTGACAACTTTAAGACTTGCGGACTTCAACTCCCAGAGTACGGTGAGGAACTCTGGAAGTTGAAGTCTACAAGTCTTAAAGTTGACAAGGTTGGAGACCCCTGGTCTATACTGACTGTTATAAGAACCACCCCAGAGCTTTTGCATGTTGCATATGTTGAAGAAAGGAAAAAATGATTAGACAAATAAAAAAAAAATAGAGTTGTCCAGTATAGGGAAGAAAAAGCAAAATTTGGTTGGAACTGTTGGATGATCAGTGAGCATGAGTTATCTTGCATAATAACCTGTCTCACTTTCTCTCTCGGGAAGCTGGAATATGTAGCATTTTTAGGTGTCAAAAAATCTCCTTTTAGCTCTTTTAGCTAATTTGCTACTGCTGCTTCCATTCTTCTAATGCAAGCTGATGATTGGCTGATAGAAGACAAGGAGGTCCCGGTATTATGATCTCAGGAGGTGAGCTCAGTCAGGCAATTTAGTAATGCTGCATCATCTAATGTGTTTGAAGTATCATTAGTCATGAAGAAAACACTTTCTAATTTAATACTAGATCTGAATAAGAATTAAAAGATGCACAATGCAGGGAGGCAGCTGCCAATTTGCAAACCACCTGCTTGTTATTGCTTGTTAAGGTTGCCTGGCCAGTAAGGCTGTTTCTTTGAGACAAGGCAGTTTCAGCCTCTCCCACATCCTAAGTTAAGACTATAGTTCTGTTCCACGACTAGAGTTTCAGCTGCACCCAAAAACAATCGCATCCAGCTGTTTTAAATACATATTTTAATACTTGATACAAAACACCCCCCCCCAAAAATAAACAAATAAACAGTAACTTCAATCTAAGCTTCAAAATATTTTCATCTGTTAAATTAAAAGTCGCTCCCATAGAAAAGCTACAATTCACAATTGTGTATTTTTATTTTTACAAAACAAAATTTTAAGCTCGAAAAAGGAAAAATAGCTTTTTCCCCCCATTCCTTTTTTTCTTCTTCTTTATACAAAAGAAAGGCCGAAGTTGGTTGGTTGAAGTGCATGGGAGGGAAGGGGAGACACAGCACAACCTGTACAGTATCTACACAGTGCTTTTGCATAATGTGTCGAGAGTTGCAATCCGATGAGGGAAGGGGTGTGTGTGATGTGACGTGATTTGGTCATTTAGAGATGAGGATTGTAGTGTATATGTTTGGGGAATGAATGAGGAGAGGAGCAGGGGGAAAGGGAGCTCGCGCTGGCAAAGATGGGCCAAGTGTATTTTTGAGCACAAAACCTTCTTTCTCCACCCCACCCCAATATGCTGTGACCTGAGTGTTCTTTTGAGGATTTTTTTTAAAAAGGAAAATACAAGGAAATAATATATAGGGGGGTTTTTTTTGTTAAAAAAAGGGGGTATTTTTGTGTAGGGAAGAAAGGTGAGTCTTACAGTCCCAGAGTTCCAACTGGACTTGAGGCGGAGGACAGAACAGGCTAAGTCACCATTCAGGGTCTGGCATATTGTCGCTGTCTTTGAATAGCATATAAATAGAGGCAGAGTGGCTGTGTTGGGAGGGAGGGAAGAAATTTCTGGAAAAACTGAAAGGATTTTTCCTTGAACTTAACGTGGCTTATTTTCCTTATTGCTTTGTACCTTGGCCACTGGGATCAGGACCGAGCTTGCCTGCGTGTGTGTGTGTGTGCGCGTGTGTAAAGAGTGTGTGTATGTTTGGCAAGGCAGAGAGAAGAAGCGACTGATTCTTGTACTAAAAACCCTGAGCCGGTTCTCACCTGCGTGCAGTGCACACAGGCCTGAGGTAAGGTGGGAAGTGAAAGGGCGTTGCTGTCTCCCTCCAGGAGGACACGGCCCTTGCTACTCCTTGCTGAGGTTTGGGGGACCCAACTGTTTAGGGGAATCTCACCAGGGGTGGGGGAAAGACACAAAAGCAAGGGCAGGAGGGCCTCCTGCGCCACCAAGAGGAACGTTACAAACATGGCTTCAAGAAGTGCTATGGGCGTGGCCCTCTTCCTCTCCCCCCTCCCCCTTAGCCTCCTCCCGACAGCACCCCCACCCTTCCAAAAAAATGCTGAGACCAGAGCTGCACCGTGTACTTTTAGAGACCCCTCTGGCAAAAGATTCCGGATCCAGGCAAGTGGTGAAGCTAAAACACATTCATGGTCAAGATGCTCAGAGCCATCAGCAACAACCGATCCTTTTGCTGGTGTTTCCTCCCCTCCTTTGGAGTTACACCCGTAGGCTGAGCCCCAGAGATGGAAGGGGGTCATGGATGGGGAGAGACAGATGTCCCAAGCTCTCTTTGCTTCAGAATGGATAGTGGTGGAGACCCCGCAGTCAGGCAGTGTTATGTGGCCAATTTCCTCCTCCTGTTTTTCACAGGCCGGCCAGGCCGAGGCCGTCGAGCAACAGTGTAGTCAACCTACAAGGGGGAAAGGTGAGGAAAGACAAGTTAAGGCGCGATTCACAAGTTGGGATAACAGCACCACTCCTTATTCCTTCCCTTACAAACCGGGGTGGTGGTGTGACCAAGGCCCAAGTAGTGATAATTCAGTCCTCAACAAACTATTTTATTAAAACAGCTGAGAATTAATTCATTCTAATTCATTCTCAGCTTAATCCAAAACAAAATTCTTAATAACCAGTCCCTCGGCTGTATCACCAACCTTTGATGTCGTTGGCAACCTGCCAAAGGCTTTTCTTGGCAAAACCACCACAAAGTTCAAGAGACGCTGATAAGAAGCATGGAATCACCGTTGCTTTTCTATAAAGAACCCAATGGCTCGTTGCTACTCTTTTAAGCCTTATGGAAGGGGCCAATCATCTTCTCCTGAGTCGTCCTTTTTTCTTCAGCTGCTCTTGCCTTCTGGCAGCTCTTCGCATACATGCACTAGGAAAAGGCTCCTCCTGTTCCTCTGCCTCTCTGCTGTCTGCCTCTGGAGGCTCCAGAGTCCGCACATCGCTCCCAGATGGCTCTGGCCCCATCTCTGCTTCCGATGCAGAGCCCTCGTCCGGGCCTTCCCCTGACTCCAGGACTGACCCATCATCCTCCCCAGCCTCCTTACTGTCTGACTCCGTTGCCAGGTCCGCGGACTGCAGGCAGACCACAACAAGTGGGGAGGGCATTCTCAGGAGCACACAATAATAACAACCCTGGAGCATCTCTTTTGTAGTCTTTGTAAATGGCCTTCTGCAGCCACAATTGCCAAAAATAAGTGGCATTTTTTCCTCCACATTGCAATAGAAACGTATAAGCCATGAAGGAGCCATTTACCTCAATTTAAAAAAGAGGCAAAACATATCAATACTGTAAGCCAAGCCTTAGGGGAATCTCCTCCCCAAGAAATACTGGCTTGGTCTACTTCACATTATCACCTACTCACCCATGAGGAAAAAAAATATTTACCAATGGGCTGGACCCTGGATCAATGCTAGGACCCCGAATCCGTGTAGTCTCAGGTCGGCCACTGGGCCGGACACCACTGCAAAGAGAAAACGGGACTAATAACACAAGAACCAGGAGCACTACTCAGGTGACTGAGGACACAGACAAACATCCAAGTGCTGCAACAACCCTCTGAAAGAATGCAAATGACCAGCTGTCTGCAAGGAAAATAAATCCTTCCATTCCCCACCATCCTGTCAGAGCTGAAGAAACTTCTTGGATGAGAAGCGAAATGTCTTAAAAAGGAAAAACAACAACAACAAGAAAGTCCAGTTGCCTCCTGAAAAAGCACCTTTGGGACAACCATGACCTGGATGACTGAGAATCTCTACAGACAATGGACTAATAAATAACCTCTGAGGTATCCCAAGCTTGTTTTGAATTCTGCTATGTCTACTCTACAAATCCCGTCCTTCTGAATACTGATTCTCACCTTTTCCTCCTTCGGCCACGTCGGGCTGGTCGCCTACCTGGAGGGCCCTAGAGAAAGAAACGAGTTAGAAGGTAAGTATCAATTCTGAAGATGTCAGCTTCCTAAAAGCACTCCAGAGCTGGCAATAAGACCCTCTACACAATTTGCTTGATTGGCAATGCATGGTTTCACAACCATTCTACAAGGAACAGCTTATCCAGTCAACTTAAGGGCACAGTAAAGCTTCCCTAAACATTTTTTTCGTTTCAGTCTGAAGACAAAGTGGGAAAATGTAAAGGTGTGCACAGAGACACCCATAATTAAATGCTCCCTCACGTAACATATGCACAATATTAGATAATCTGGCACATCGCTACGTGGTTCTCCTGTTCTCTACATACATGGGTTTATATTTAATATTGTTAGAATGAGGGCAAGTTATTGAAACAGCAACACATACATACCTCCCCCATAGTTTGAAGAGTCCAAAATTCTTCCTGAGTAAGCTTTAGAATAGTCTTTTACTTTAAAACCAAAGTCCTCTGAAGAAGGAGCAATCAAAGGAAACAAAATAACGTTTGGGTTCACACATCACACTAAGCCATAATTTCAGTCTTATTTATTTATTTATTTATTTATTTATTTAATTTATTTATTTTATTTATTTGCATTTATATCCTGCCCTTCTCCGAAGACTCAGGGCGGCTTACACTATGTCAAGCAATAGTCTTCATCCATTTGTATATTATATACAAAGTCAACTTACTGCCCCCAACAATCTGGGTCCTCATTTTACCTACCTTATAAAGGATGGAAGGCTGAGTCAACCTTGGGACTTGAACCTGCAGTAATTGCAAGCAGCTGTGTTAATAACAGACTGTCTTACCAGTCTGAGCCACCAGAGGCCCACTAGAAGCAGGTTACGTCCTGAAAGCCCTCTGCTATTTGGGTCTATAGTCTAACCCAGGGTTGTCACACTGGCAGCCTGCGGGCCGGATACGTCATGCGCAGGTCACACCCAACCCTGCTCCACGAAGGGAAAAAAACGTTGCAAAATGTCACATGATGGCAAAATGACGCGGCAAGTTTGACACCTGTGATCTAACCAATCCCACAAGTTCCTCAAATAGGAGTTTCAAACTATGACCAAATCCCACAACATCCCTTTATTAGGAGAGACTGGAGCACTAAATGCAGTTTTCCCCCATTTGTTTACGTCTCACTGAGATGAAAAGCAGCAGCTTTCAACTGCTAAAAGCAAAGCCTCCTTGTTTGACCTCCATGTAGTGTGGAGTCAGCCTTGTGTCAGAAGAGCTCAGCCTGGTTTCCCACAGTGCTGATTTTAAAGTTAAGACAGCTGGAGGGGTAGAAAGTGCTGCAAAGATCAGGGCCAATCTGTGCGTTTAGAGCAGGGGTGGGGAACCATGGCCCTTTTATGACTTCAACTCCCAGAATTCCTGAGTCAGCCATGCTGGCTCAGGAATTCTGGGAGTTGAAGTCCACCAGTCATAAAAGGGCCATGGTTTCTGGGAGTTGAAGTCCACCAGTCATAAAAGGGCCATGGTTTCCCACCCATTTAGAGTGACGTAAACCCCTAGCAATTCTGGTTTGCAAATTAAAATTAGCCTTGGTATTTATTATATATGAATCTTGCTCACTGTAGCTTACTTAGCAAATCATGATTAAGAAAACCATGGCTTAGTATAATGTATGAATCTAATCAATACCATGAAATCATATGGCTATGGGTCCAATACAAGAAAAAACAAAGACACACTATGAAGCACTTTCTGGAGGACTATGGAAAAACTGGGAATCTTCCTAGCAGATCTGGTATTAACGGTATACAGTGCTTGACTAAGATCTGGTATTAACAGTATTCAGCTAGTGCTTGACTTATAACCATTCATTTTAGTGACCAATTAAAGTTACAACAGCACTGAAAACAATGATTTATGAGTGGTCCTTAGACATTGCCAGAACATCCCCACGGCCACGTGAACAAAATTGGGGTGGTTGGCAACCGGCATGCATTTACAACCACTGCCGTATCTCAGGGCTGTGCGAGTTCCCCATTTGCCACCTTCTCAGCTGGCTTCCAACAAACGATTGATCAGTGTGGAAAGCTAGATTTGCTGAATCAACTGCACTGATTTGCTTAACAACTGTGGCATGCACACACACACACACACACACACACACTCCCTCATAAAATTGGGCGTAACTCTCTTAACAATTGCCTTGTTTAGCAATGGAAATATTAATCCCAATTGTGGCCACTGTGGGACCCTGGACTCAAACTGGAGTTATCTCTCACCTAAAGAAGAGACCAACATAACTGCTTTGTAGACTAGATCAGGGTCTCCAACCTTGGCAACTTTAAGACTTGTGGACTTCAACTCCCAGAGTTCCTCAGCTAGCTTTGCTTAGCAAAGCTGGCTGAGGAACTCTGGGAGTTGAAGTCCACAAGTCTTAAAGTTGCCAAGGTTGGACACCCCTGGACTAGATCAAAGGTCCATCCTGGTCCAGCACTTGGGGTTTGATGGAGTTGTCAATAAGAAAGTACCTCCAGAAAGCAAGCTTTTCCTTTTTGGAGTGTCTGGACAATTGTGGTAAAACAATTTCCCTAGAATTCCCTTGAACTCCTTCCTTGTTTCCCCAACTGGGTTCCCTTCAGTCATACTGAGACTACAACCCCCAGAATTCAGCCAGTTGGCTAGCAATTCCAGAGGAAGCAGTCTCCAAATACCTGAAGGGTACCAAGTTGGAGAGGACCATTTAAACACTTCTACATACCTTTATCTCCTGAACAGCAAAAGGGCCTGCTTGGGTTTCTGCACTGCTAGCCACCATTTCCCCGTTGCAACGCCAAGTGGGATGCGACAGAAGTCCTGTGCCCAACTCAGGAAGCTGGCCATTGAAGTGCCGCCTGCCCCGCCCCCGCCCACCCCCACGGCGTCCAGTCTTGCTGCCCCGGAGTGATCCTCGTGAAAGGCTGCTGGCAGAGTCCCCATTCAGTTCTTCTGGGCTACATCTGAGCCGCTTGTGGGGAGAGTGGGAACCGCTGGCTTCTTGCCTTGCGGGGGCCTCCTGTTCTCCTTGCTGGGCTGGCTCAAGGGCTCTGGGCGACTCTAAGGCACTTGTGAGGGCAGTGTCCATGCAAGGGGGCAAGATAGCCTGGTGGCTTGGCTCAGTCTCTGGCACAGGGAGCACGCTGGACAAGGCTGAGGCTGGAGGTTCACTGGGTAGCACCAGTTTCTCTGGGGCACTGAAACCAGTGCTTAGCTGGCAAACAGAGAGTGAGAAAGAGAGAAGAAACCTTCATGAGATCATTTTATTCAGAGGTGGCTTCTCCGAAAGATTTTCTGAATTTACCTTTTGCCAAGTGGATGGATATTTGAATGTTAACATTGTTGTTAAATACCGTGTTTCCCCCGAAAATAAGATCCGGTCTTATATTTTTTTTGAACCCTGAAATAAGCGCTTGGCCTTATTGCCATGCACTCAAAATCTCGATTGGGCTTATTATCAGGGGAGGTCTTATTTTGGGGGGAATCAGGGTATTCAATTTTTCAGGCCTGCCTTTCTAAAGATCATTAATATCACACTCAATTGGCTTATCCTGGTCCTTTCTCATCTTTTAACCTTTCAGAGGTATTGGACAGAAGTCTAGACTTTCTGTTGCTGGCTGCCTCCAACTCAGCATGCAGCCATTCATTTGCTGCCCTGCTGTTTTGCTGGCATTTTCCTCCTTACCCCAATTTCTTTTTTCCCTTTATCTCCTTTCTATTTTACTTATCTAACTTTCTGGTTTTTCCCCCCCTCTCTCCTTATATTTCCCTACTCAATTTAATAACTTCTCTCCCTGTGATCCGATACTGCTTCCTCCGCTACCGCCATCTTGAAGGAAGGAACGAAGGAAGGAATGACTTGAACAAAGAATGTCTAGTTAGTTCACACGTATACTAAGTAGTAAACATGTTTCAGAAGATATTGGTTGTTTAGACTAGGAAAACTGAATCCCAACTGGGAACGGATAGGTCCCAGTAGAGGAGAAAGGAGATTCTGTTGTATTCCTCCAACTACAGTAATTATGTGAATCCAAATATACTCCTTGGCCATGTAATTTTATAATTTAGGCCAGAGTGTATTTATGACAGTTGGTAATAAGGATTAACTCTAACTTCCTTAAAGTTCTGGAACAAATTGCTTTTATTTATTTATAAAAAAATATTAGTCACCCATCTTACCATACAGTAACTCTGGGCGGCTTAAGGTTACATCTAAGTTAAAACAAAAATGTTAAAATCAAACCTTAAAACCAAAGGCACAGGGGCAGGTTGGGGGCAGAAGGGGGGGGGAGGTGGGATCTGTTATTAATCAACCATCTCCACTGAGCTGATCCCCACCCTGGGGGCCCCAACCGAGTGGCACAGCCATGACTTTAGGCCCTTACAAAAAGATAGGAAGGTTGGGGTCAGAAAATTCTGCTCCTTCTGCTGCTGCCCACACAACAATTTGTTCACTGCACACTGGACAAGACTCTGACAGCATTGGTTAGTCGGTTGAGGATTGATAAATACATCTGAGTATCACCTGCGTACTGATGACACCTGACTCTGAACAAATGACCTCCCTCAGTGTCCTTGTATGCACAGGTGTGGTGAGAGCATAAAGTTGTGGTATTCTTCAAATCGAAGTTTTCAGATTCAACCCATTCCTCCTCTAACCAAAACCAGCAGGAACTGGTGACCCTATTTCTATTTCTTACAGCCATAAAGGTAAAGGTTCTCCTCGTACATATGTGCTAGTCTTTCCTGACTCTAGGGGACAGTGCTCATCTCCATTTCAAAGCCGAAGAGCCAGCACTGTCCGAAGACGTCTCCGTGCTCATGTGGCCGGCATGACTCAACGCCAAAGGCGCACGGAATTCTGTTTCCTTCCCACCAAAGGTGGTCCATATTTTGCTACTTGCATTTTTTACGTGCTTTCAAACTGCTAGGTTGGCAGAAGCTGGGACAAGTTACAGCCATAGAATATTTTAAACGTTTGATTGAAATGCACGAGTACCCAACTTCCGTCGAGGGAAATACAGTAATGCCCAAAATCTGTCAGTGATAGGTAGACTAAACTAGAAAATTAACTCCATAGGAAGACTAAAATTACTATTATTGCGATAAGTATAAAAACAGAATTTTGTCAGTCGGATTATGTAGTAACCTTCTCTTTTTATTTATACGTCAGTAAATTAAGAAGCATCTGAGTCATTTCTGAATATTATCTGTCTGTTGTGGACTTAAAACAAGTTTCACTTTTCATTAACTTAGCAACAGATCTTGAATATCTCCATCTGTAAAGTCAGATATTGCAGGAACTACTAGCCTAGGATTGCCATGTTTCTCTTGAAAATTTAAAATATAATGTAGGATCCCTGTAATTCAGATACATATTTTGGGTACCGGGGCCCCCAATGAAAAAGTTACTAGGACACTAAGGATGTTGTGAATTAAGAGAGTTTGGGAATCGCTGTTCTTCACAGCAGCTCAGGGAATAATCTTGAGGAAGGAATCACCCTAAAAAGGATAGCTGGCTGGTAATCAGCCAATGCAATAAAACTGCAGAAATAATTAAATGTCACTACTTTTAACCCAACAGTTTAATCCCTAATATGGGTCCTTATGTATACTTAGCTGGTTCACTTGGTTGTTTTCCTCCAAGGGTTTTCCAGGCTTCTCTTCTGACATTTCATCTTTTGGTGTTTCTTGGAAAACCTAGCTCCTCCCCCTTCTTCCTCCATGGGATTAGCAATAGTACTTAGACTTATATACCACTTGACAGTGCTTTACAGCCCTCTCTAAGTGGTTTACAGAGTCAGCCTATTGCCCCCAACAATCTGGGTTCTTATTTCATCAACTTTGGGAGGGGTGGACGGCTGAGTCAACTTTGAGCCGATGAGGATTGAACTGCTTGCAGTTGGCAGAATTAGCCTGCAACGCTACATTCTACCCACTGCGCCACCACGGCTCCTCATTAATGCACAGTAAGAGGCTGCAGAAGAGCGACCTGGTCCAAGGTTCTCATCATCTGGCCATTCCAGGCACAAACAGAGGTCTACAACAAACGACCCACCAGACTCTCAGGAAAAACTTCACATGTCCTCTAAAACTCCTTCAGATTCATCAGGCACCTGGTGCAGACAGCCTAATAAGAGCTGTGTTGGCACAGTGGTTAGAAGGCAATACTGCGGGCTAGTTCTGCCGATTGCCAGCAGTTCAATTCTCACCAGCTCAAGGTTGACTCAGCCTTCCATCCTTCCGAGGTCGGTAAAATGAGGACCCCAGATTGTTGGGGACAACAGGCTGACTCTGTAAACTGCTTAGAGAGGGCTGTGAAAGCACTTTGAAGCAGTATGTAAGTCTAAGTGCTATTGCTTATAGGTCATATCTTCTTGTAGGGGGAGGAGAAAATTGCACAGGCACACCAAAATAGCAACCAAAGAGAGATCTAACCATGGCAAAGGACTGATGTAATGTACTCCACTTTAGACCACATCACAGCTACCCCAAGGACCAAAACCAGATTTAATGTGTGATGTCTGGTTCTTTTGATGACTGGGTTGCCATGAGCTCCTTAGCCATCCCGAATTCAATGCCATCAAGGGGAAGGTTAAAATCCCCAAGGACCATCAGCCCCAGGGTATCAACCACTAATTCGGCAAGGGAATCAATGGTTTAAGTGAACTCCTCCAAACCACCATATATTGCCCTTACAGATATTAAACACACTCCCCTTTTTTTTTTTTGCTTCAAGTTTAATCAACGCACAATTACAATTTGCAAACACATTACTCTGAGTACACATTTAGGAATGAAACGTGCTCTTTTACTACAAGTATGGATTCTGCATATGAGAGAAGAACTAAACACTGCCCATTGCCCACCTACCCTGAGGCCGATAATGACACTATCAGGACTGCTCACCTGTAAGCTCTGGAGGAGGCAGGCCAGGGGGTTGGAGCCTGCTAGGAAGGGCAGCTGTCCTTGGAAGAGCTGGATTCCGAGAGGCCCTTGCAGACTGGGTGGCAAAAGAGGCTGCTGGGCCTGGAGAAGAGGACTTCCAATCAGTGAGGGGCCTGAGGCTGGGTTCAGGGATGGAAGATCACCTTCACGTGGGCAAAAGGGAGGAGAATGTCAACTCTGCTGCTGGCATGTAGCTATCACCAGCACCCATCCCAAATACTTCTAGGGGGTACTAGCAGTAAGCCTTTGTAAGCCTCTTTTCTCCCCTCCAAACTTACAGTGAAGTGCCGGAAGGTCTGGAGGACTTTTATCTGTTATCCAATTTTGGCACGTTCAGAAGGTATCTGAAAGAGGCATCGATGTCCATACAACTGCCTTTGTTTGCAGTGGATTAAATCAGGCACGGGTAGCTGAACTGAAGAATTGTCCCTTTACAACCATTCCTGCACAGCCTAGTAAGTGTAACTCTATTCCCTCTCCACCCAATCATGTCAGCAGGGGAATGCCACAAGGGGAGAAGCAAGTTGTTGGCACGTCCACATTGAGCAAGTACTCTGCACCAACTGCAGCTCTCCAGAGGTGGTCAACCACAGGTGATCCTTGCTCACTGATGCCTCATTTAATGACAGTTCAAAGTTATGATGGTGTAAAGAAAAACCAGCTTGCGGTTATGACCAATCCTCACATTTATGACTATTGTACAGGGTGTACAATATATCTATGGTTTTTTTTTAAATTTAAATCAGATTTTTAAAATTTAAATCAGATTTTTAAAAATTCAAATTGGATTTCTTTTTTATTTCTATCAAATTTATAGTTTTCTATTTGATACATTAATAATTTAGTTTATTCAGCATGAAATGGAGCTTAGTTATCTAGCATGAAGCTGTATATCCCGCAAAATTTACATTTTTGGTAAACTCATTCAAGGAATCCAAGCTCTGCAAGCTAAATAGGAAACCTTCATTTTGTTTGCAAATAATAATATTAAAGATTCTAACTATCAGCAAGAATGAGTCCTTACATTTAAAGAGCACCTGTCATTTCAGATCCATCATGGCAGTGCCTGTTGGCGGGCATCCATTCACCTGCTGCCCATCACGTCCCTCACCTTGTTGTGTCCCTGCCGCATCACCAGCCGTCCCATTAAAGTGAATGGGACTGTCGGTGAGTCAACAGCGGGTCAGAGGAGGAGCCACTGTGGGACAGAGATGACAGCTGCTCTTTAAAAATTATGATTTAAATCGAGGTGATTTAAATCGAGCCTTTTTACTTAGTGATTTAAATCGTGATTTAAATCACCTCGATTTAAATCAAATCCACCCTGCTAGTGTAGCAACCCATGGTCCCGTAATTTAGGCACTTTGCAATCGGTGTGAATTTATGACCGTTGCAGTCTTCCATGGTCACATGATTCAGCTTCTGACAAGCAGAGTTAAGGAAGAACAAAGAAGTAAAATCACAAGGCATGGTCACATGATACCTCACTTAATGACTGCTGAATCACTTAATAACAAAGGGAAGTGGGCTCCTAAGTCGATCCCAATTTAGTAAGAGTGCTGTTGGTCTCTGTTGCGATTGATAAGTGAGGACTGCTGCAAAACTCCACTTATCTCCTGCCTGGAAGAATCAGACTGGAGAAAGTGAAGAGCAAAACATTAGAGCGATAGGACATCTGTGAGGGACAGCCTCTTTCTGCTTAGGGGCAGTCATTTGGGCTTTAATATCTTCACCTTTCCCAGGAGTTTGGCATCGGATAACATGACTATCAACTCACCCAGAAGTGTGGTACTCAGCAGCGGGTTGACGAGCTGGGGCAATATGGGATTCAGACGCCCAGAGGCACTGGGGGTACCCTCAGTAGTTGTCGGTGTGGTGTTAGTGGAGGTAGGTGCCACAGGAGTGTTAGCCAGTCCAGTCTGGAAGGACAGGAAAGGTCTGAGACAGGAGCAGAGCCATCGGAACGAGCCCCTCAGATGATTTTAGGAGAGAATGCAAAGCTGTTGCTCAGGCTCAGCCACCAGGTTTGACCCTAAACAGGGTTTCTTTCATTTAAAGCAGGCGCAGAGCTCTTTAAATATTGGTTCTTTGATTATCCAACAACTAGTTCGTAACTCTTAATGCAAAGTCTCCTTGGAATCACACTTTCTTAATACATAAAGTCAACAGATCAGTATTATCTCCGTACTAGCTGGAAATATCTTGCGAAGGCTCTGCTAAACAGCAACTATATTCCTTCCA
Organism: Ahaetulla prasina; assembly: GCF_028640845.1. NCBI lineage: Eukaryota > Metazoa > Chordata > Lepidosauria > Squamata > Colubridae > Ahaetulla > Ahaetulla prasina. Next base: position 165,956,234 of record NC_080540.1, read on the forward strand.
ACCTTTCATGTTCCTAAGGTAGCCTTCAACCCAGGGGTGAAATCCAGCAGGTTCTGACAGGTTCTGGAAATTCTGAGCAGTTCGGAGAACCGGCAAATACCCCCTCTGGTTGGCCCCAGAGTGGGAAGGGAATGGAGATTTTGCAATATCCTTCCCCTGGAGTGGGGAGGGAATGGGGATTTTGCAGTATCTTTCCCATGCCACCAAGCCACGCCCAAAGAACTGGTAGTAAAAAAATTTGGATTTCACCACTGCTTCAACCTATGATCCAATCCCACAAGATCCTTGTAATGAGGGAGGCCGATGCACTCCCCATCCGATCCTATCGCGTCTCAATCAAATGAAAAACGTCTAAAAGCAACTGACCCCTTGCACAAACTTCTTACCTGTGTGGGGCTCGGTCCTGTGTCAGAAGAGCCCAGGCCGGTTGCCAACAGTGCCGAGTTTAAAGCTAGGATAGCTGAAGGGGTGGAAAGTGCTGGGAAGAGCAGGGGCTGCAGAGTTTCAGGCAAGCTGGCGAAGGGCTCCAACAATGGCTCCGTTGTCGCTGCTTCCCTCTGCCCTTCATAAGCCGCCTCTGGCAGCGCCAACAGTGATGCCAGGAGCCCACTTGGCTGTTGTAGCAAATCCAGGCTGGGCAGCACCAGAGGCAACAAGGGCTGTCCGTCTGGCTCCTCCTGCAGGTTAAGAGGGGGAAGTGGCGTCTCTGGGCCCAAGGTCAGCGAGAAGGGGAAGGAGCCCAGGGGGAACAGCCCAGGAGGTAGAGCATTCCCAAACGGCAGTGCTTGTTCCTGTGCCAGGAAAGGGAACGGATCGGTGCCTGTGGGCAGCGGGCAGCCCACGCCCCCACCTTCCACTGTGCTGGTGGTGACAGTAACAGGGCTGGGGGCGAGAGGGGCTTTGGGTGTCATGAGTGAAGCCGAAGCAGCAGCACCTGGAGGAAAGAAAACAAAGGCATCACCAATCACAGGAATGGCCACAACCCTCCCTCAAGGGATGCTTGTTCCCAGAATGCACTGCACTTTGGAGATGCCCCTTTGCCTGACGTCCAAGCCAGAGCACCTGCCCAGTGTCATCTGTAGCCAAACTCTCAGCAGGCACTTACTCCACTTAACTCCTTACGCAAGTATTTACAGTGGACCGTGTAGGCTTGCAAGCAACTTTTTGGGATGCCAGGGTTCCTGTATATTTTAAGGGATATTCCAGGGGTGAAATGCTCCCGGTTCGGACCGGATCACCAGACCTGGTAGCGATGGAGGCAGGTGGTTCGGAAAACCGGTAGCAAAAATCCCTCCTTTAATGCTTTTAAAAGGCTCTGATGATCCCAGCTGAGCCGTGCGATCATCAGAGGTTTTTTTGCTTTTTCGTTTTATTTTTAAAAACATTTTTTCTTCGGCTGAAAAAATGCTTTTAAATGTAAAAAAAAAAAAAGGCTCTGATGATCGTGCGGCTCAGCTGGGATCGTCAGAGCCTTTTAAAAGCATTTTTTCTACAAGCTCTTCAGCCGAAGAGGTTGTAGAAAAAATGCTTTTAAAAGAAAAAAAAAAGTTGGCCACGCCTACCCAGTCACATTATGCCCCCCCCCAAGCCACACCCATAGAACCAGTAGTAACAAATTTTACCTTTCACCACTGGGATATACAGAGGGGAAAATTCATCACGGTGCATCTTGCTAAAGGCTTAGGAGTTTTATCCTTTCTACTCTTCAACCTCAGAGTTAGTAACTGTACTTGAATAATTCTAACAATTTAATTCAGAGACCAGTGAAATCTTCTGTGACTATAGATCACCACTGAGGCACTTATCAGCCCACCATTCAGTCTTGCCTACTTCTCCTCTGATGAGGCATCAACTTTTAAGCCTTCCATCAATAGCAGTCTAATCTATAGATATTAGGAGGAGATATTTAGTTTTCACATAAAGGTTTATGTGACTGAAATTTTGTACTAAGCCATTGTAGCAGGGGTGAAATCCAGCAGGTTCTGGAGAACCGGTAGCAGAAATTTTGAGCAGTTTGGAAAACCGCAAATACCATCTCTGGCTGGCCCCAGAGTGGGGAGGGAATGGGGATTTTGCAGTATCCTTCCCCTGCCATGCCCACCAAGCCACACCCACAGAACTGGTAGTAAAAAAAATTGGATTTCACCACTGCATCGTAGGCTTTGCTTTCGTTGGAAAAGACCCCGAGATTGGGAAAGATTAAAGGCAAAAGGAAGAGGGGACGGCAGAGGATGAGCTGGTTAGATAATGCCATTGACACAATGGACATGGATTTGGGCAAACTCTGGGAGATAACAGAAGACAGGGTGTGCTGGATCCATGGGTCGTGAGGAGTCAGACATGACTGAGCAACATCGAAAATACTTTGTTCGGGTTGACAGGATTGGCTGTCAGCACTGATTTGCAAAAACATAGTTTTTAGTTTAGCATAGTATAAACCCACTTGACTGTAGCTTATTCAGCAGGCCTTAATGAAAACAAAACTAGTTTAATGTAACACAGGAATCCAATCAATGTTTCTTTTACATTATGATGTAATTAAATAAGTGTTCCTAGGGCAGCACTGGACAGCTACTTTTCCTGAATGTTGTTTTCCTTTTTTAATTGTCCCTACTATGAATGTCACTGTTCGGAGGCAGGTGGGGAGGGGAATAACCTTCTACACCTGTTCCCGTGATGGAAGGTAGAGGGCAATATAGTAGTCAGAATGGCATTATGTTAATGGCCGGACTACTGCTCCTCGCCACTCCTCCTCCTCCATTCCTCAATCTGTAAGTTTCAAGACGGGAAGAAAACAATACAACCGGCACGCCTGGCAGTAAGAAGCAGCAGTTTATCTAACTGCAAAGGATAAAGTTTAAACCACGGCCAGTTGTTCACTGTGCCCTCTGCCAAGGTGTAAGCCACATGTACCACAACAAAGGTTGGCTTGAGTAAACTTTCACAGAATGGGGTATACCACAGACCTTCTCCCATAGCTATTTCTCTCTGGGTAACATTAAACAAAAGCAAAGGCCTATGTTCAAACGCCCGATTAATGGGTACCTCTGATTATTCAATGCCCACCTCCTCCATTTCATACGTATTTTATTTTGCTCAGACATTAACCTGTTGTAAATATCATTCGAACCAGAATCTGTAACTGGTGACAAGCCTTGATTATAAATTCAGGATTGCATAGCCTGAACTTTGCATGATCAGATGGCAATTCAACTTGGGCAGGGCCTTTTGGTTCAGCAGAGATAAGATCTGCTTTCCTGGCCAAGAAAAGGGAGGCAAGGCAATCAGGAGGTGTGACTGCCATGGGACCGGCGATTCCCTGCCTTTTTTTATTTCCCTTAAAGAGAAGAAGAAACAAACTCTCCAGGACCCTCAGACAGCTGTCACTCAGCTGCAGCTCCCAATCTGGGGAAGGACAAAAACATGATGACGGCCACCTCCGCTTCCATGTACAAACCTACCTGGGGGTCCATGGGATGCAAGCGGGGAGGTGGGAGGTTTTGGCTGTGTGGAACTCCCTGAGATCTGTTCGGAAGACGCAGAAGCCAGCTGACCAAAGAGGCTGAGGAGTTGGCTGTTGAAGTCCTGGAAGGGGGGCAAAGAATTGGGACTGTCGCCAGCAGGGGCCTGGAGAAGTGGGGGCAGGCCTGGCGTAGGTGAACTCCCGGGAGGAGCCAGCAGACTGAGCAGAGAGGCCAGCGGCTGTACCGGGGTGGCTGAGCTTGGGGGTCCATTCTTGGCCTCTCCTCCGGGGGGCTGGTCCCTAGGCCAGGGGTGTCGGGTCAGTGTCTCCTCAGGATGGGTGACCCCCGCCTGCCCTGCGTGGGAATCCTTGAGCAGGCGCAGGACAGTGGGGGAGCGACGTTGCCGCCGAGGTGTCCGCCCGCCGACCACTGACAGCAGCAAGCGGTTGGGTAAAGTGCTGGCAGCCAGCTCATCGGGACGCCCCCTGCTGGCCAGCTGGGCCTTGGCAGCTGCGCTCAACAAACTGCTGGCTGGGAAAGAGCCTGGGCCCTGTGGAGGAAGGAGCAGCAGGCCAGGCGGTCCTTTGCCTTCCGGGGCAGCTCCTAAGGGCACTGAGGGCAGGTTATTGCTGCTTTGGTTGGTTAAGGCGTTGGTCGGGGGTGCTGCGTCCAAGCTGGAGGGCCTAGAAGCCAGGCGGTGTCCAGAGGGGCCCTGCTCGGAGGAGGCGGAGGAGTGCCGTGACCGCTGTGGAGAAGGCTCAGCGCTGCCTGCTGACGAAGAAACGGAGGAGAGGCTGGTGGGGGCGGGCGAGCCGGCAGCACTCGCCTGCGAGCCAAGAGGGATGGAACGACCACTCCAGGGGCTGCCCTCTTGACCAGGCCCCATTTCATCTAGCAAGGGGAAGAGGAAACTGTTGGATGAATAGGGCCGGGGCGATGCATCTGCTGAGGTCTTGCTGGGCAGGAAAGAACTCCCAGCAGCATTCAGTTCAGACGGGAAGGTTGGGCGGGCACCGCCATTGACAGTGGGTGGCAGACGGCCTGGGAAGACATCCCCAAAGAAAGCGTTGTGATGGCGGGGAAAGGAAGAGCTTGGACCAGACCAGACACTGCCGTAACGATCAGAGGGACATTGCAAGGAGAGATCTGGCCCCTTGGGCAAGCTGGTTGGAGCTTTGCTGGAAAGAGTCTGCTGCAGGCAAGTGCTGGACCCTGGCATGGCTGGCTGAGGTGGCAGAGTCATCCCAGCCCCTGTAAACAGAGGAAAAGGTAATTATTCTCCAAAAGGAAGGACAAGTAGGAACCCCCAACTTACACCAAAAGGCTGGCTAGCTGCTTGGATGGAATGAGAACACAGAAGATTAGATAGGAGGGGCCAAAAGATAAATTTAAAAATCAAGCTTCCTTTAAACAAGTTGGGACATCCAAGTTTCTCCACCTCAGCAATAAGATAGAAAAACCAATCTTCATCACATTTCACACCTTCAGAGGCATATTTGTTCCCCGTTTTAAGACACCCTTTTTTTTTTACAATTGTGCCAATAATGCCATTATTGTGGCATTATTACTATCAGTGGTATTATCATTATTTATAGTTTTTATTTTTGTTGCTTGTTGCTTTTAATCCTACGCTTGCCATCCAGAACCATAGAGTTGCAAGATGGGCAGCTATCTACACTGCCATATTAAATCAATAAGATCATTGTAAGCTGCCCAGAGTTGTTGGATATGAGATGGGCAGCAAATAAATTGAAAGAAAGAAAGAAAGAAAGAAAGAAAGAAAGAAAGAAAGAAAGAAAGAAAGAAAGAAAGAAAGAAAGAAAAAGAATTCTTATTCAGACTTGATAGACAGCAAATAAATTTTATAGAGAGAGATGATAGATAGATAGATAGACAGACAGACAGACAGACAGACAGATTGACCGATCTTGGCATGGCTTCTATCCTGTTTCCCCCAAAATAAGACATCCCCTGATAATAAATTAAATTATTAATTAAAATTAATATTAATTAATAATTTAATAATAATAATAATAATTAAATAATAATATTTTATTATTATTATTATTATTATTATTATTATTATTATTATTATTATTATTATTATTAATAATAATAATAATAATAATAATAATAAGCCCAATCAGGCTTTTGAGCGCATCGCAATACAGTCAAGCGCTTATTTCAGGGTTCAAAAAAAAAAAAAAAAAAAAAGACAGTGTCTTATTTTTGAGGAAACACAGCATTTAGAAAGTTAATCCAGAATTTTTACTCAGACTCTTGCTCACCCTAAGCAAGAGGCCAAATGTGAAGCACTGGGACAAAGAACAGATGAAGAAAAGAAGAAAACAAACCAGGCCATTCATCAAACGACACAGTTACCTGGCCCCAGAGGTGGTAGGCCCAGCGGTCCATGGCTCTCCATGCTGCGATAAAGTGTTGCCATCGCCACAATTTTCCGCCGGTGATTGCAGAGCTTGGTCATGTCTTGGTCTCCCTTGCTGCCTTCACTCCCAATCACCATTGCTGCAGGGTCGAAGTTGAAAACCTAACCACAATGGGGAAAGGTTTAATGACTGAATACCCACCCTTCCTTCATCTGACAAAAGGTGCTACGGGAGGAATCTACCCATTCATTCTTTGGTTCTACTAGGGATCAGGACTGTCACTGAACATCAGAAACCTCATGAGTTTCTATGAAGGATCTTCCACTGATTTCAGGGGGATTTACGTGGAGGAGCACCACCTCCAGCCCCTGATAATACACGCTGTGATCATTTAAACCCGTGTTTCATCTGAATGAAATGTAACCCAACTAAGCATTTTCTAGGTTTCAACTCTTACTCTTTTTGAGCGCAAGCCACAGCAAGCTACTCAAAGACCACGTATGGTGGCTTGGCTTGGATTTCCTCCCCTGGGTTTAAGGGTGTGCAGGGCCACAAGCCAAAGCATTCTGCCTTTCTATACAAGTGTGTACTTATGGTAGCTAACTGTAATTAAAATACAGAGCACAAAATGAACCACTTTAAAAAGGAGAGTCAAACTGACAGTTAAAAGACAAACGGAAGAGTGTGTTTTGATTGCTCTTAGAAAGAAAGGGGAGTGGGTGTTAAATGCAGTTGTTCAAAAACTCTATTCCACCACCTGGAAGGCTGACTTCTTTGGCCAGTTAAAAGAGACTGAGAGTGGTGTGTGTGTGTGTGTGTGTGTGTGTGCGCGTTTAAAAGAGCCTCTCCCACAGATTTTAATTGCCAATCAAGTATATAATGTGAGGGAGTGAGGGAGTTTATCTCTATTCCACTGACAATAAATAAGACCTCCCACAGCACATACCGTTGTAGTTTAGCGCAGCCTTCCTCAAACTGGTGTCCTACAGATGTGCCATAATTCAGTTTCAGATATACTCCCAAACAGCCCTAGCCAACAGGCAAGATTAAAAGAAGCTGGAAAGCTAAGGTGGTAAATCATGTTCTTAGTTGATCTATCAGCTGACTAGCAAGAAATATGTCCCAGTGATAAAGCACACACTTTGCATGTAAATGTTTCCAGGCTCCATTCCTACCACCTGCATAAAGGCTGAGAAAGACACCTGGCTAAAACTAGAAAGCTCTAATCAGCCAGCTAGAAAACCTAGAAGGATCCACTGATTTGCTGTAAGAGTTTCCTACGCTCCTTGTCATGTGTTATTGGCCTCTTATGCTTGTGGGGATTTGTTTCCGCGTAGGCAAATAAAAAATTCTACCCCAGAATCTCTCAACATCAGATACTAATCGGCTTCTCTCTTCACTCCTCTCTCTACCTTGTGCACGTTGAGGGGACACTCCAGCCCACACTTGCAAGTGCCGTCCGCCAGCAGATACGCACGAGTCTGCTCCAATGAAGCCAAGCTCGTCCCGCTAGGACTGGGAGAAAGAAAAGAGGGACAGGCCAGATTAGCACGAAAGCGGTGGCGGAGAGCAGAGGAGAAAGAAAGACATGGTCGGGGGCAGGCTGTACCTGATATAGCACACTCTGCCCTCTTCCACCCTGCGCTGCCAGCCCACAGGCACAGGTGTGACTGCTGGACGCCCACCTCGATCCACACCAGAGCAATCATCGCCGCCATTCATTGTGCTCCCTCAGCGCTTGGGTACCTAGAAAAACTCATGGTGGTTAGGATGGAAGGCACCATAGTCATTAAAAGAGCATCGAGAGCAGCAGTAGGAGAGGATCCTAGCTACCGTAGTATTCGCGGGGGTGGAAATGCAAGAGATGGGTAACCTTAGTTCCAAAGAGCTGGGGCTAGATTCTAAGCTGAAAAGGATGAGGCCAACTTGTACAGGCCCGACAGCCTTTGAGGGGCTGCAAGGTCTTTAAGGCATCTGCTACCTTTACAAAACAAACATGAGATTTCACCCTCAGCCTTGCTCAAAAACCTGGCATCTGAAACTGGGCCCCCACCTCTAAAGTCTCCCAACTCAGGTAAACAGCCCGCCACTGAGCCTGCCACTGAGCCTTTCCTATCAGGGAAAGGTGAGATTAGCTCTAGGACTGCAAGAGGCTTTGTGTCATGGGTAAGAGTTATTATTAGCTGAGCCAGCAACAGAATGGCTTCAGGCCAAGCTACACAAACCAAGAGAATCACACTTTGGGGACCTCCACCACCTCAAATTTCAAGTAGAAGGGAGTCCCATTTTCTTTTACAATGGATTTTTTTAAAAAAAGGATAATAACAACTCCCAATATAATTCCCTACTAATTTACAAAAGTCCAAAGTAGCACAGTCGTGGAAGAGCTCACTCCCGGGATGGTATGCTAAGATTCTGGGGAACGGCAGAAAGGTTGGGGGTTCATTCAAAAGAAAGAGAGCAAACAGGTAGCTGGAGAGAATAAAAGAGGGAGACAGAAGGGTGGCACTGCCTGAACTAGGGTGCTAGTAAGACAAGGCTTAAACCAGCAGAAGATCTGAAGGGAGTCAGAGAAACAGATTTGCATTATCCAAGTCCCCTCACCCCCTCCTCTCCCAATTGAGTGGGCAGTTCTGCCCTACTAAACAAAATCAGGAAAGCGCCATGAAACAGCAAACAGCTGGCTGATCCTTTAATCCAGCTCTGCTATGCAGATGGCTCCTACCTGCTCATGGCTGCAAACCTCGCGGCAGGCGATGTTAAGGCTGGGTGTGTTCCCTTGAGGCACTCATAGTCAGTCCAGCGGCCTCTCTTCTGAGAATCCAGATGGTGACCTGTCCAGCAAGCTCACGCCACTCAGGAGCCACACTAGCCTACCCCTGGAAAGGAAGGAGAACATGAGGTTGAGGCTACTCAAGTGAGGAGGAAGAGGGAGATAAGATTCTCTACAATTGTTTTGATAGAAAATATCTGGGTCAAATACTTGTTTTTTGGGGGGACGACACGGGGGCTAATGTTAGGACACCATTCTAATGTGTTGCTACTGTTCCAGTCTGGATTGGTAAAAGTTCTTGTTACTTTAAAATGAATCACACTTTACTATTTGGTGTGGTACAAGGAAGTGATAGATAGACGCCCAAGGAAAACAAGGCCTACCATTAGATTCCCAATTATTACGGAGGATTAAAATCCCAGTTTAAAGTGGGGGTGGGAGGGAATATTTGAATGTAACAGCAGGACAGAAGTTAAAATATAAGGCTGTGGCAACCCTTGGGGAAACTGACCTGCATGTATTGATACATATGATATATATTGTACACCATCGGATCCCGCTTTCTGAACATAATCTACACAAAAGTAAATCCTTAAAGAGAAAACAGTCTAGAAATAACCAACTTGGAATACACAGATATTTTGGGTAAAAGTTCCTGTATGACACACAACCAGTTAATCATGGATTCTGGGCATCATAGTCCAAAGTGGATTATAATGGGGGAACCACCAGGTTATCTCCTGATCCTGAACCTAATCCAGGTTCAATCTCTGGCATGTTCAGACAGAAAAATCTTGCCTAAAACCTTGGCAAAACATGACTAGTCCATGTTGGTAATATAGTACCGTACTGGATTAGTTGGACCAATGGCCTGATTTAACGTAAAACAACTTTCTATATTCCTCCTGGCAAATAAACATTTAACCAATCATAGGAAAGGGTTTCAAGTCCAGCCCATTCCACGTTGCATGCAAAATCCAGAAATCATCTCTACTAATCTAGAATACTCCTCCCTAAGCGCATGACTTATAATGAGTGTTATAAAAGCGAACCAATGGCCAATTCCTTTGGGTGCACATCTAAATCATATGCTAATTTTTCTTATTCATAAGAGTGGCATTTCTAGGCAGATAGAAAGATGCAGACAAGATATTGATTTCTCCCATGCCACAAAGAAAAGAAGCTTCTACAGAAACATGTCGATGCTAGCTGAATCTTAGGAATGAAAAATTCAGAGTATGACTAATGGATCGAATGTTATACAAATAGCCCACAAAACGCCTGTGGCCCATCTCCATATATACAAATGTGTTAGCCTATACAGACAACTAAGCATTTATTTTTAGAAAGCTCTTTGGCTGATTAGCCAAAGGCAAATCTTTGTCACCTTAAAACGATTAGAAGAAATGCTTATTTAGAATTCTGAACATTATTTATTTTATTTCTATCCCTCCTTTATTATTTTTACAAATAACTCAAGGCAGTGAACATATCCAATACATCTTTCTCCTATTTTCCCCACAACCACCTCGTGGCTTGGAATGAGAGAGAGTGAACGGGCCAAAGTCAGCCTGCTGGCTTTTATAGCTAAGGCAGGACTTGAACTCATAGTCTCCTACTTGCTGGTTGAGGAACTCTGGGAATTGAAGTCCACAAGTCTTAAAAGAGCCAAGTTTGCAGACCCTTGGTCTAGACTGGCTCTCACATTAGCTGAAAAATCTACACTCATCAGGCTAGCCAAGGATTAAACAATAGGGAGACAACATATTATATTTCTCTTCACTGCAGTCATAAAAAGTGACTGAAAATGATAGCCCAATTAGAATTAATTACTAATAGAGGAAAAAACAGATTAATTTCATGTATTGTGTTAAGTCAATATTTCTTTAACCATGGTTACCAAATCAACCACAATTAAGCCAAGACTAAATGAATCACATGTATATAGTTAGTATACTCTTAATATGCTATGAACCAGATCACAGCTTGAAATGCTCTACTCTTAGCGCCTTTTAACAGTAGCAGAAAACAGAAGAGAAAAAAAGAGAATCTGTACTAATTCTACCGATCAGGTGAGTGTAAAAAGCATAAGACAGGATCAGCAGTTAAAAAGTTGGCAGTTCCTCTCACCACACAAAAAATCGATTAAAATATATCTAAAGAATTCAGAAATACAGGGGAAAAATATTAGGAATGGTTAATAAACCTGCTGACACATTGATTGGCTCCTCCCATTTACTCACTAACAGAGCTAAAGGTAGACTGGGCTAGAGCAGTATAAAAGCAGATTTCTTATTTCAGAGCAGGTGAATGTAAACAATTTTTGTGTGTGTGCCTAGGTCTTTTTTTTTTCTTTTGAGGAAAGATCTGAAAGCAATGCTGAAGCAATAGGGGGGAAAAATCCTCTTTCTTTTGAAACCATATGTGGTGTTTCAACTTACACCTATATTATACAATCTATATTTGTTTACATTTTAAAAAAATCACTATAAACAACAGGGGAAAATCAGAAGGATGTTCATCTTATCATCCTTAAAGACAGCCCTATTCCTGAAATTGGGCCCTGTCATATTAGTTGCTCCTCTGAGTGAAACTTAACACCTACATCTAAAGTGGCTGCCAATGAAACAATGAGGTAAAGACAGTTCCACATCCAAGTTAAAGTGCCCAGGCCTTGTATTGTGACTGACTATGGCTTAGGTAGTTCTGGTTCTGTTGCAAAGAAATCAACAGTATATAGGTTTTAGTATGTATTTTATACTAAGTATATATTTTAAAATGTTAAGACTTGTCCACATGTTTTCTGAATATATTCAAGTCATTTGATTCTTTGGAGGGGACTTTTTAAAGCAGTATAGAAAATTATACTGACCCACTGCAGAGGATAAAAAGTCAAAAACTATATTCAGGAACCTGATTGCCGCAGTTTAATAGAAGTTGGCAACATGGTCAGGATCTTGTAACGCAGGATAGATATCCTCCACCAGGATACAGGTAGTCCTCGACTTATAACAGTTCATTTAATGACCATTCAAAATTACAACGGTATTGAGGAAAGTGACTGACCATTTTTCATTCTTACAACCATTGCAGCATCCCCATGGTCACATGATCAAAATTCAGACACTTGGAAACTGACTTATATTTATGACAGTTGCAATGTCGTGGGGTCATGTGATTACCTTTTGAGATTTTCTGATAAGCAAAGTCAATAGGGAAGCCAGATTCCCTTAACAAATGTGTTACTAACTTAACAACTGCAGTGATTCACTTAACAAGCGTGGCAAGAAAGGTCATAAAATGGGGCAAAACTCATTTAACCCGTCTTACTTAGCAACATAAATTTTGAGCTCAGTTGTGGTCATAAGTCAAGGACTACCTGTAATCAAATGTATGCAGCAAAAAGATTAGACTACTCTCTCGATTGTATAACTGCACTCTGATTAACTTGGAACAAGGCTAGCATTGTTTATATTCTGCAAGGTGTGTTTACCTAATCTAGTTATTTTCAACAAACCTATACTGCACATTTTGAACAATTGGTAATATTGTAGAATCAAACCTAGTTCTTTTTTGGGGGATGGGGAGGGGAATACAATACCCTGTGCTTTCCAGTTGTGCTCAACTTCAGCTTCCCTAGCTACATAATAATAATTGCATGTAATTCTGGGAACTGTAGTCCAAAATATCTGGAAGGTAGCATATTCTCAAATGCATCAAAATAAAGAAAATAAAAATCGCAAGACAAACATGCCTGGCTGAAAATGTATATTGTGCCATTAATTATTATAGCCTAGATTCCTGCAAGTTAATTCCCTCCACTAGAATCCTTTGCCCTTATCCAAAATAATGGGAACACAAGGGGATTTTGCATAGGAAGCGAGTGTAGCTTTCAAACTTTTTAACAATTACCAAGGTGTTACCCTCCCTGATAAGCAAATTCCTACTGAAGAAGATTCAGGGTGCTATTTACTTTCCAATTTCCCCCCCTAAAATTGATGCTTGGATGGCAACAGCCAGAGCAATTCTGTAATCTGAAGAAAAGGATTCTAAGAGAGTTACGTTCTACTCTTGCGTTTCCCAACCTAGTGCCCTCTGGATATGCTGGACCACTATTCCCACCATCCTTTTTACACAACACTTGACAGAAGACTTTCTGCATATTTTGGCTCTGACTTTGAGAAAGTTTATTAATCTCCTTTTATTTGGACTCCTATTGAAGGAGAGTCAGGAAAAATGGTCCTAACTACTTTTCTGGTGACTTTTTAACCTTTCAATCACACTGGAGGAAGCAAGTCCTCCTTTTACCTCCCCCTCCCCCCCCCAGTCTGAAAAGGCACCATCAATGCAAGAATGGGAAATACAGACACCAGATTCCAGGAGAACCCCTCTTAAAGAGAAATTTGTGGGGAAATATATTGGTGACCTGCATCTCTTCTGTCTACCCCCCTTTTTTTTCTTTTTTCTTTTTTTTTGCCACCTGCAGTTGGGAGAGCCTGAAAAGAAGGAGCTGGAAACAGCACCCAGTAATCTTTTGGTACTGCCCCTTCTTCCTTGGGTCATAGACGCAGATGAAGGGTGGCTGAACTTTTCCCACCGTAGCAGTAACCGAAGGTCTAGGCGTGAGGTTTGCAAACCCACCTCCCTCCCGAAGAAAGAGAGAACATAAGGCAACCAAGCACCCCGACAACCTTTCTCCTTAGCTTTTGTGCAATCGGGGTTTAAAAGAGAACCCGCCCCCTTTCCCCCAAATTCATTCCCTTTTGGTACAGGAAGAGTAGTTTTAAGAGGTGGCGGCCAAATCGCCCTTTCCCAGCAGCTCCTCTTTTAATGGAAAAGGCTGGGCAACTCCGGCAGAAGTTTGAACTGTCAAGAGAAGCTGCAGCGGGAGATCGGCTCGACTCCGGGCACTCACGACTCCCCTCGCCTATGCCAAATGCACCCCCGGATCCGACTTCAGAGTGTGCCCAGGGGGGGCCCTTTGGCACTTACCTTGGTTCATGGTGCCCCCTCCCCAGAAGCAGCTGCAAGCTCCAACTTGTAATCGCGTCTCTCTACGGGCGGCCACCCCCCACCTGCGGTGGGTGCCCGGTGGGTGGGTGCGTGGGTTGGGTGGGTGGGGGGTCAGGGTGCAGAGGATCGCTGGTGCTCTCCACCCCCACCCCCCAGTGCCTACCTCACTCCCTCCCTCCCCCCTGGACTCAGTGCCAGGAAGAGGAGGGGGTAGAGCAAGGGAGCTTCCTCCCTGGCATGCGCACTGGGGGCCGGGTGAGGGTGGAGGTTGGGGAGTGGGGGAACAGCCCTGGGAATTCCGTTCCCGACCTCCTCCGCTCTGCGCTTAGGGCGCAGGAGCTGCGCTTTGCGCGCAGGGCTCGCGGTAAAATCTGGACTGGGCCCTTTGGGTTGCTTCGAAGTCCCGGTGCGGAAAACGGAGCGGCACTCGCGGCAGTAAAGCCTGTCGCCTGTTGTTTGCGGCCTGCCTTGCCTTGCCTTGCCTTTGCCCACTAGCTCTTAAGATGCTCGGAAACGAACTGCTTGTCTGGAAGGCGCTCGCAGAGGTTTGGGCTGCCTTTGGGAAGGACCCGATCCCGTACCGCAGTGATCTTTTAAATGGGAATGAAGGATGAAGTCCTTACAGGGCCATCCTTGTTTTGCCTCCCAATTGATAGAATTTGTGTGTACTGTATATGCAGCTACATTAAAGTCAAGGTGGTCTATAAGATGATGGGAACCGTAGATGGTAAAAAGTTATTCTAGGGAATCTTCTTCCTCGTTCTGGGGAGAAAAGTAGAATCCAAAGTTGTTCTACCACAATGGGCAGAAACTTCCAAGGAAGCATTAAAAACGAATTAATGTAAGTTGCCTAAAGTCACAGGTACGAGATGGGTGGCTATAGAATAAATATACAGATTAATTTAACTACGATTCGCTCAACTAATCGACTGTATTTGGATAACTTACTGGAGTAAGTGGGGGATAGCAGGAGAAAACGTTTGTCTCCATGCCTGTGCTGATAACTTTCCAGAGGCATCTTACTGACAATGCCGCAAACAAAACCCTGAATAGAATTCTCACTTGATCCAGCAAAGAAGCTCTTTTTCTTTGGACAAATGAAAGTGCCATACAATCCAAACTAACAGGGAAGGAGCCTACAGATTCTCCTGCAACTTGTCTCAACCTCAGAAGTTGAGGTAGACAATTAGCTGTTATGTAATAATTGATAGAGATCCAGTGCCATGTAATTTAGCTTTTTTTCTTAAGCGCTCTGAACTGATAATTCACTACTGTTTGACTTATGGTTGTGCATTCAAGAGATGGTGCAATTGAGGTGTACCAATACCAGATACGATTTTAACTGGGATTTCAAAGGTGGGACGCTCTTCAGATGTTTTACTAATTTAACAGAACAGTTTCGGGTTCTGGATTTGACTCCCAAAACATGCTTTGAAGGCAAGAACATGACAGCCATCCAAAGTGCTGCATAGCCTATGATCTGTTTGACATAGATAGAGGTAAAAAGCTGTACATATTCAGCTAATTAAGCCTGAGCACAATTGGATGTTAAACATAAAGAAACCGACTTGAAGATCAAAACAATACATATCTTAATTATGAAAAATTTAATAGGACAATAGAAATATATGCAAAATATACATTAAGCAGACATGGGATCAAGGAAAGATTTTTCTCATAAGAAAAAAATGTTAAAATGCATAAATAGGCAATTGTATTGGCAATGGCATACCACCAAGCACGGTAAATTATGATTTGTGGTTCTTAGAAATGGAGCAGAAGCTGATAAAAAGTTATTTCATATTAAATAATTCAAAGGAAAATTATTTCTACAAGACTTGATGATTTATGCGCCATAAATCACATGTAAGTCTAATGCACTGTCCTTCACAGGCATCCAACAACATTCTGGCCAAAATAAAAATTTTGTCTTATACAGGTAGCCCTTGATTTAAAATGGTTTGTTTAGTGGCCATTCAAAGTTAAACGGCACTGACCGTTTTTCATAGTTACCACCTTTGCAGCATCCAAATTCTAACAATTCTAACAGTTTGGCAACTGGTTCATATGTATGACCTTCACTGTATCCCAGGGTCACCTGATTCCCTTTTGCAACCTTCTGACAAGCAAAGTCAATGGGAAAGTCAAATTTGCTTAACAACCGGATTACTAATCAACTGTAGTGATTCACTTAACAATTGTGGAAAGAAGTCGTACAATGGGCCAAGACTCACTTAACAAATGTCTCACTGAACAACAGAAATTTTGGGCTCAATTATGGCTGTAAGTTGAGGACTACCTGTACCATATATGTATTGAATAAACGTGTCCCATACAGACATCAAAAGCATTTCTGAACTGCTTTGGGAGGAAGACTCTGGATGAATTGCAACAGAAACACATCTGAGTTGATTAGTGGTCTTATTTGTGAACAGATGTCAAATATATAACATACAGTATAATTCTATGTAGCAAAACTTTAATGTAATTCTCATATAGGTTATTAATGTTCCCATTCTGCAATGCTGTAATTATGACAAAGAGCCATATTTTAATGTGGATTTGTATACTAGACTTTTAGGCTCAAGTCTATAAAATGTTGCAATTGTATAGTAGGGTACACAAGAATTCTTTAGAAGTTCTTGTGGAAGCTCTGAAGGTTCCCTGATAGCTTGGCCACCTCTACTAGACATCCCTTTAAGCAACACTGTGAGAGAAAACTGTATATTAGTGTGTATTATAGTGTGCACAAGAATTTCTAGGGGATATAAGCTGTGCCACTGGTAGAATATGTCAAATTTTTCAGCTTTCAATTTCCAAACATTCAGGGTTCTCAAAAGTTGTGGCGTGCCTTGGGGATTGTAAAGATATTTTGGTTACTTTAAAATAATTTAGATGTGCTTGACAAATAACTACCTAAATATCATAACTTTTTAACATTTTGTTTGTTTGTCGGGCCTGACTAGCATTTTCTGCAAACAGAATGGCACCATAGAATGTTTTGCAATTCAGAGCTCTACTTTCAATGCTATTTGTCAGGCAAAATGATATATGTAGAGGTTTGCTGATGAAAAACTGAGATTCTGGCTCACAAACATAACAATCAAATGAAATATCAAGTTATTCAAATTACACTGCCAATAAAATAAAGGTAGCTTCTCTCAAATTCATTTTCAAATGAAATAATCATAATATTCCAGTTTAAAAATTCAGGTCTTTTTTCTAAATCCGATTATTTGTTTTATATTAATTACTTGCAATTGCATTTTTACGAAACCTATTCAAGTGGCCTGAATCCCTTGAATGAAATCCATTCAAGAGTCTAGTATTTTGCTACTTGATACACAGAGAAGTTAGGCTTTTTCATATTGTTTAAAAGGATAAGTCATTTTGGTAACCCTATATGGGCACAGTTGGAAGTAGCCTGAATTTTTGTGCCAAGACCAATTTTGACACACTTACCTAAAATATTTTCTTTTCTAGACTAATATATAATTTTTATGTCTCCTTATTGTTTTATTAGTTTGTTCCCCCTAAACAAAGCATTGTTAGAATTGGACAAAGTTCTGTTGTCTCCTTTCTTTGATTAGATCTGAGGTGGAAAGACACACTATCCAGATATACACTTTTTTGGTGATCGCTTCTCTTCCCCAAGAAATTGCTTGCTTTTTATTTGAGGTGCAACTTTTAGATGTGACCAGTTAAAATGACTGGTTTAAAATGTTCTGATTAAGAAGAGCTTATTACAGACAGCAGATTGTTTTCAAAACCGAAACCATTTACAGGAGTTGGGCTTTCTGGAATTCCTATATGGCATCATTAAAAACCAAGGGAGAGAATGCTTTTTCTTCACAACTCTCGTTTTATTCAAAAGCAAATGCATACACACAGGCTTACTCCTTTCAAATCCGTGCTATTAATCCAGTATCTTGAACCGGCAGCTCTATTTATTTCATTTACAATACAAAAAAGGCTCCCCCCTCCTTTTCAGGTGATGATAATAACAATAATAATAATAGGATAGAGTAGAGTAGACTAGAGTAACAATGGGCCGAGTACCGTATGTGCGAGGGCACATCAGGGAAGGCCCTGCAGCTGTTTCCCCAGGGAGAACTGGCCCTTTAACCAAACGGTGGGCGTGGCGTGACGTCATAAAATATGATCAGGGGGCCTCCCAACGTAATTCGGCCTAGTTTACTACTGGGAGACTTGGGCACAGGCTCGTTGCAGGAGGGGGCGGGGAGGGAAAAGAGCAAAGGAAACAAGGCCGGCCCTGTAGGGGATCTAGCAGGGCCAAGGTCAGGACTCCGGCCTGGGCTTTCGCTACCGTGACCGCCAACGGTTGCCAGGACATTGCATCATCCCCAGCGCATGACTCACCCACTTAAAGACTCGTGACCCTGAAGGGAGGGGGGGACATTTCGGGAGGAGTCATTTCCGGGTGCGACGCGGCAGTATCCACCGCGGCGGAGCTGCGTCACCCAACCCTGGAGAAGGCGGGGCGTAGCGAAAGGACGACGACGGCCCATTGGGCGGCGGCTCCCTTCGCTCCGCCAATGGAAAGGCGCGGCGTCGCCCATTGGGCAACAATGGCGCAAGGGTTGCGTCAGGCCGAGAGGGGCGGGGCGCTCTCTTAGAGATTTCTGGTGACCATCCCGAGCAGGAGGCGGGAGGAGGCATTTGGGAGCCGGCGAGAGTCGAGAGCGGAAGACGATGAGCCGCGTGAGGAGAATGAGCCGCAGCCAGCAAGTTGGAGAGAGGATCGCGGGCGAGAAGGGGCCGCGTGGGAAGGTGCGGAGCCTGGGAGCGGGGAGAGAAGCGGCTGGCAACTCAGGCTGCCTGCGCTTAAAGAAAGCACTTTTCGGGCGCCCGATGGAGGACGGTTTGCAATGAGCTGGAGTGAAAAACCCGTAGATGCGCGGCAGCGGGTCCAGCGCTGGAAGCCGGGCTCCGCTTTGCAAGATGCGCGGCACTTTCGTTGCCTGAACCCCTGGCCAAAATTGCCCGGTCCCTTTTCTCTTCTCTGCCCGACCGCTAGTTGGAAAAAGCTCGTTTTCTTGCCCTTTTCCTGCAGGGTAGCGATCCTGGCTTTTGCCGGGTCTGCTTTCTACCCAGAGAGATCAGAAATCGAGGGGTAGCTTTGCTCATCTCGTCCACGCTCTGTTTTAACATTTTAAACAGAACGGGCTGTAAGATTTGTGTATACTATAGAAAGATGGGGAAAAGAGTGCGAGTCTATTTTTTATTATTATTAAACAAAAACACAGTTTCATATGAAAGGGATATGGGGGGGGCATGTTGTAAAACCGGTATATGTTGTACAAGGTATTGAGGATTCCCCCCAAGCAACTTCCAATTTCCTTCCTAGCAAATTGGAGTGAGGGACCCAGATTGCCAGGGTGAACTTAAGAATGGTAGCTGGGGTTTTTTGTAGTGGAGCCAAACCTCCTGCTTTTCCTGGCTGGCTTATTAGTTTCCAGTGCGGAGAAGGGAGAGCTGGTGGGGCTTGTTTTCTAAAATGATTTGAAACTGTGGGCGCTTGGCCAGCTCAGAGGCTACATCCTTTCCCACAGCTGTGTGTTGGCTGTGGCCTGGCAAGCGACCCTGAGGACATTTTTTTAAATAGCAAGCTTCCCCCACCCATCCCATTGGAAATGAAATCCTGCCTTGCTGAGAACTTTGAAGACTTTATCAGAATTTATTAAACGTCTAAAAGGGATGCATTCTTGCCAGTAGCGGATGTCGCAATGCTGCAACATTTCCCTGAAGTTTGGAAAGTCCCCCCCCCCCCACTCTGGTTACTTGGAATGCCTGTTTCTCTAATTCCTCGGGGACCATTCTCCTGCACACACATAAACATACATCTTTTCCACTAAGCTGCATAACAGTTCTTAGATCCCTAATTCTCCTAGTTTCTTGCATCACTCGGGGCTGATGAAAACCAGTGGTGTGTCCCCAGTGCCTGGTGTGTTCCTGTGGGGTTCAATGTAGCGTTGCTGCTTTGCTGTTTGATTTGGGGCATTGCAGAAATCTCTGTAGGAGATGCATGGCTAGAGTGGAAGGCAGCCATCCTGGTTCCTGCTGCCCTGGGTGTTAAAGAGTACAATCACATACTCCCAGTGTCCCTGTCCGTGAAGCTCATTGGAAAACAACAGATTTAGAGTATGATGCATGTAGAGAGTATCAGGTTGTCTGGGTGGAAGGGATTTTTTTCCCCATAATCAAATGAGATTTCTTTTGTTCGTATTTTACTAAAAGGGAACCTCTAACCACTTAGATTTGTGAAGTTTAAATTCTGATTGTTACAAGTGTAGGCATTGTCTTATTTGGTCTGCTTGCAAGTGTCTTCTCATTGGCAGTTTAGCATGACCCCATGTTAATTTGGCCTCCTCTACTTTACAAGGTGGGGATGGAATGAATATAACTGTTTCTGATGCCGAATTCAGTTTAAAAAGGGTGAGCTGCATCCAGATGTTTTTCCATCTGAATTTGCCCTTTTTAATTAAAAAAAAACTTATACTGGTTGGAAAACCAGTATAAAAACTTATACAGGGCCTCTGGTGGTGCAACAGGCTAATGCAGCCTATTATTAACAGCAACTGCTTGCAATATTGCAGGTTCAAGTCCCACCAGGCCCAAGGTTGACTCAGCCTTCCATCCTTTATAAGGTAGGTAAAATGAGGACCCAGATTGTTGGGGGGGCAATAAGTTGACTTTGTATATAGTATACAAATAGATGAAGACTATTGCTTGACATAGTGTAAGCCGCCCTGAGTCTTCGGAGAAGGGCGGGATATAAATGCAAAAAAAAAAAAAAAAAAAAAAAAAAATGCATCTAAAAGAATTTTAAAAAATGGTTTCGAGTATGAGATGCATAAACGTGCTAGTTCCAAAAAGCCTAAAGGCCTTAATAATTGCATTGGCTGCATTCTGAATCATGACACAAAGGGACATGTCTGTCTCTGGATAAGAGATTTGCCCAAATCCTGTTATTTAGAAGCATCTAAAATATATTGAGATTCTCTGATGGTTGAGAGAAAAAAGGAACTAATATGCAACATATAGCTAATTCATGAGCTTGAAGAAGAGGATAATGCTTTGGTAACAGCAGCAGCAGTTCCCCGTTTTAAAGGATAGGAGTGGGAAAAAAATAGTAAAGGAAATTTGTGGTGCCCCCCATTCTACTCTGCTGTTTAATGTCAAAGGACAAATTTGGGGGTGGGGGTGGGGCTTTCCTTGGTTGGGTGTAACATGTTGATGATACAAGGCATCCTTTTTTACTAATAATCACAGACTTTTCTCTTATTCTTTCAGTTTCGAACAAAAAATCGCACGCTAATACATCACCACACTTGAAAAAAAAAAGGTAAGAATCCAAGAAAAGCAGGTTGCATGGGGGGGAAAAGCTCAGGAGAACTGTATTAAACTTCAAATAGATTCAGTTTAAGAAATCTGCATTTTTGAGAGCAAGAACTGTTGAATACAGTGGATTTGCTCCAGAATAGACATGTTTTAAGATTGTAGAGTCTTCGGGCTTTCAGGCCTTAAAGGTAAGCCAGGTCAAGAAACAGGTCGTGGCAGGGATTCTAGGAATACTCTTTGTAGGATAGAATAACAAGAAAGCCTATCTTAATTTCTCTACCTTATTTTAATTAAACAAAATCAAGCTTGAGTAATTTCTCATCCCTTTCTCCCTGAGTTTCAGTAATTTTTTTCTGAAAGTCATCCTGCTTTCACAGTTTGCTCATTTCTTCTTCATTTCCTTATGTATATAATTATCAATAAGGAATTTGTAGAAGAATACAAATTTTGAAAGACAAACTAAGGAAAGTAATGTGGATGAAAAAGTGCAATGAAAGAAATAGCAAAGAGAAAGAAAAAAGCTGTAAGGAAGCAACTTTCAATCTTCTTAACACCAGTTACAAGTACCTTTAGAGTTTGCCCTCTCTCCATAAGGTTACATCACCATGTCCTCCTTTCCATAGTCTACCCTTTCTAATCATCGGTCACAAGTTCATTTTTTTTTCTTTTTTCAGCAGAAAGTCCAAAAGGACTTTCCAGTCATTGACAAATGTAGTTGTTGATATTTAATCAAACAAGTCAACCTCCGCTAATTCTGTCATCTCTATCAGCCGTTCCTTCATTGCGCATATTTCAGAGTCTTTCCATTTTTGTGCCTATCTCAGTCTTCCTTAATGCTTTTCTAATTGTCTGTCCATTAGTCTCAACAAGAATTAAGTTCTGGTTTTAATTGAATATTAATCTTTAAAATTTGTGGTATTGCTATGTATACTTGAACCCAAAATTTTCTGGCTGTTTTGTAAATCTACCAAACATGATAAAGTGACCTTTGTGCGTTTCACATTTCCAGCATAAATTTTTCTCATTCCCAAGTCAGATCTAGTTTCCTTCATCATGGGATAGGCACAGTGAATTGGGTTCCCATGCTAGTACACCAAGGAGGCACCGCATGTCTTTCAGGTTTGGGATTTGAAGTTTTGACATTCCCCCCCCCCCATTGTCATGTGACCACATTTTGGGTGCTCAGCAACCAGCCTACATCATGACTGTGATTGACATTCCCCCCCCCCCGCTCCCCGAAACCAGGGAAAAAAATCCCCATAGTGAACAATGGGCTTGCGTAATGACTGCAGGATTCACTTTACATCCTCTGCAAAAAGATCATAAAATGCTGACCTGCTTTACAACTATCACGACAGCGACCAAAATTGCAGGCTAAATTATGGATGTAAATCGAGGATTACCTGTGATTTTTTCAGGAGTGTCCAGCATTGCTGATCTTTATAACCTAAAGACTATTACGTTTAGCAGAAAAGTTGAATTAAAAAATAATAATGTATTATTCAATTTCATTCATTCACTCTTTTAAAACTGGTTTCTTTTCAAGGCAGTTACAGTTATACTGTAAAAATACTTATGTTCATTTAGAAGAATCTGTAAACCAAGCTCTTCATAACAATAGTAATGTTCTTACAGACACAGATGTTAACATAGATTACTTACTGTTCTTTTTTTGACACCCCCCCCAAACTGGTGTATTTATATTGCACAGTATAATCTTCTATCTGTATAATTTACAAATATTTATGTCATCATAAATGTCCTTAAGATGCTTCAAATCTCTGTTGTTCATATGGTTGTTATCAGTTATCTGATGAGATACGCCTAGAATGGTGGGCTTATTCATGTAAAGTATTTGGGTCAGTGGGGAGGGCATACATATTTATGTGAATTGGGGATACTGATTATCTGAAACCTTAAAGAGAGGAATCTTTTTTTATCTTTCAAAACAATAAATAATAACAACAACAACAACAACAACAGAGTTGGAAGGGACCTTGGAGGCCTTCTAGTCCAACCCCCTGCCCAGGCAGGAAACCCTACACATTTCAGACAAATGGCTATCCAACATTTTCTTAAATTTTTCCAGTGTTGGAGCATTCACAACTTCTGCAGGCAGGTTGTTCCACTTGTTAATTGTTCTAACTGTCAGGAAATTTCTCCTTAGTTCTAAGTTGCTTCTCTCCTTGATTAGTTTTCACCCATTGCTTCTTGTTCTAGGTGCTTTGGAGAATAGTTTGACTCGCTCTCCTTTGTGGCAACCCCTGAGATATTGGAACACTGCTATCATGTCTCCCCTAATCCTTCTTTTCATTAAAGTAGACATACCGAGTTCCTGCAACCGTTCTTCATATGTTTTAGCCTCCAGTCCCCTAATCATCTTTGTTGCTCTTCTCTGCACTCTTTGTAGAGTCTCAGCATCTTTTTTACATCGCGGCGACCAAAACTGAATGCAATAATAAATGCCCTGGAACAGAGAATCAATATGGAACAATGTAGTTTGTACTTCGAAAGGCACTTTAAAACAAATAATTGGTTTTTGTGGGTTGTTTAGAAGAAACAGTCATTTTTAAAGGTTTTGCAATTGTTTCTTTGTGAAAGACAATGCGAGTGCTTTTCACTAAGAATATTCTAAATGTCTTTAAAATTAGAGCCATTTTAGTGGAGGGATTAAGGTAATGGACTAGAAACCCGGAGCCTTCAAGTTCTAGTCCTGAATGGAAGTCAGCTGGGTGACTTTGGGCCAGTCGCACTCTCAGCCCAACCCAGGGTGGTCGGAAATCACGGCAATCTGCTCATGTTCAAGTTGTCACTGCTTGGCTGTGAGAAGCTTACATAAAAGGCTAGGCTTTTTTCAAGATGCCTGAAATTTGCTTTAGTGGTCCAATATGTTTCAGAGTATACCTCACACAGGAAAAGCTAATTGGACACAGAGGCGCTCTCTGCCACCTCAAGCCACTATGCAAGCCTTCACTGCTCAGTTATGAGTCACTTGTTTTGGCAAACCTGCCTGTGGGTCTGTTAATTTGCTCATTCAGAGCCTGCAAAAATGGATGGAGCCTTCTGCTCTGAGCATGTCCCAGCTGGCCTTAAAGCCAAGGAGGAAAGAAAAGTCCATGTCTGAGACGTAGGAAGGCTTGGCTAGCCTTCCCAGCCTGTCTTGTGATGATGACTCACCTCTTATTAGTGCAGGAGGTTTGATTTTGCTAACCTCTGCCCATAAGGGCCGGTTTAGCTCTGCCTGGTAAGGCCTGTTATTAAGAACACAAAGCCTGCAATTACTGCAGGTTCGAGCCCGGCCCAAGGTTGACTCAGCCTTCCATCCTTTATAAGGTAGGTAAAATGAGGACCCAGATTGTTGGGGGGGCAATAAGTTGACTTTGTAAATATATACAAATAGAATGAGACTATTGCCCTATACATTGTAAGCCGCCCTGAGTCTTCGGAGAAGGGCGGGGTATAAATGTAAACAAAAAAAAAAAAAAAAAAATTGTTACGACATCTGGAATACCCTTAGTTTTTCCCCCTGTGCAGCATGACTTGAATACAGTATTGAATTCAGAGCTTGAATAAAGTACAGGTAGTCCTCGACTTGTGACCACAAGTGAGCCCAAAATATCTGTCGTGAAGTAAGACATCTCTTAAATGAATTTTGCCCCACATTTTACAACCTTTCTTGCCTCATTTCTTAAGTGAATCACCGCAGTCGATAAGTTAATAAATTGGTTGTTGACTGAAGCTGGCTTCTCCCTCGACTTTGTCAGAAGGTCACAAAAGGGGATCACGTGACCTTGGGACACAGTGAAGGTCATAAATATGAACCGGGTGCCAAGCACCTGAATTTTGATCACATGATCACGGGGGAATGCTCCAAAGGTCATAACTGTAAAAAACGATCATAACTCACTTTTTCCAATGCCGTTGTAACTTTGAATGGTCACTAAATGAACCGTTGTAAGTCGAAGACTTACCCAAATGTAAAAGATGGATTCCAGGTCTGACACTTGTATCAGCACACAGCAAGTATATGGAGAAAACACAATTTCCCTGCCTCAGTTTGTGTGTTTGTATGTGCGCATGTTTTTCCCAGTAGATCATTTAAGAAAAATCGATAAGACGCCTCTGAAATGGAATGCTTTGTGATTACATAGATACACGCTGCAGTTTTTTGCTTATATATATATCTACATTGTAAATATAATAGACCAATTTCAGTCCTATATCAAAGGTATTTTTACATTGGAAACTGCATTTCTTATTCTGAAGAAGTCCTGCACAGTTCAGAAGTGGCTTGTCAGGAGATATGGTCAAGTGACATGTAAGATGGCTGATGCCACCCCAGACCTTAGTGATATCAAAGAGCTGCTCTGCCTTGCTGATACGGTATTCAGCCTTTCCCCAACCTAGTTGCCCACTTAGGCCCTGCATTCTGGTTGGTTCTCCTAAGAGTGCTGCCCAATTGCAATTTGAGGTTGCTTCCCTCCCCCCCTCACAACCCATGTCTGATTTTACTGTTTCTCATTTAATTTTTGCTCTTAAATGGATTTGCTCTGCCTCAGGTACATTAAGCATATTTGTAAGGGCTCCTTTTGGCAACATGAGAGAGAAGATTTCCTAACAAGGTCTTCTACTTGCCCATTGTTGTAGGTGATCTGAATTAAAATGGAGCCCTGGAGAAACTTTTCTTTCTCCCAGAGCAAGTTTAACTTGTTGAGCTGTGTACAGCAATCCACAGAGATGTTACCCAGTTTTCTGATGGCACCTGTAACTTGTTATCTTTCAGAAGCAGTGTGGCTTTCTCTGAACCATGATGGCAGAATCCCTGCCCTTCTCAATGGGCACACCAGTGCCCACCTGGGAATTGGAAGCCTGGTACCAGGACTTGCAGGAAGTGTTGTCCTCGGATGTAGCCAACAGGGCAGACCCCTCTGGGGTTGGACAGGAGCAGGTGAGTCAGCTGGCTTTTCTTTGATGCTTCCAGGACTGTGGAGTCCTGCATTCAAGTGGGTGGTTGGGTTCTGTTATGGGCTGGCTCTATGTTGCACTATTTTTGTATCCTAAATCTGCATTGGAGGGATGTAGCCACTACCATCAGTAACAGATCTTGTAATCCTTTAAAACCGGGCACATTTGTTATAGCGTAAAACTACGTTCCCCGGTCAGGTGCCTTCCAGTTGTTCCCATAATTGTTCATGCTGGCCAGATTCGGGGAGTTGTAGATGCACACACACACCTGGAAAGCAAATAAGGGGAAGATGCCCTTGTATTTTATTTCATTTATGGTTCCTCCCCTCTATCAAGTGATGATCTGCAGAATTTTGTTCTAGAATACTACAGTTGTTATATTAATCTTTCAGGACTTTCATTTTTTTTCAAGTTAAAGTCTCAGTAAAGTCCAAAGAGTTATTAGACTTATTTCAATTTAAAAATGCCTGAGTAAATTGTAGCTTCTGCAGGTCTTTCTTATAATCTAAGCATGTGTGGTCAGAAGCCATTTGTAAATGTATAATTTGAGTAGTGGGCATATGGGAGTGTTCTTTCTGGCTGCTTTCCACCATAGCAGTGTTTCTCAACCTTGGCCTTTTAAGACAAGGACTTCAGCTTCCAGAATTCCCCAGCTAGCCATGCCAAAGTTGAGTAACATTGCATTATAGACTAATTGCACTGAACTCAGATTTAAGTAGATAGGTACAAGTAAGATGGTTCTAGTGTTTCATTGAGCTGCTTTTGATTCCTGTCTTTTCTGCCATGGCTCCTACCCTGTGGAACGTCAGTCACCCCCCATCCACCCCACTCATGCTGGTCCCAACCTATTGGTCTTCCAGAAGACCCTCAAAACATGGTTTTTGCTAATGAGTTGCAGGATCCCATGATAGAATGAAGCCTGTTAGATGATGTTAACTGATGGGTTCTTTGTATGTTTTGCAGCCATTCTGTCTTTTAGGGGCTTTTGAGTTGTGGTTTTTAATACGTTTTTATGTATTTTGTTGTCACATATGAGTTACCATACGAATCACTATGTGAGATGGACGACTTATATAATCCACCTAGCCTTTTGAAAAGTCCTGAAGACTTGGCTTTTCCTCCCAAGCATTGGGATAGAATGAAATGACTGCATGTCAGAAGCTTGGTTTGCTGCCAGGTTTTTGTTTTTAACATTTAATGGTTTTAATGTTGTTTAATTCTTGATTGGGAGCCATCCTCGGTTTGGTCTAAGATAGGCAGCTATATAACCATTTTAAATAGTGATAAATAAAACAGGTAAAAGGTGATATTTTAAAATGCACCATGCTAAATTTATAGTACTCATTGGTCAATCATATGTTCAGAAGCAAGCCCTTCAGTGCAATATTCCCAGTCTTCCAGAAGATTACTCAAGTGTGAGATGGACAGTATATAAATGTAATACATGTCTTGACTTGTTTAGTGTGCTTGTTGAGGTGTGTTGTTTCTTAAACTACACGACATCTTAAGCGAACACATGCCTAGGCTTGGACATTATTCTTTCCTTAGAAAGCTTATTATTCCACAAAGACCCTGTCAAATAATGCCATGAAATTTTAATTAGATGGGGCTGATATGGGGATATTTCTTTTATAATAATCATATTTTGATTTCTTTAATCCATTTGCAGTCTTCTTCCTAACTCCAAGAAATGCGAATGGAGGCAAGGGCTTAATACCGACATGGCTACAAGTATAAACTTTTACCTTCGTTATCTCCTGTCAGCCACCAACCTGGTTAAATCTCATTACTAGAGGTTGTGGCAGCATCCAGCTACACTACTAAGTGTGAAATTTTGGAATAGGATCCCCCATTTTCTCCAATCACAAGAGCCCCTTACCTCAGGAATAAACCGTCAGTCCTTGTTTAATAATCACAATTGGGGTCGGCAGCTTGGTCATTAAGCAATGTGAAACGGACTACTTATTTTACTTCAGCTTTTCTTTGCTTTACATGCAAACGTTGTAAATGTCAGGACTGGTCACAAAATTACTTTTTCATCGTCGTAACTGAATGGTTGCTGTGTGAGACGGTCGCTAAACAAGGGCTGCCTATGCACTTTATATTATATTGCTAGGAAGTAATAGGCATGGATTGGCTACTCTGCATTTGGGAGGTGTTGTTTTTGCTGTCAGATCTCACATGATGGAAGTTCAGTAACAAAGAGATTTGGTATCTCCCAATTTGTCTTGGTGGAATTATTTGAACCAAAGTTGGATATTATTCCATGTTTTTATCTGAAACTTTTATCTAAACTTTTGTATAAAAGTAAATACAATACAGGGCCCTGATGTGTTACATATAACTTCTTCCGTTTCACTACATGATCACTTTACCCTATACTTGGTTAGTTAAATATGCTATGTGGGCAAGGCAGCTAAGCAAATGGGGACTGCAGAGGAAGGAGGAGTTGTGCGTTATAGAATTTTCATAAATTCTCAGCTTGTGAACTATAGTTCTCATGACAGTGCAGGAAACTCTTCTAGATGCAAAGCAGATACTGAAATGCTGTATTCATGTTTTCTCAGTCTCCAGAGCACCTCTTGGAGATCAGATCCCAAATGCTGCATGACTAAAATCTTCAAATTAACTTGGACATTACAATGATTTATGTAATCCCCATCCCTAACCAAAGGACTGGGTGGATTTTCCCCCCCTCCCAATATATTTTCAAACTTGTGAAAAAGAACAGGCAGGAAAGGCAGCCAGCAAACAAAGCCTTCTTATCAGTTTGACAGCTAAGAAGGTTGTGTTTTTAAACTCCACTCTGCAGCCTGCCACAGGGGCTTATGGGAGATGGAGGCCAACAATACGGATCCTCTTTTAACCGGTCTCTTGCTCCATTTCTTTTTCAGAAGGAGTTCGATGGCTTTGATGGTGCTGCTCTCTTGTGGAACTTGGAGACTTCCAATTCCTTGGAGCTTAATGAGGATCAAATGATGGAAAACTATGAGTTGGAGCCTGATCTTACAGCAGAACTTTTGGAGCAACTGGGCCAGGAGCCCCCAGGGCCAGCGGAGTCCGATTCTAGCCACAGCTCTCCTATACAGACAGGCACAGATGACGACGAGGGAATCTCTACTAGCCGGAAGAGGCGGCAGAGCGGCCAGCCTCACGGTGGCAAGAGACAGCGTGGCAGAGAGCGGGAGCAGCAGAATGAGCGCAGAGTGGCTGAGCTGACAGCACACAATGAACATCTCCAGCAGGAAATACAGCGCTTGACCGCTGAGGTGGAAGCTACCCGAGCGGCGCTCATCCAGCGGATGGTGAGCCTAAAGACATGATGTGGTCCTGGGATACTTTCTCCACTGAAATGGTTTCTCCTTGCTATGGACCGAAGTGTGCAGGGCTTCATCCTTTCCACATCGAGTGACTGTGCAGCATGCTGAAAGGGGGAGGCACTTGCCGACACCTTAAAAGCACATCAGTGCCCTGCGACACTTTACTTTGAAACACATGTTCCTTTCTCTGAGTAGCCAAGTGGACTTCCCTTGCAGGACTGTACTCTGTATGGCCCAGATATTTTAGGCAGAGGAGATCCCTGACATTCCTAGAGACTGACTGTGGCAGTTGTGGAACTGACTTGTTTTTTTTTAATAGTTATATATGTTCTTTTCCTTGCAAGGAGATTGCAGGGAGGAATGTCTGCATGTCTCGTTTTGTACAACAGTGCTTTGTGCTTGTATAAAGAGCAATAAAATATTTATTTTGTCCTGTGTAATCCAACAACTTGAAGGTTCTGGAACTGTTCATGGGAGTCACAAAAAGACTAATAAAAGGAGAAAATTAAACGGGATCACAGTTGCTAGCAATTGTCACAAACCCCAAATGAACCTGAGACGTCTTGATTGTGATCACAGCTCCGCCGGTCACTTTTTCTGTTTCCCTTTTCCTTCTACCACATGGTGCTGCTTCTGCAGTTCCGTCAACTCTGAAACCACAGCATCCACTTGCTCTTTTCTGGCACCCTGGGCCTTTGTATGTTTTACGTGGTTACCCTAGATAACAAAACTGCAATGAGTATATATGGCAACCTTGAAGAAATTCCAAGTTAAAAACAACATAAGCTAAACTTTTCCTGGAAATTCAGACAGAATGTTTTCCTTTAATAACTTCTTAAAAAATTATCTATTATCATTTCAAAGAAAAGGAGAACAGAAATAATACTGGTAGAAAAACAGATTTGCATGGAAAATGCTATATTTCATATATTGTATGATGAACATTTAAGAGAAATATGTACATCTAGCCTAACAAAGAGAAGGATTAGGGTATCTTGATAACGGTCTTCCAGTATAGGTAGTCCTCAATGTATGACAATTGAGCCCAAAAGTTATGTTGTTAAATGAAAAATCTGTTAAGTGAGTTTTGCCCCATTTTATGACTTCTTGCCATATTTCTTAAGTGAATCACTGCAGTTGTTAGTTAAGTGAATCTAGGTTTTTCCATTGACTTTCCATTCAGAAGGGGATCACATGACTACTGGAAACTGCAACCATCATAAATATGAGTCAAACTGTCAAGCATCTGAATGTACTGTATTTTTCAGAGTATAAGACGCACCTTTTTCCCCCCAAAAAGAGGGTGAAATTTGGGTGCATCTTATACTCTGAATATAGCCCTGCGCAGTTTCTCAAATGGAAAAAAGCATCAGAAATGAAGCTTCAGAAAAAGAGACCCCCAAACAGAGCTTCAAAGGCTTTTTTTCTGAAGCTGTTTCAGAGTCTTTCAAAGGCAGAAAAAAAAGCAAGGCACAGAGCTCATAACCAAGGAATCTGTTGCTAAAATTCACCTCTAGGAACAGCTGACGGGGGGGTATTCTAGGAGGCTGATCCACCTGCCAATCAGCTTTTTTCTTATTTTCCTCCCCAAAACTAAGGTGCGTCTTATACGCTGAAAAATACAGTAAATCACATGACCATGGGGATGCTGCAACAGTCATAAGTATAAAAAATAGTCATAGGTCATTTTTTCCAGTCTTGTAGAATTTTGATTGCTGGGGTCACTGGGCATCTGAGAACAAAATGGGTATTCTCACAAAATGGCTACCATGGTAGAAATAGCTAGTTGTAGAACATTTGTTTAACCAGAGCATGCTAATGTGTAAAACTACAAATTTACATGTCAGATTGGCTGGAGTCATGCTACATGCTCAGTTCAAAGAAACAAACCTCTTATTAGTATGTTGTGCAAATTCACCATACTAGAACTAGAGAAAAGCTTATAAACACAATCCACTCACAACCTACACCATTATTTTATTCTGTTGTCTTAAAAATAAGTGGTACCTAAGTGTGCTCCTATACAGGCAAAACACACCAATAAGCTATACAGGGAAGCCTAGATCTTAATGAGAACTACACTTGTTACTAACCTCATCCCCAACATTTCAGAATCCAGTCTTACCCGTTTATCTCCTTCCTGATGTTCCTTCCCTCCCAACGTTTTCTGGATATTTGCAGCTGCTTTTTGCTGGAAGCCAAAGAAGATAAAAATTATTAAATGAGCCACACCTCTCAACTTTTTAACACATCTTACTCACACCGTGCTTCTATGATCTCCGAATCGGATTATACTTATTGACAAGAAGGGAAAACAACAGTATCAGATGCTAAAAGTATTACAATACAGCTAATTTCAGGAAATGGAGAAAGAGGGCATGCACTACTTGTTAAGCACCATCCATAAAAGGAATACAATGGTGTCCCAATATTAAGGTGAAAGGCAGAGACAAAGGGCTGGTGTGTGATTGTAGAAATGTTAACATTTTTGGTGGGGGAGGAGAGTTGAACTTGCAATACAAGCTACAAAGGAATGATTATCATGGTTAATAAGTACATGCTTCTTGGAGGAAGGATTCAAGTTATGGCTAGAGCACTTCAGGAATTCATACAACGATTTCATTCTTCTGGTGGAAGTCTAGAATCTAAAGGATGTTTGTGGAGAGCCAATAATAATAATAATAATAATAATAATAATAATAATAATAATAATAATAATAATAATAATAATAATAATAATAATAATAATAATAATAATAAAATTTATATGTTGCCCAATTCCCAGTGATTCTGGGAAATTTATAAATTGTTTAAAACAAGAAAAAGAGCAAACAAGAAAAAGATAAAAATAGCAGGGTGACAAACTGGGTAGGAGGAAAGGAAAACAGCTTGGGTTAAAAGGAAACTTCAGTCATCCTCACACCAAAGCCCTGGGCGAAGGAGCTTCAAAGCACCAGCAGGGTTAAGGGCCATTTGTATTTCCCAGGTGCTGTTACAGAGAAGGTTCGTTTCCAGGATTCCAATGGATTGGATTGCTTAACTGAAGGAACCTGTGTGCCAGCCCAACCGGATCACATTGGCCAGGCAGGTGGACCCCTCCCGAGTACCTAGACCCTATGTCACAAAATGGTATCCGGTTAACGAATTTTACCTTTGGCTTCAGTGGGTAGTCTTCAGACTGGAAAACAGGAGAAGGGAACCAGAGAAAGACCAGAAAGAGGCAGGAATAGTTAGGCACTACAGCAGAGGAAGGTCTTTGCAAGCAACCTAGAGTAGCTAAACCAGATTGCCCAAAGAAGAGGAGGAGGAGGAGGAGGAGGAGGAGGAGGAGGAGGACACAACAGCTACAGGAGACGTTTACTAGTATCTTGAATTGCAACAGTTCATTTAATGACTGTTCAAAGTTACGTATTAATCCCCTCAAATATTTAAGACACAGTCCTGAAATTACAAATATTGCAGTATCATGGCAGTCATTCACCCTTACAAACAACCGCAGAGCAGGGGTGAAATTCAAATTTTTTCCCTACCAGTTCTGTGGGCGTGACTTGGTGGGTCTGGCAGGGGAAGGATACTGCAAAATCCCCATTTCCTCCCCACTCCTGGGGGAAGGATATTGCAAAATTTCCATTCCCACCCCACTCTGGGACCAGCCAGAGGTGATATTTGCCAGTTCTCCAAACTGCTCAAAATTTCCAATAATGGTTCTTTGAACTACTCAAAAATTCCGCTACCAGTTCTCCAGAACCTGCTGAATAGCAACACCCCTGCTGCAGAGGCCCTGCAATATTCAACCTGCCTATTCCCCCCGCCCACTCCCCACAATTGCTTCTCCTCTCCCATCCTGCTGTGCCAGACATACTTGCCTTGCAAAAATCTGTCTCCTCTCTTTCTGGGGTTTCTTTGAGAGCAGGATTATATCGCTTCCAGCATCCGATTAGCTTGCAAATGCTTTTCACGCGCTGAGAGTGAAATGTTCTGGGGACCGTGATCTCATGTGACTTCAGGCGCCATTCTCTGCTAAAGCAAATGGGTGCCTGAAGTTGCGCAAGATCATGGTGCCTAGAAGCTTCTAGTCTCCGCGCAAAACATTTGCAAGCGACAGGACGCTTTGAGGCAGCAAAATCCCGCTGCCTCAAAGCATCCCGACTTCCAAATGTTTGGCACGGAGACTGGAAGCTTCTGGGCACCATGATTTTGTGTGGCAGAGAGGCCAGAAAGGAGGCAGCTTGCTAGATCTCCGCAAGGTAAGTGACCCGGCACAGCAGGATGGGAGGAGGAAAGCAATTGTGGGAAGCATGAGTATTCTCAGTGGGTTGGGGGAGAACTTGGGTAGTCTTAAGCGGGTGGTCTGTTCCATCAGGAGGCCCTCCCATGGCCTTCCCCACCCTAAGATAGGTATTGTGCACTTAACGCAGTCATGCACATTCAATTAGCAAATGTGTGGGCGAAAGAAGGGAGTTTTCATGTTCATTTTACGTGATACACTCCAACAAATCCTCAGGTTACAAATGTAATTGACAGGTTCCATTATATTTGTAACATGAGGAATACTTGTTCTTGGGGCACAGAGCCCATCCCAACCCAGTCAACAGCATCAATGTAAAATATTGTCAACAGGAAACTTAACCACAGATGCAGAAAAGTATAAGGGGTCAAAATAGGAGAACTGGGTGGCAAAATTAATTGTAATATATTTTTTCCACCAGTCTGAAAATAAAAAATATTTTTAAAGAATATCTCAGTGTACATTTTCCCAAATGTTTTCAGAGTATGAAAGGTTCAAAGATGAATGTAAGATTTTGGGGGAAATAAAGTATTTAAAATACTGAAAGTATTTTAAAACGTGTGTTTTGTGCCATTTTTTTTAAAAGAGGTCTTTTAACTTTTAAGAAGGTATACTCCAGGGGTGAAATGATACCGGTTCGGACTGGTTTAGGCGAACCAGTAGTAAAAAATGCTACCGGTTTGGCCAATCCACTTTTTCAAATGGTCAGCTGGGCGACAATCAGCTGTGATGCATGATTTATATTAGCTAGAATTATTGGATTTCCTGCTTTCTAGCTAATCTAAATCACGTGGCACAGCGGATTCCCCTCCCCTCGCTGTTCTACTTACCTTGACTTGGAAAGCTTCAAAATGTTCCTTTTTTAGCACTGCAAGGGTGCGTACTCAGTAGCAGACTCACAGAACCGGTAGTAGACTTCAGATGATTTCACCGCTGGTATACTCGTATTATTAACTTTACAATACAGTGCAACCTAACTATCTAGACCTCAATGGGAAGGATCAAATCCTGCTTCATTATAATGTTGTCATCACATAATGACACCAATTGTGTAAATGATGCACTCTGTGACATATGATTGGCCATCTCCTGCCCCAACCTGTTCATGCAAATGAGGCTTTGCTGTCTGTCTGGTTCCCCATCATAAGACTGTGGAAGGCACACCATAAATGGATAGATCTGCTTTTTCCTTAGTCAGAGATGCTGGAATGTGAGGCATAGCAAGATCCTCCCTGTGAATGTGCACCTCTCATTCTCTGCTGCTCAATTTCCTCATTTCGGTGGCATATGAACAATCCCTCTCAATTCTTTGTTCCCAGTCACTGTGTTGTGTCTTGCCCGCTCTCACAGCAGCCGGAGCCTTCTTATCTGCTCCCGAACACGGAGGAATGTATGCCTCCCGGCCCCAGTCCTGGCTCCATGCCCAGACAAGCTGAAGAGGAGGGGGCACCTCCCGGTCCCAGCCCTGGATCCATGCCCAAGCAGGCTGCAGAGGAGGGAGCATCCCCCGGCCCCAGCCCTGGCTCCATGCCCAGGCAAACGGAGCAGCTAGACCCCTCCCCCTCCTCCACAGCATGTGAGCCTGAGGAAAGTTTACTTCCAACAGCTGCTGATTGGAGTGACCCTCGCATCAGAAGACTGGATAGGCGGAGGCAACAGAAGGAAGGGAGGGGCAGGCCTTAATGAGTGCTGAGTCATGGAGCCACACCCCATGGCCTATATAAAGGATCTGCTTTCTGGCAGTCTCTGAGTCAGGCAAAGTCGAACTTATCTTGCTGAAGTCACTTACTGGTCTCCTGCCTGCTCTGAGGACTTTGCTAGGACTTTGGGCAGAGCTGCAGAGGCAAGCCTGATTCGGATTTCCCTGATCCGGCCGTCAGCGGAGGAGTGGGACACGACACACTGGTTGGCAATGACAGCACTACAACTCAGCAATTACAAAGTGAAACGAGAAGGCCACTGGTAACGCAAGGAGTATATCTGCATTTTACAAAGAGGATGTGATTTCATCCTTGGTTTTTTTCAGTAAATATGATGCATGAGTTAGGACAAATTGTAGAGGAGACGGGCGTACAACCTAGCGATCGACAAAGAGACTTTCCTTTGTGGGGAAGGAGGTTGTGCATTTGGTTCTCAACCACACAGCAGCTTTAAGTGCACTCTGCTTGTCAGGTTTTCTCCCTCATCTTGTAGAGAACAGGGGCATCTGACTACTGTTCTCCCGGCTCATAAAGTTGTGAGGTACAGCGAAAGCATCCCAACTATTTTAAGGAGCCTCAGAAGAGGTGTAGAGATGTCTCCTCTCACTGTCAAAGGCTTCCAAAGTCTAGATGAATCGGTTCATTCCGCCATTTCTTACCTGTCCTCCACTGAAACGCTTCCTCAAGTTTTCAATTTGTTCAGCCTCCAACTTTTGGAACAAAGGAGTCACCTGGAATGAAATGTAGAAGAATATGAAAAATCGGTGGGTGGGTGGGTGTTGCTTTGTGGCCTAATTACTGTACATACATAAAGGGCTATATGCATTCTATAGGTTTATCATCTGAGTGCTGTATCCGGTATCCTCATTCATATAGTTGCATGTAAATGTTTGGAATTCCATGGACAGTATCTGATAAAGGTACAAAAGGGTGGATGGGTAGCATGGCATAATTTAAGTTCTCAACAGTGTCACTTCTGTCTGTGTAACAGTTATATTGCTTAGTATTAAACTATTAAGATTAATATCAAACAATTTATATAAACTGTATATCACGTATTTGCCCAGATTAAAGATTACTGGATACCACTGAGACTTGGACGGGGGTGGATTTAAATCAGGGATCGCCAAACTCCTTAGTTTATCAATCCCTTCTTAAGGTTTCAGAATGTTCATCACCCCCAACTAGACCTAGTGGTTAAGGCACCAGGCTAGACAGCAGGAGACCACGAGTTCAAATTCCATCTTAAGTGTGAAAGGCAGCTGGGTGACCTGGGGTGGGGGGGTCACCTTGGGGAGGAAGTTATGTTGGATATGTTCCTCGCTTTGAGCTATTTATAGAAATAATAAAGTCGGGATACAAATAAATCAATGTGAAAACAATTTAATAAATACTGCTATAACTAATAGTATTGTGATAAAAACATCCATCCCTTTGATAGTCCTCTTGACCTTCGGGCTCAATACTAACCACTCTGGAGACCCCTGATAGCCACATTGACCAATGGAAGAAACTTCGAGACCATGAAATTAACTTATACAAATGGTTATCTATCTATCTATCTATCTATCTATCTATCTATCTATCTATCTATCTATCTATCTATCTATCTATCATCATCTATCTATCTATCTTCTATCTATCTCCATCCATCTCTCACTTTCTCATCTATCTATCTATCTCTCTCTCTCTCTCTCTCTCTCTCTCTCTCTCTCTCTCTCTCCCTCCCTCCCTCCCTCCCTCCCTCCCTCCCTCCCTAGTATGGAACAATATTTCTTACATAAATCCTGACTGCATCTAAGCTGGTACTATTTATCCTTTTTTTCGGGTATTTGGGAGAACTGGTCCTTAGCATTGCTTCCATCACCTAACACATGGCTTCCATCCCACAGCACGTACCGTGCCAATTTGATGTCCAGCCGGCAAGGTGCAGACGAAGTCATTGGTCACAACATTGAAGCTGGATGCAATGCACAGCTGGTCCTGGATCGCAGCGCTCACATTGGGCATGTAAGGTTGCAACACAACTGATAGCAAGCTTGCAATGTTTACAGCAACCCCTATCACAGTGCTTGCCCGTTTTCTAGGAAGAAGAAGAAAAAAACAATCTCTAAGAAGTAAAAAATAACCCAGCAAAGCCAAGAAAATGGTGCAACAACCAATAGGCAACATGGAAGGTTTGGTCTAGTCCTTAGCCATGAAACCTGGCTGGGTGATCTTGGGACAGTCACTATCTCTGGTGTTATTGCTGCGTGGAAATTAGGTGGAAGAAAGTATTGAATATGTTCGTTGCCTTGAATTATTTGTAAAACTAATCAAGTAGGATACAAATAAAAAAGATCAATATTTAAATAAATATCTGAAAATAAAACCCAGCTCACAAGAATAAAGGCAGAGAAGCCAATGCATTTTTCTCCCCCAAACAACTAACCTAATTCAAATAAGCTATATCCCAAAGTTGGGAGGAGAATTCCCTTGGTTGGGGAAGCAAGGGAAATAGCATTTGCCCAGGATCAGACACTCACTTATCTGCATCATTGCCTTTGATGCATTTCCAGGGCTCATTGACCTGAAGGTACTGGTTGCCATGGCGAGCAATATTCAAGATGCTACGTAAGGCATCACGAATCCTATGAGAGAGAAAAAACAAGAGATAAGTTGTTAAAGTAGCAGAGGTAAGGAAGAAAATGGCAGTTTACTCCCTGTTCCTGAGGAATCGTTGGCAAAACTG
Organism: Ahaetulla prasina; assembly: GCF_028640845.1. Classification (NCBI taxonomy): domain Eukaryota; kingdom Metazoa; phylum Chordata; class Lepidosauria; order Squamata; family Colubridae; genus Ahaetulla; species Ahaetulla prasina. The sequence goes on from NC_080540.1 coordinate 165,994,237, forward strand.
AGCAGCTGTCCCATGCGAACATGCAGGGAACCTTCCAGTAAAATCTTTTGGGCTCCTTTCAAATTCTCAAACAGCACTTAGAACATGTTGTCTTGGACATTTCTGGTCAGGCAAGCTAATAAAGAATATGCAAATTAATCATAATCTCATCTGAAGTTTTCAAGATGATGAAACCAGCATCCACAAACTTTTAGATATTCAGATGTTGCTACTTCACACATTCAGAGCCAATCTGGGACAATCTATAGCTCAGATGACTCCCCACAAAAAGAGAGAATGGAAAAGAGTCTTCCATTTTTCTCAGAACTTCTAGCACTGCAGTTATGCATGCATATCTTTTAGGAAAGTTGTTTTTTCTAAGCTACAGATTACACAGCTCCTAGAGTTATTGGCAGATGCTAGATTTCCAGGACGTACTTGACCTTCTCCAACAGCTGGTTGTATTGCCGCAGCTCCAAAGTGATGTGAGCCAACAAGCGCTTGTCATCCTGGGTTAAGTGCATTGCAGGGACGCAACCCCCGAAGAACTTGCACACAAAAGTCCCTGCTCTGAAAAAGGAAGCAAAGACAAGAAAGAGAGCTAAGAGGATACATTAAAGTTTGGTACATTAGAAGTTTACAGAAAGCTAGGTTCATTCTCATCTTTTATTTCCAACTATCATAATCTACCCATCTGGACAACTCCCAGACTGTCCAATAATGAAAGATGTCTACACACGGATGACTTGATCCAGTGGTGGGTTTCAAATTTTTTTATTACTGGTTCTGTGGGTGTGGCTTGGTGGCCATGGCTTGGTGGGCGTGGCAGGGGAAGGATACTGTAAAATCTCCATTCCCTCCCCACTTCAGGGGAAGGTTACTGCAAAATCCCCATTTCCTCCCAATCAGCTAGGACTCGGGAGGCAGAGAATAGATGGGGGTGGGGCCAGTCAGAGGTGGTATTTACCGGTTCTCCAAATTACTCAAAATTTCTGCTACCGGTTCTCCAGAACTGATCAGAACCTGCTGAAACCCACCTCTGATTTGATCCATTGGTTACTTGGCGCTGCCTAACCCACATTCTGTAGGTCACAGCTATGGGCCTGTTCTGGAACTCTCACTCCAGAAGACCCCAGAAAAGGGACTTACTACAAACAAGAGAGTTAACAAGTATGGAACTCCACAGCAAAGTGCTTCCTCCCCCCACCACTTTTCTTTTCTTCTGGACTGACCATTTGAGTCTTGATTTCTCCTTTTCATCTTCAATACATTAAGCTTAGACAAACAGTGATGTCTAAATGTAACTCCTATGAGCAACACAATGATTGCTGAATGTCTATGGAGATTCTCAATCATCCAGGTCATGGTTGTCCCAAAGGTGCTTTTTCAAGAGGCAACTGGACTTTCTGGTTTTTCTCTGAAGACATTTAACTTCTCATCCAAGAAGTTTCTTTAGCTCAGACTGACTTTAGTTGAAGCGAAACGTCTTCAAAGAAAAACCAGAGAGTCCAGTTGCCTCTTGAAAAAGCACCTTTGGGACAACAATTGGTGTTTTGCAAAATTGTCTCTTGAAATTTTCAAAGAATGCCCTAAATTTTATAACGTCACTACATCTTCCGAGTTTTCAAAAATCTCATACATGAACACCAAACTATCACACAATACAACTTTGGCCACGAATGGTTGTTAATATGTCTTCTTGTTAGGGGATAGTTTTGTGTTATTCATTTTATTGACCAACATAAAATTCATGTGAGATGTTGATGTTCTTCAGAATTAGAGAACCACACACAAGGTCATTGCACACAAGGTATGAAATGAGCCCCAAAAAGTTACTGACCTGAAGACACAGTAAAAGGATGGAAAAAATAATCCTCATTCACATGCACAGGGGATTTTCAATTTCAACCCTTTTTCCTATTGTGCTGCTTCACTCGTCATCCTAACTCTAGGCCGGCCTTTGCAATTAGCTAATAAATAGTTTGCCTGAATCTGATTTTTTTTAAAAAAAATACTGCTCTTTAGCTCACCCTGTACCCAAAACAAAGCCACCACATTGTTGTACTGAATTCACACCATGGACCCATTCTTCTCTGGCCCAGATTTACCTATTGATAAAATTGCCAAGGGTGTTCAGCAGCTCTGAGTTGTTTTTGGTCATGAGATCGTTCCAAGAGAAGGCACTGTCTTGATTCTCTGGTCGCAAGTAGAGCAGGTAAAAGCGCCAGATGTCTGCAGGAATGCCTGTGTCCTTGGCCATATCGCCAAAAACTCCCACGCCACGGCTTTTGGAGAATTTGCCATCCTCATAGTTCAAATATTCTACAGAAACAAAAGAGGGTAAAATCAGGAACTCCATCAGGGTTGAAGAAAGGGAATGCAATTGGTCAACTTTTGGTTCTAAGGAACCCAACAAGACTAGAAGCCAGGAATGAAAAATGAGGCTTGTGGTTAATTCTCTCCCCTCAGAAATTACCTGTGGCAATTAGATGGTTGACCAGAGTATAATTATCACCAGTGCCCAGCAAGGAGCAAGGAAACACAACACTGTGGAAGGGAACATTATCTTTGGCCATGAAGTTATAAAGCTGAATCTGAAGGGAAAGAAGAAAGAATGAAAACATGGCATAAGAGCCACGGTGGAGCAGTGGTTAGAGTGCAATACTGCAGGCTACTTCTGCTGGCTGCCTACAATTGGGCAGTTCAAATCTCATCAGGCTCAAGGTTGACTCAGCCTTCCATCCTTCCAAGGTTGGTAAAATGAGGACCCAAATTGTTGGGAGCAATAGGTTGACTCTGTAAACCGCTTAGAGAGGGTTGTAAAACACTATAAAGTGGTATGTAAGTCTAAGTGCTATTGCTATAAGGCACACTTCTACCTCAACCTTCTGACAACTCCCTCTCATCCTTTGTAGACTCAAATGGGTAATGTGACAGCATATTATCATGATTATTTTTTAAAAAAAATAAAGACTGAGGAAGCTACAGACTTCCTAAAGTCATAATAATCTCATGAAATTTGCTAGGGTGAATTGAAGAATTTAAGAAGAATTTTGATTCTTAAGTAGTGAGCGTGTTTAATACTCAGAACAGCTTACGTACTAGAAAGATGGAAGATTTGCCTATTTCCCTGTCACAAATTTATTTATATTATACATATTACAGAGATATATAAATGAATACAGAAAATTTCATAACCCTATGTATTTTTTCATATTATAAATAAAAAAGGTAAAGTAGTATAAATATGGTAAAGATGTATTCATCGTATTATACATATAAATATATATTGTGATATAAAGAAAGGAATCAGCTTTCAGAAGGAAGTGACTGGATTAGCCCACCTGTTCTGGGTTCTTCCACCATTTCTCCCACTGGTCAGTGTAATTAGCTGTGATGGACAGATAGCCAATTGGAGCATCAAACCAAACATAGAATACCTATTAGAAGTAGGGAAGGGGTTACACATAGAGACAGATCCACAGAGAACAGAAAAAGAAATATCTGCAAAAGGAGTTGAGATTTGGGCTTCACCGTGTAGTACTTGCACAGTGTCCCACTTGCAATTACAGGTAGTCCTCAAGTTACGAATGTAATGGAGCCTGCCCATTCCATTCATAACCCAAGGATTTGTGGAAGTGAATCTTATTCCTTGAATGGGATCACTCCCTCCTTTCGCCTATGCATTCGCTAATCGAATGTGCGGTTTGTTAAGTGCACATGAGGTATTTCAGGGTGGGGAAGGCCATGGGGGGGCCTAATGATGGAACAGGCCATCTGATTAAGACCACCCAAGGCCTTCCTGACCCACTGAAATACCTCATGCTACCCACAATTGCTTCCCCCCCCTCACCTAACCTGCCACGCCAGGTCACTTACCGTGCAAAGATCTAGCAAGTTGTCTCCTCTCCAGCCTCTCAGCCACACACCCTCCTCTGCATCTCTGTTTAGGTTTGCGCAGGCGTTGCCCAGCACTTTGCAGGCCAAAATGGAGGTTCAGAGGAGGAGGGGCAAGGACGGGGCGAGCCCACCTCTCCGAACCTCCATTTTGGCCTGCACAGTGCCAGTGAGGTCTCTGCAGGCCTAAACGGAGGTCTGTTTTGGCCGGCAAAGTACAGGACGAATGTTGCAGAGCTTCTGCAGTTCTTCGTAAGGACGAACAACTGCTGTGATGCTGCAAGTTTTGTCATTTCGGGACTTGTTCTTAAACACTAGGGGGCACTGATTGCGTAACTTTGAACCTTCGCTAAGGGAACGCTCGTAACCCGGGAATTATCTGCCCCATATTTTTCTGAAGGAAGATGATGACTCCCAATTAAAGAAAGACACATATAGAGTCTAGGGACAGAGGTGGCTTTTCATCCACGGACTTAACAAGTGTTTTTCTAGACCACTGATGGCTAACCTTTTTGGTGCCGAGTGCCCAAAGCGTGCGCATGCACTCCTAAAATGCAATGCAAGTGCCCCCCCCCATGCATGTGCCATGCCCCCCTGCCCATTTTTGGCTTCCAGGTTGGTGCAAGAGGACTTCCAGGCCCAAAATGGGGCGCAGAGGGCACGCAGTACCCCGGCACCCAGTTTTGGCTTCCAGGTTAGTGCAGGAGGCCTTCCACCAACCTGGTGGACGAGTGCAAACCCCCAAAATGCAATGCGAGCGCCCCCCAGGCATGCGTGCGTGGATCCCCCACGTGCACCCCACCCCCAGCACATGCGTGGCAGAGACCCGAAGATCAGCTGGCTGGCAGGAGGCGGGCTGGAGCGACGGCTGGCGTGCCTGCAGAGAAGGCTCTGCATGCCACCTGTGGCACACGTGCCATAGGTTCGCCATCACGGTTCTAGACTCTGCATTCTCAGTGAGGCAGAAGTTCGCTCCCCCTTTCAATAGCACAAGTTTGAAAGAAAAATAAGACAATGCACTACCCCACCTCCTACTTAAAGGTAATGACTGGGGTGCCTTATCTTTCTTTTGGGTAAGTACAATTTGTTCACATTATGGTATTATTGCTCACACAGAGATTGTTGTTCTTACTTCAAAATAGCTGTTCTATGCAGACGTTCAATTCTCTAGACCAGGGGTGTCCAAACTTGGCCCTTTGGAGAGTGGTGGACTTCAACTCCCAGAATTCCCCAGCCAGCATGAGCTATAAATTTAAGCAAGTTGCTAGTTGGAGAATTCTGGGAGTTGAAGTTCACCACTCTCCAAAGGGCCAAGTTTGGACACCCCTGCTCTAGACTATAGTTTACATACCGTAACTATTGGTTTGCTAGATAGGGCTTGTGTGAACTTTATTTCCAAGCTATTCATATTTTATGTCTAACAGTGTGATATTCAATCACACAAAAAATGTCTCTCTCTGTCCCATTCCTCACCTTCTCACGGAAGCCATCAAGTGGAACTGGTGTGCCCCACTTCAAGTCACGTGTGATGCAACGTGGTTTGAGGCCATCCCGGATCCAGGAGCGGGCGATGTATCTTGAGTTGGGGGTCCAATCCCCACTGGACTGTGAAACAGCCAACCATTTCTCCAGACTCTCTTCTAACTAGTTGTTGAGAGGTTAGAAAAAATAAACAGGATTTCTGGCTATGATATTTCAGGATGTAGCACGTGCCATGACGATACAAGTGCTAGGCAAATAATATCACATCTCTGCTTAAATCAATTTTAACATTTTCTCTTTTGTACTTCTAATGCTTATATACTACTACAAGTAAAATTAAAAAAATAGTATCTAAAGATAAACATGCCCTTATACATAAAAAACATTACATGCTCAGTTGTGCATGTAAGGTATATAAAAAATGTATCAGAAAGTATACTTGCAGAGAGGAAAGGACAGAAAAATGTTATCCTTTTCTGTTCCTTTACTTTTTAAAATCCCCCAAATATAGGGTTGATTTTTCATAGTTGTCAAAGTTGAGAACCTCTCTAAGGCTTGAGATATCAATCTTCTGCCCCAATGCAAAACAAACTAGAAATATATATTACACAAAAAACAAAATTGGATCCAAAAGCCAAATATAGTACTGCTCAATTTTCCAAAGGGTCATAGAAGTAATTAGTAACTATTTTAGCTACTTCTCTTCAGTTTCTTATATGGAATACTGACTTAGAAGCCACTATTAATTCTCCCAACAGACCTTTTATTGAATCATGTCATATGTACATTGTATATATATTTCAAAATGTGTATATTGAATGAACGGATGTTTGAATGAATCCAGCTGAAGAGTTCAGCCCTACTATTCCAGTAATGTGACAACTGGCCACATCCCTCATGCTAGCCACAGCGTTTCTTGCAAGATAACACATTTCCAGTGTGTTGGAAACTTTTGGTCTTAGTAATGATTTACCTTCTGAAGAACATGGCTATGGACAACTGCTTGACTCAATTTGGTCTCTACTTATGAAACAATACATGCTTGGTCCTCCATTCTTTCTAGTCTGTTTCCAATCTCCACTTATACATTAAACTTGGGCTTTTAGGTGTATTTGAATTTTACCAAATATCATGCAAAGTGGTATTCTCCCCAGCTAAATTATTTCATTCATTATTATTATTTCATTATTTCATCCATGGCTTAGGACCGGGTTACTTACGGGACCGCCTACTGCTACCGACTGCCTCCCACCGACCCGTGCGCTCTCACAGAAAGGGACTCCTCAGGGTGCCATTCGCCAAACAATGTCGGCTGGCGGCCCCCAGGGGAAGGGCCTTCTCTGTGGGGGCTCCCACCCTCTGGAATGAACTTCCCCCAGGACTCCGTCAACTACCTGACCTTCGGACCTTTCGCCGCGAGTTGAAGACCTACCTATTTATTCGCGCAGGACTGGCATAGACATTTTTAGCAGTTTTTAATACTTTGATGTAAATTATTTGGGATTTTTATGGTTTTATATAGTTTTAATCTGGCCTGATATTTAATAAGATTTTTAATAATTGTTTTTATTATGTACATTAGTACTGTTTTATTTTGGCTGTGAACTGCCCTGAGTCCGTCGGGAGAAGGGCGGTATAAAAATCTAATAAATAAATAAATAAATAAATTCAATGTCTTCCTTTTTATTATTTATTCATCCTTTCTATAACTTGCCCTTCTGGAATACACCCGGGATTTTGTGTTTCTTTATCCTAACATTAGTAATCCAAGTAGTCCTTGGTTAGTGACCATTGGTTAAGCAACTTGTTTAAATTTATGACAGTGCTGAACAAGGAGTCCCTATGACTGGTCCTCAAAGTTACAACTGTAGCAGCATCCTCAGTCACATATCTTGATTTGGGTACTTGGCAACTGGGTCACAATTACAATGGTTGTGGCGTCCCATGGTCATGTAATTATCATTTGCAACCTTCACTGCCAGCTTCCGACAATGTAATATCAATATAGAAAGCCAGCAGGAAATGGCAAATGGCAATCACATGACATTGTCCTTAATGAACATGTGACATTTGATTAATGACTGTAACTGGAACTGCCATCTTTAAGTCACTGCACTTATGTAATATTGCACTTTATGACCATCTCTTAGCAATAGAGATTCCCATCCCAATTACTGTCATGAAATTTTCTGGTGCCCTTCTATGGATCAAAGTAGTTTGCTCATCTGAGGAGAGAAATTAATTTTCCTGAGACTGTACCAAGCTTAATTATATCCGTTATTAATTTTTCACCTATCGGAACATTACAACATGTTCTGTAATAAAAGGGTGAGGGGTTCTATCTTAGATATGCTTTATCAGAATTACTTGTGTGACACGTGTTCAGAGCAGTATTTTTCAGACAAGTTATCATTTAGTTATTGGGGTGTTATAAGAGCCTTGGGTGGCACAATGGTTAGAATGCAGTACTGCAGGCTATTCTGCTGCCTGCCTGCAATTTGGCAGTTTGAATTTCTGCTTTCACAATTTTGCAATGGACCAATTTCAGTCTAAGAAGATTCTTCAAAGTTAGCTTCAAGTGAAGGCCACTTCAATAATCAAATCAAGGTGTTAATTAAGTCGTATGTCTTCACGATCATGTTAGGCCTCATCAAAGACTGGCATAACTGGTAAACTAGTTTAAATTAGGTAAAGGAGCTGTGCCTCCAGATACAAAGCTGAAGTTAGAAATACACCCATCTGCTCAATTCTAGAGTTCATTTATTTGTTCTGAAGAAGAATGCCTCTGTCTGATCTGGATTCAATCTAAGTTTATTGACAGTTTATCACTGCCACACATGCTGATTCAAAGTATCACAGAATGCTACCTTCTAAAGACAGAAGAACAAGAGGCTCACCTTGGGTAGATCCAAGAAGAGGTGCTGGGAAGATTTTACCACAGGGGTTCCTTGGCAGACTTTGCATACTGGTTTCTTCAGAAGAGAAAGAAGAACGCATCACGAAATAATTTATTCATCCAATTATCTAAATGGAATCACCCCATTTCACAGCAATATAGCTCTATGTCTAAAGAAGTCTTTAGATCCTTCCAAGGAAATGCCAACTATCTAGAACAAAGACTATGCTATACATAGATTGCTTACATCAAACAAAGCAATATTTTGTAGTTAGGCCCATGGATAGAATGGATATTGTTAAGAAATTAGCAGCAATGCAGGCAGAGCAAAAGGAAATGACATTTTGTTTTAAAATCCTGGAATTGGGAGCAGCCCAACACAAGCATGTCTCTCTTGTATGTCTCTCTTGTCTTGTTGTATACTTCTTATTGCAACATTTTAAGTACAATCTTAAATACATTTCTTATGTATGGATAAATGTGAAGTTAAACGGCCAATGCAAACAAAAGACGTTATTAAAAATAACAACAGGGGAACATTCTGATGGGCTTCAGCAGTAAGAAAATGTAGCTATTAGTAATAAATAAGGACAATGTTAAACAAAAGATTCATAATGCCTGTCAAGCTATAGGCCCTTAAACCAGTTTTGACAAGTGCACAGCACTTCAAAAAAATTCAGATATTGCCTGTTTGGTCAATTTTAAGTTCCTGCTAAGAGACTTAACCTCTTAAGTATCTCTTTAAGAGAAGAATCCAGTAATGTACAGGATGAGATGAAATAATAATGGAAAATCAGGGAGGAAAATTCAAGTGAAGAAGAATAATAATAAGAAAGATAAATATGGAGTATGCTTTTCCTTTTGTAAAACTGTAGACAACCATGAAGAAATATATCAATATAAGTAACACAGCAAACAACAGGAAAAGTGAAACAAGGAAAATATATGAGGATGTTCTTAAAACTACAGTAGCAAAAATAAAATGCAATGATTCTAATAAAAGTAAAAAAGACTCAAAAATATAACATTTCCACAATGTTGGTGATATCTCAGAGATACTGGAGATAGTTGAATAAAACTATCTCACATGAATAAAAACCTCACTGTGAATAAAAGCAACCCTATTTATTGTATTGCAAGGCCTGAAGATTTAAGATTAATACTTAATTTGCTTTTATCTGACTTTCACTTTGATTGCAGCATGCTGGATTCCCCAGTCACAAGAGAAATTTACCGTAAATAATTGTGAATGTGGATATACCTGACATTTAATGATATAGATTCACTAGACAAATTAAGGCAAGACTTGACTTGTACAATGAGGACAATAAGGTTGATTTTTGATTTGTCATAGGAAAAGCATGGGGTCAAAGTATCGTATATGCCCTGGGGTATGCATTCTATTAAGGTAGGGTTTTTAAACCACGGTTTACTGAATAAATCACAACCCTCTAGGCTCAATAACTTACAGTCAATAAACCATGGGTTACAAATCACAGCATCTGGGTAAACCAAAATCAAACATCGTAAGGTGGTTTAGTTCATAATCATGAGAGTTTTTTTTCACATGGGTGTCAAACTCGCAGTGTCACATTGCTGTCACGTGATGTATCGCAACGTTTTTTCCCTTCACGGAACTGGGGTGGGCGTGGCCTGTGCATGACGCATCTGGCCCGTAGGCCGCCAGTTTGACACCCCTGAACTAGCATAATGGTTGTACTCCTGTCAGGTAAGAAAGAGGAGAACTTATCTAGTTTAATGAAGTTTCAGTAGAACGGATGACTTGGATTTCATCAACTCTTCATTGGAAAAAGAGTCTACTCTGAAGATCAGGTTCAGGCTTCTGTAAATATTTCAAAACATACCTTAAGTTCAGTGGCATTTATGAGCTTGCCACATTTGTCGCACTGATCTCCACGGGCTTCTTCATAGTTGCAGAAAGGGCAGATGCCTTCCACAAAGCGGTCTGCTAGGAATCTCGCACATTTCTCACACTTCAACTGGTCCACTGTCTCTCTCAGGAGATAGTTGCGCTCCAGCAACTGTTGGAAGATGCTTTGCGCTATTCTGAAGGGTGAAAGAAGGGCAGAGGTAAGGAACAGCTTCTGATCTTCACTCAAGTATTTTGTAAAGAGTAGCTCAGAAACATGAACGCCTGTGACAGCAACGCACTGCTTGTCCTTAATTTGTCTCAGTTTCCAAACAATGTTGACATGCCAATTTCATTTGCATTTCCACTAGTATAGTGGTAGACAGGCAGACTGGAGGGTAGGCAAAGCACCTCATGCCTTGAAAACAAAATCGCTCTTTCTGATCTTACCAAAGCCTTATTCCATGCGGATGTATATCCAGCAGGGTATGTTGATTTGCAATGTGTTATTCCATGGCTATATTGTTAGTTGCCCCTGAGTGGATGAGTGTCCCCCAGTGTACAATATATCTGGATTCAGTACTGAGCTGTGATTCATTTTAATTAAGTTGTTTATTAGTGTTTACATGGCAGAATTCTAATAGGTAGGAATTCCTATTAGCAAGGAAAGGCACTCAGTTAAAATGATCTAGTCCAAAAATACAAGCAAGGATGGGTAACTGAATGCCCTCCAAATGTTCTGGAATGAAATTCTCAGTAACTGCAGACAGCAAACTGGTAATTTAAAATAACTGAAGGGCAATAAAAGTGGCTGTTAGGTCATCTAGGATTTAGAATGAGGAGTAAATCAAGTCAAAGAAATCCCAGAACTGCTCAAGTTTATTTGTATTCAAGAAACATGGATTGTTTTTGATTTAGTGTAACCATGGCTATTCAATAAATACTTGTTTAAATGTCCCAGCTTACCATTATGTCTTGTGGTAAAAGTCTCCCAATTTTGGGAGATAAAAGTGGTAAAAATGAAAATCTTGACAAATTTTTGGCATCTATCTACCAGAAAATAGGATGTTTTGCAATTGATCAAGATAAATCAGGAACACAGCTTCATGTGAAAATTATATTTATACTGGCCAATGTAGAATAGAGGATGCAGGGCATATGATGATCTGGATCATTTTCAGTCCTGCCATTTACTCATTGGTGACACATGAATGAAATCTACAAAGTTTATTCCAAAGAAATAACTCGCATCCCAAATCAGTGTGTGCAATGGACATGTCTGAGGTTTTCATCCATTACCTCCCAGTGATCCCCTAATTTGGCTTGACAAAGAAGCTACATGCCCCCAACAAGTGTCCATTAATCATTAGAGGCTCAAGGAAAAGTAACACAATACATAACAAACCAAAGAGGATACAACTTTCCAGAATTGGGCAGTCATTTACTAACTGTGACTGGCAATAGTTGCTCTTCTCTGATAATGTCAAGACTATGCTTGGAGCCCTTTTGGCCAAGAGAAGAGCTAAAAATGCTGCAAATGAATGGCCATTCTTTACTTTGAACATTCAAAGTGTTCATCTTTGCAATACTTTCACAAACTAGCTGCAGAAACTACCTTCAATCATCTGTCAGTCTTTTGGCCAGCTCCAAAACAGGAGACAAACTTTATTGCAGGTACAGTACAAAAGTTAGGTAACCCGAAGACTGTAAGACAGAGAGGGAAGGAGAGAGAAAAATGTTGCTTCATTTCTGCGTTTCTTTCCCCCCAATGACAATTCTTCTAACTGCAGCACTTACGTGGTCTGTTGCACTGTGGTTGTGCGACCAAAGAAGTCAAAAGAGATGTTGAACCACTGGTAGATTTGTGCATGGATAGAATAGTATTTATCACAGATCTGTTGTGGTGTCAGTCCTTCCTCCATGGCCTTTGTCTCTGTGGCAGTACCATATTCATCAGTACCACATATATAGAGGGTGTTCCAGTTGCGTAGACGACAGTATCTAAAAAAACAAAAATGCTACCTGTTTCAAAAAGCAGGAGATTTATTGCTATCAAAAAGTACTGAGGTTTTTTATTTATTTTTATTTATTTATTAATCATACTTTTATACCGCACCATCTCCCGTAGGACTCAGGGTAGTTCACAGGCATATTAAAATAAACAATATAATAAATAAGCAATATAAAACCCAATTAAAACTAAATATTATAATAGCCAAATCACTAAAATGGTAAAAACCAATTAAAAACCGATTAAAATTTAACTAAAATATTTTATTCTTAGGCTAGTCTCCTATGGTCTCCTATGATCTTGTTTTATTTTTATTTCTCACATTTTTATATATTTTATATATATAAAATATTTTATATATTTCTCACATAAATATTTTATATATTTATAAATATTTTATAATATTTATATATTATAATATTTATATATTATAAATATTTTATATATTTCTCACATTTTATTTCTCACATTTTTTAAACCGCCCATTGCCCTCAGAGAAGCATTCTGGGTAGTGTATCATAAAATACTAAAATATATAAAGGTTTAAAATAAATACACTTAAGGTTTCATAGGATCTTGTTTTATGTTGTCTGGACCATTATTCATTTTATGATTGTAAGCTGCCCAGAATTACCTTGAGGTAAGATGGGCAGCTAATGAATGTTATAAATAAAAGCCGGTCCAACAGAGCACATTGCTGCTATGCAAAAAAAAAATCACACCCAACATTTCCAGGGAAAGGCACAATCTTAAGAAGCAAATATGGCAAAGGTGGAATTCAGAGACACACGGTGAGGATAATTTATAAGTTCAGATGGACCAGGAGTCTGGCCTGAGTGCGGGTGCCTGGAAAGAGATGCTTTAACTTACCTGGCAAAGGTATCAGCACTGAGAACACAGCCAATGATATTTCCAAGATGAGGCACATTATTTACATAGGGCAGGGCACTTGTGATTAGCACATTCTTCATGCCTTCCACAGGCAATCTGGGGAGGACAGACAAATTAACTCAGAGATAAATTCAGATTTCTGACTTGCTCAAACAACAGTGGTGGGATGGGGTGGGGGAGAGGTAAGGCAGGTGGGGAAAGCTATGCAATATAGGAAGGGCCTCTGTGGCTCAGACTGGTAAGACAGTCTGTTATTAACAGCAGCTGCTTGCAATTACTGCAGGTTCAAGCCCCACTAGGCCCAAGGTTGACTCAGGCTTCCATCCTTTATAAGGTAGGTAAAATGAGGACCCAAATTGTTGGGGGCAATAAGTTGACTTTGTATATAATATACAAATGGATGAAGACTATTGCTTGACATAGTGTAAGCCGCCCTGAGTCTTCGGAGAAGGGCAGGATATAAATGCAAATGCAAATAAAAATAAAAAATAAATAAAAATAAATAAATATACTGAGGCATCTGCAATTTAGAAAGGTCTCTCTAGGCAAAATTGGCCTTCTGCAAATTCGTGAGCTTGCGGATCACAATGCTATGAATAATTTAAGAATTGGCTTTTAACTTCTAGAGTTGTGCAGAAACTCCATGAGAAATTAGTAAACATCAAGAGGTGAATAACCTGCAGCTCTCCAGACGTTGCCAGAACTCCAGTTCGTCAGCACTGCCAACGATCAAATTATAATACAAAAATATTCAGAAAGCTACAAGTGTCTATGTCATTGAGACAGATAATAATGGATGCTATAGGGAATTACGTGCCTGTGTTCTGATAATATTAAGGTTGGGAAACAACTCTTCATATTAACAAGTCTCACGATATATTTAGACATAGCATGTATAATGTGTGTATTCACTGTTTGGGTCTTTAGGAGACAAAAGAAAAGGTGAGTCGTTTATATTTATTTATTCAACTTATATGCAGTTCTTCTCTTCTGGAGGTGACTCTAGCAGCTTACAATAATTAAAAAACCCATAAAAACCATTAAAAAAATGATTAGCAACAATGAGTTTAAAATTGCCAAAGATGGGAGGAAGAGAGCATCATGCACACACAGGGGTGGGGAGTTTCTGTTTTAAGATCTTCTTTGGTATCCCTTACTACCATCACAAGGACTCCTCTTGTGGCTAATGCCACAGTCTGTTATTAACACAGCTGCCTGCAATTACAATTACTGCAGGTTTGAGTCCCACCAGGCCCAAGGTTGACTCAGCCTTCCATCCTTTATAAGTTAGGTAAAATGAGGACCCAGATTGTTGGGTGGGTCAATACAAGTTGACTTTGTATATAATATACAAATGGATGAGACTATTGCCTTACACAATGTAAGCCGCCCTGAGTCTTCGGAGAAGGGCGGGATATAAATTCAAATTAAAAAAAAAAAAAAAGGACATTTCAACCCAGCAAGATTCTTACATAGGGTGCTGTGGTTTCCATGGGCTAGGAAGGCTGGCGGGTCCTCTGCTCCAGATTTCAGCAATGGCTTCAATCTCCACATCAGACAAATGCTGCTGGGCCGATTCCTCTTCCTAGAGAGAAGGCCAAACATCCTGTGAAGATGTCTGATATTCAGCAACCAACATCCATGAGTTACTAATGGACCATGGGTAATTGCCAGGGAATACCAAAGTCTAAAACAACCATAGTATAAATCCTTCCCTTGACCTACTCACCCCCCCTCCCTCAAGTAATGCAGTAATATTTGAGGGTTAATCCGTTTAACAAAACAAATTCTAAATGGGTGGTATCATCCCTTGCCTATACAGGACTACCAATTTCCCAAACCACAGTATTCCCCATTTAAAATCTGATTTAACAACCGCTGAAGTCACTGTTTAATAGTATGGAATCCCTTGAGTCTGTGAAGTATATGTATGCTAAAGTCCATCCAAGATAATGCTGGGTATTTGTAGTCTCGCTTTTTTTTTTTTTTCCAAAAAGTTTTACAAAAAAAAAAATTTTCCCTTTCCCCAACCCCTCTCCTTCACAAACCCCTCCCCTCCCCTGGCTTCCCGGAACAAACACAAGGTATAGTTAAAAATAAAACAAACATATGCTAAAAAATTTTCCCAAAACTATTATACCAATTCTCCTCTCTAGCTCTGACTTCCTCCTTACATAACCAAATCCTTCAAAAATTAACAATAAACAGTAATAAAATATATAAATCAGTAGAACAAATTAATCCTAAAATATTTAAAACCAGCTAAAGCATAAAAATCCAATCCAGTTCAGAGAATATCTCCTTATAGCTTCTATAACCATATAACCATATAATTTCCCCCAAGTCTTTCTTACATAAGATCTTTCAAGAATATTCTATTTAAAATTCAATACAACAGATTATAAAATTTATAAAATTCAATAGAAAATTACAATATTATTTAATTAATTACAATATCTATTCAACTTTAGTCCTTCCTCATCAAAATCCAGTATATCCAAATATCTAGTCTCTTATAATCACAAATTGTCTTTCGGGACACTAATATTTTTGTCTATTAATATTTTAAAAACCTTGTTTCAAAATAATACTTTTGTCTCTTGCCATTTTTTGGTGCATTAATCTCTGTCTTTCCTTCGTTGCTCCTTTTAAAAGTCAATCACAATATTTCCTAGTAATTCCTTATGTCCAGAAATCCAAAAATTACTGCCGATATTCCATCAGTCCAAAAAGAGAACTCTTGGGAAACATTAAGCTTGTGAGTCTTTTCCATTTGAGGGACAATCTCCTGTAGCACAAATTCAGGCAGCTCATCCAAACTATTTAAAGAAAACTTCTTTAGATCACCTTGTTTCTTCACGATCAAATCTTCATATTTATCCACTTTTATTTGTATGTCCTCCATTCCATTTTCCGAATAATTGCACTGGTTAATTTGCTTCAAACTCTCATCCAAAATGTCCCCATTTTTTTATCAATTCGTATTTTTGAATAATTAAATACATACTTTCTGTGTAGTCCTGTATAAAGTCACGAATCCATTCTTCTGAAAGAACCTCCATAACAAATTCCTGCTGAGAATCCCCTTGTAAAGTACTTAAACAGCGTAATAAAATCCAACAGTCCACAGTCAAACACAATAAGATAAAATCTCCATTCAGTTTCGATTCAACAGCAAAGCTCCCTTTGATGTATCGCTCTGCTTTCAGTTTCTCTAAAACGAAACTGAAGGGGGGGCGGAAGTCAGAAAATCAAAAATACTTGCAAACCAATAATTGTTCCTCACACTCGTTCCGCCTGCTTTTCGTATCCACAAAAAGAAATCAATTGCTAGCAGAAGTGGACACCTTCCTCTTTTCCTGCTTTTTCAGGAGCGCAGAGAATACTGGAGGTGGGGGAGGGGTAAATAAGGGGATTCGACCGTTCAGGACTTTGTATTACAAAAACAAAGCCCCTAGGGGAATCTACCCAATTCCTCCCCCTTGCTCTGTCTCTCTCTTTCAACCAGAGAGAGAAATGAAGCCGGGATCAGTTGTTAAATCCGGCTTTTACCATATTCAATGCGGAGTGCCATAAATTAGCACCCAGCGAGAAAGGTGGCGCCACCCAGAAGCCGCTTTCTTCTTGATTCACTGTAAGTGCAAGGAATTCTGTAATAAAATGATCTGCAATTTATTAAGCTAGAGACTTAAAATGCTGTGGTATTAAGTGAGAACAAAACAACTGTTTCACATAGGAAATGTAGCATGAATACCTTGGCATCATTGGTAGATGATTTCTCAAAAGCCAAACTGGGAGCAGGATGTTTCTGTAGATAGGCTTTAAGTTCCAGCAATCCCTTGGGTGTCCATACAGATTTCACTGCCTTTTTGCAGTATTCCTTCGAGTTCATGTTCTGGAACCAACCCCTCAGAGCTTTCAACTCATCTTGAATATTAAATTAGAACATGGTTATTTCCAGAGAACCCAAAAGGAACTCAAAAATTAGCCAAGGGCCCCTTTCTAAACTTTAGGACACTTAGGAGTTGCTCAAAAAGGTCAGCAAGGGCAGACAATCTGTGCCCGAAAAGAAAGATCTTGTCTCCCAACCATTAGCCTTCCCTCACAATTGCAGATTCAACAGCACAGGTGAAAATGTTGTACCTTGATGAACGTATCTTTTCTTTTCTTTTATGTAACACTGAGAGCATATGCACCAAGACAAATTCCTTGTGTGTCCAATCACACTTGGCCAATAAAAATTCTATTCTAAAAGCCCCTGGACAGCGTTTCAATGCAATCATGCCACAGAATCCTGTGGATGATGGCCTGGTGCAGAAGACATTTTCCAAAGACAGGGTTGCTGCTGGTTTTTTTCTTTTCTTTGAGGAGCATGGGACTTTGTTTTAGCCATTATCTAGATACCTCCATATTTAGGGAAAGGAGAAAAGGAACTTTTCTCCAACAAAGATAAATTAGCAGCCAAATGGTAAGCAGACATTGATACCTCCTGTCAAAGCAGGAAAGCCATCTTGGTGCCTTTCCCAACTTTGGGAGATAACAGGAATTGAAGCCCAACAATTTGGAGGTTATCAGGTTGGAGAAAGCTAAATTAAGCTGTGGGCATCACTCACTTGGTAGGAAGGAATCATCTCTTAACAAAGGAAACAGAGATCCCCATAAGACAATATCAGCAGCTGACTCAACATCCTGGATTAAAAAAATCAGAAGAAATTAGTTCAGACTGGATATGCGGTAGGAGCAACTTGAATATTTCACTTGTATTGGAGAAAAATATTTCCCAAATATTCAAGATGGAAACTTCTTTAACAGTACACATATAAATTCTTCTCTCCACCATGAACACTATCAAGAGAAGCTAGCATAGCAATGACCACTTCAGTTTAATTGGCTTTACATAACATATAGTAATTTTTATTTACACATTCCAGAATTTGATTCTATATAAGATGATATACAATAAAATTAGTTCTGAAGTAACTCTGTAAAGCAAAAAAAAAAAGACCTAATGGATACTCCATTGCTTTTTCCCAATGAAACCAGATCTAGAACAAAGGTGAGCCATCTGCAACCTATACATGGGTCTCTAAACCTTTATTTTGAGAATCTTTGGAGTCTTCCCGTAATTATGATCGCATCACACTCATGTCAAAAGCATCGAGACGCTTCTGGGTTGAAAGGATTAGCTGGTGACACCACTGTCATCTGGGGGATGCCCAGTTGAGGGCTCCTTTCATGTCCCCAGCAGGAGCTGGAGCAAAAAACAAGGGCTCACCCCTCCCCAAGGCAGCACTCTGGTCTTGAATGCAGGCTTGCTAACTTCCAAAGCAGTGTCCTAACCACACGAGCCACCGTGTTCCTATTAGGATAACAAAATGAGACTGTAAAAACTAAAAAAAAAGCTGTTTACTTATTATTACTTTTTATAGGTAATAAAAAATTATCACAGGAATTAAACCATCTTTGAAAAAAATCTTTGTCTCCTGCAAGAGCCAAAAAATAAAACAGATAGGCTAAAAATCTGTTCTTCTCTGAAAAGATTACTCTGTTGATGAGAATCACTTCACCTATCAAGGGCCCTGGCATTCCCCAAAGAAGTAAGAAGTTGCCCCACACTAATTAAGCTTTGGATATATAGGTACATTTTGCTTTAACCATGAACACAGTGGTTAAGCACCCAGAGGATTTCAGCTCTTTTTTCTTAATTTTCTTAAGACATGGCTATTAATCCTTAAAATTCACTAAACTAACTCCCTATGTATACAATACTTGTGAAAATCTCAAAAGCTGCAAGAAAGGTATGAGAGGAATTACGGTTCTCCCTGTTCTGTTCTCGTCGTGTCCCACCCTCACTCCGACGAACGAGTCAAGGAAGTCTGTAACAAACTTGGCAACGAAGCCTCTGCAGCTTGCCAAGTTCCTTCGAGGTTTATCAGGACAGGCAGGAGTCCAAGTTGTGACTTCAGCGATAGGGTCCGATATCAGCAAACTAGATAAGACTTTGCTTGACTCAAGGTTGGAATGCCAAAAGCAGGTCCTTTATATAGGCTGTGGGGTGTGACTCCATGACTCAGCATTTATCCAAGCCTGCCCCACCCTTCTTTCTGCTGGCGTCATCTCTCAGATCTCCAGAAACGAGGGTCCACCCACTCTAAATTGTCTTCAGCTGGATCTGCTGTCAGCGTCTGGGAAAAGGAGGGGTCAGAGGGAGTAGGCCCAGGTAATTCTACCACCTGGCTGGCTTCCTGCTCTGAAGGCTGAGCCAAAGGAACACACGCTGTATGAGTGAGGAACACACGCCTTCTCCTTGAATCCTCTCCGGGCATGGGGCTAGGGCCGGGGGCTGGAGTCATGACAGGCCGTTCATCTTCATTATCAGACTCAGAGTCTTATAAAAGGCCCGGTTGGAGATGGGAAGGGCCCGGTTGAGGAGAGGAGGGAGGATGAGGCACAACAGTTCTGATCCTCGGTAACATTTTTATGCAGATATAATCCATATAAAACCTAACTGTACTGTGCTTTAAATTCACTATTACAAAAAACTAAGGTTTTATAGCAACCAGGTATCCTTTCAGTTCTCCCACATCTCAGCTTGTATGTCAGCCAGTACTGCCAAGTCTGCTTAGAGGTTTTTACTTACCCCAGTGAGGTAAGAGGTACCCTTTTTGGTAAGAATCTGGTCAAGGTAATCCAGTGGCTTCCGAATGATGCCCAAAACATCCTCTCCTTTCTTTTCTTGTACCACATGAAGATACAAGGCGGCAGACAAAGCAGGCTGCAGACAAAGCAGAGGAAAAGGAGGAATTTTAATCAATCTTCATCCTCCTTCTATTGTCTCTTGTCACTGCTTCAATCATTTTAGTAAATTCATACTGTTGTATTTATTTATCAAATTTATATCTCATCTTTCCTGAAGGAACTCAGGAATTTCCTCATTTTCTTTGCAGCAAGCCTGTAAAGTAGGCTGGGCTGGGAGAGTAAGTGATTAGTCCAAAAGCACCCAGTGACCTTTCATGGGAACGGACTTGAACCTGGGTCTTTCCAACCTAAACTAACAATTTATGTAATATCTTAACCATTATATTGGCTGTTTCTTAAGAAAAAAAATGAAACACAGCAATAACATTGGACTAGTAAGACTTCTACACCTAACTCAATAGTCATCGGCCCCAGTGGAGAGGGTGCGCAACTTGGGCGTGCTCCTGGATGGACGGCTGTCTTTTGAAGACTTTTGAAGACCATTTGACGGCCGTCTCCATGAGAGCTTTTTACGAGGTTCGCCTGGTTCGCCAGTTGCGCCCCTTTCTAGACCGGGATGCCCTATGCACGGTCACTCATGCCCTTGTGACATCTCGCCTGGACTACTGCAATGCTCTCTACATGGGGCTCCCCTTGAAGAGCACCCGGAGACTCCAGTTAGTCCAGAATGCGGCTGCGCGGGTGATAGAGGGGGCCCCTCGTGGCTCCCACGTGACACCTCTCCTGCGCAGATTGCACTGGCTACCTGTGGCCTTTCAGGTGCGCTTCAAGGTTTTGGTAATTATCTTTAAAGCGCTCCATAGCATTGGGCCGGGTTACTTACGGGACCATCTGCTGCTACCGAATACCTCTCACCGACCCGTACGCTCTCACAGGGAGGGACTCCTCAGGGTGCCGTCAGCCAGGCAGTGCCGGCTGGCGGCGCCCAGGGGAAGGGCCTTCTCTGTGGGGGCTCCCACCATCTGGAACGAACTTCCCCCAGGACTTCGCCAACTTCCTGACCTTCGAACCTTTCGCCGCGAGCTTGACACACATCTGTTCATTTGCGCAGGACTGGACTAGAATTTTTAAATTTTAAATTTGGTTTTAATCAGGTTTTATTATTTTATTGGGGTTTTAACATTTGACCGTATCTAATAAGTATTTTAAATTGTGGTTTTAACTTGTATTTATCTATGTGTATATTTTACTTGGCTGTAAACCGCCCTGAGTCCCTCGGGAGATAGGGCGGTATAAAAATACGATAAATAAATAAAATAAAATAAATAAAATAGCCCAACGTGATCACAAAATTGTATGGATAAAAAAGAAACAGCAAGGGCATGCAAACTTTGAATTCTTAACATCTGGTTTCATCTGCTTCTAGTGGTGCCTTCAAGGCACCTATCCATTTTTCTCTACAAACAGATTGTTCTAATGTTGACTGTTTACATACCCCAAACTCTCTTAGTGTTCTATCTCTCTTTCACTTATATAGCAATAGAATGGTAATCAGGGAAGGGCCTAAGCGAGGGGTCTGCAACCTTAAACACTCAAAAAGCAGTTTCCCACAGAAAAGAAAACACTGAGAGCCACAAAACCATTCCTGTGCCTGACTATTTTTTGAGCGGCCACAAAATTAGTATACGTAGTTGAATTAAATGTTGTTTCCTTCTGAAACTTAACTTTTCTTGGATTTATCCATGGTTGGCTTATCGGGGTTTGAAAAGCTCAAAATATCATGTGCCGGCGGGTATTGCACATTGGTGGCTTTGATGCACATTTTGAGTGACAAGGAGATGCAGCAGAGGGGTGAAAGAGCCACATGTGGCTCCAGAGCAGCAGGTTGCTGACCCCTGGCCTAATGAATGTAAAATATGGCTTTTCCCTTATCCCACTTAGTATAACACATGAGTTCATGTGTTATACTAAGACATAAACTAGGCACAAGTAAATATGCCACAAGCATCAGCATATACTGCTAATTTTCCACCCATTAACTTCTCCAAAGTCTCTGGCACTTATATTTGCAATAACATCTTTGGATCTCACAAGACCTTACTAGAATGGTAGAGGATATCCCAGGTGAATAGGGTGGAGAAGTAGTTTGTCCTCTGATATATAAGATGTTTGTAAGTCTTTTATGGCAGCCATTTTGTGAGTGTGCTCATCGCATGCTTTTAAACTTTTAGTTTCTTTCCAGAACTAAAATATTTGCCCAGTTTGCCATAGACCATGGCTAACAAATGGCTTAGTTTCATAATAAGCATGTTAAGGCCAAACCACACAGACCACATGATCACTTAACGCAGTGCATGAGACATGTCATTGGATTTGTTCACTCAACACAGTATGTCACTGCACAGGTGATTTAGTTTTGGTTTGGTATGTTGTATGAACCAGTATGGGAGACAGTGAGAACTAGGCAGAGGAGGTGTTCCGTAAGTGCCAAGAACTAGACTATTGCCCAGCTATGAGAAGGAAAACTTTCAAAGCTTTTACTTTAACTGACTTCATTATAAGTCTGCTTGGTAATTTATTTTTATAGAGTTCAAGATTATGCTTTCACTGATATGCATTAAAGGTGTTTTACCTCAAATCAGTATGATTCACTATGATTCTGATTCATGAGTTTGTTAGCTAGGTGGGCCAGGCAGACAAACATGAGCTATAACCTGCAGTCAGTAAATCCCACTGAAGTTGATGAAATCAATGGACTGAAACATTGTTGGGGCAGGGAGCAATATCAGCTTCCAACATAATGGCAACCAGAGGCACATCTTATTTTCTTTCTTTTAAATAAAATGCTGCTTTTTACTCCAAGAGAAAAGAGCTGCACTAGGTTAAATACTGTAAAGGCTACAGGAAGAAACATAGCTTTGTCCTAATACATACACAATAATAGAATAGAATAGAATTCTTTACTAGCCAAGTGTGACACACAAGGAATTTGTCTTTGGTGCATAAGCTCTCAATGTACATAAATGGAAAAAAAGAAAAAAGATGCATTCATCAAGAATCATGAGATACAACACTTAGTGATAATCATAGGTTACTAATAAGCAATAAAATCATATTAGGAAACAAACAACAATATAAATCATAAACATACAAGCAACATGGTTATAGTTATGTGTGGAAGGAGATAGGTAATCATAAGATACAACTCTTAGTGATAGTCATAGGTGATCATAAGTGATCCATCTTACACGGGCAAAAGAAATGTTACAAAGAAACATACTATACCTGTCATAGGTTCTCTGGTATCAATTGGCTCCTCTCCACATAGCCCACTCATATAGCTGAGCATAATCTAAACCACCGCTTGAACAAAAAGAGCTCTTTCCTTTAAGAAAAATGGCTTATCCAGGCTACTCCAAATACATGGCTGTTTTACTCACCTCTAACTCAGTTATATCCCATTCAAAAAACTGATTGGCAAAATCACTCTGCTCACTGCTAAAACTGCTTATTTCTTTTCCAGATAAGCGGAAAAAGTATCTAAAAGATAAACAAATAGAAGGAGGTGAGTACTCTCAGGCAATGCACTTCCAAGACTTAAAAATATTGCAAAAGTGCCTTTGTTCTACCATGAGGTCTTGCTATCTCACAAAAGCAAACATTAACACTCCCCACTCTAGATTTATTTTCTTCTAGCAAAAGATGTTTCTTTCCCATGTCTAGAATACAGGTGCTCTTGAAATGAGTTCTTTGTGACTATACAGCTGTATCTATTTCCTTGGTAGGTTTAAGAGAGACATTTCGCACTGCCAGGAGGGGTTTTGTTTTTTTAATCTTCCAGTCTATCCTGCCATTATTTGATGTGCTCATTTTCCAAATACTCATTAGGTCTAATCCCATTTAGCTTTAAAGCCAAATAAGGACATATAGAGGCAACAACCTGCTGATGCTTTCTATTCAGTCCTTGTTTAATGACTGCCTCCTTTAGCAACCTTTCCCGGTTACGATGGTATTATAAAAGTAACTTTGTGAGCTTGCGTTTACAACCTTTGCAGGTTTGTAAAGCAAAGGAAAGTTGAAGTAAGATCATAAGCACAGGAGTGATTTCATTTAGCAACCACTTCGTTTAATGACCAAGTTGCCAGTACCATCTAGGACTATCTGTACCTAGTTTTGCAATTTCAGGTGCACCCATACTGACAGTAGAAAGCCAGTAGGGAGTAATGTTTAGAAGCTATGGACCTGTATCTAACACTTCTCACGAGGCTGTTATTTTCAAAAACATACATTCTGGCTTCCTTCCTACGAATTGGCATAGAAAAAGACCACTCACTAGCCATCCAAGACGCTCTGCTACCTGAGATGAAGGGCAAGATGTCCTATATGCACCACACTCCCAAAATGGTTCATTTTATCCAAGAACAGCAAGGTAGCTTAAGAAGAACAGGACTGTCCGGTATTGCTACCAACAATATCCCATTGTACCTTTCTGCTTTCTAGTATTGGCTGGTGAGGCAATTGACTCATACCATGTTTCCCTGAAAATAAGACCCTGACTTATATTTTTTTGAACCTTGAAATAAGTGCTTGGCCTTATTGCCATATACTCAAAAGCCCAATTGGGCTTATTATCAGGGGATATCTTATTTTGGGGGAAACAGGGTAGTAGAACCAGCCCTACATAACATTTATAACTATTCATTGGCTGAGGTTTTAAAATGTATACCATTGTTATCCCCTATACAAGTTAATCAATTACCAGGACAGTGTGGGAAGAGCAGAAGATTTTCCTTCTAGCTCCAAAAAACTGAGAATAGGAAAAGGCACCCTTACCTTCTTTCTCTATTTCAATTTCCCATCACCAGTTGGGTGATGGAAACAGAACTCATTGGCATACTGAGGAAAGAGAAGCATGCTTGATTCTCCATACAGGTAGTCCTTGACTTACCAGAGTTCATTTAAAGACCGTTTGAAATTACAACAGAACTGAAAAATGTGACTTATGGTTGTTTTTCACACTTATCCCTGCATGATCGTGAGATCAAAATTCAGACACTTGGCAACTGATTCATTTTTATGACGGTTGCAGTGTTCAGAGTTTGCCTGATCACACTTTGTAACCTTCTGCCAAGCAAAGTCAATGGGGAGGCCAGGTTCACTTAACAATCATGTTACTAACTTAACAACTATGGCAAAAAAAGTCATTAAATGCGGCAAAATTCACTTAACAACTGTCTCCCTTAGCAACAGAAAATTTGGGCTCAGTTGTGGTTGTAAGTTGAAGACTTCCTGCATTTTCTTATATTAAATATATATTAATTTCTTAAATTGCCATTCATTTCTTGAATTACAACTATTTCTATGGCAAAAAAGATCACATTAAATACTCTGGCAACAATGCCAAGTCTCTATCACTTAGCATGCTTTAGGTTGATTTACATTATAGGAAAATTACCAATAGGTAGCTGAACATGTGAAAATAGCTTTACAAATTATAACCCAAATGTTTATGTAGCACAAAGACAGTTTCTACAAGATCCTTTATTAGCATCCCTTTTTCTTCTAATTCAGTGCTGCTCTTGCATTTACAACACTAATGCTAGTGTTTTTCTAGCATTACAATCACATTAGATTTTGCCAGCAGCTTATTCTGGAAACAATGATCAACCCTCCATTACTTACTGAGAAATTACATTTGTGGAGAAGAGGAAGGATCCATTTTCCAGCTGTAGAGCTGGCAGCTGAGGACGGGTGAGGAATGGTACTACATGAGCTATCAAAGAAGAAGAAAAACAAATTAGGGAGAAATTTTATCTGCATCCCAAAATCTGATCCTATTTAATACAGCATGTGTTAAGATGATATAATAGCAGCAGTGTGTGCTTATATTGAGCATACATAGTATCCTGTGCGTGCATACATACAAAGCAGGGGTTTGACAGAACATGGGTTACTTTTACTTGAAAAGACAATTTCTTGAAGACTGAAAAGGCTGCCTCCCAAATTTGGCAAAGTTGTTTTCCAAGGCAAAAATTACTAGATCATAAGGAAGGGTTTGTTTATCAAATTTCTCCCTATGATGCCACTATTTAAATATGGAGGCCTTGCCAAAAAGAGATGACAGGGAAGAAAAAATAGAAAAGCCATCAAAAGTACTTAATGAATAAGAAGAAATTGGACAGCCATTTGTCAGGAATGGCATGGGATCTCCTGTTTAAGTAGAGAGTGGGAGTCTTCCAAGGTCCCTTCCAATTCTGTTCTTCTTTATGAATTTATATATTGGAATGTACTTGCTAAATTCACTTATATTTAATCTGATCAATCCATCACTTGCTACTTCTGAATGAATCATCATGAATGCCGGTTGAGAGTCTCCATTCTCATCCATGTGTTCAGAAAATGAATAGAATCCATCCCAAAAACACAGGAAGTCTTAGGGGAGCAGGGAAATTAAAAAGACAGTGCAAAGAGAGAAAGAATTAAAAGGACATAGTGCAAAGAAAAATCCTACAGAGGAGGGGGGTAAAAAGTTTGTTAATTCTGTTGCTCGCTGCCTCGAATTTTAGGTCAAATAAATACCCAGATCTCTAGGATTGGAGATCTTGCAATTAAAAAAAAAAAGTTAAGATTTTCGCACGCCTTGCGAGGAAAGGCTGCCGTTTCTTGGGGGAATTACCGCCCTCCTGGCACTCACCCTCGTGCGGAAGCCACTGCACCTCCACGGGCGCGCCGGTGGCTTTGGCAGCCGCCAAGACCTTCAGCCCACCAAGGCTGCCTTCGCTCAGGCACAGCTTCATGCTCCGTCCTCCCTCTGCCTCCCAGCCACGCTTCGTCCCCAGCTGATGCAACGAAGCCGGCCCTGACATTAAGGCCCACTCCCTGTCCCCGCCCTCTCCCGCCTTACGTCGCGTTGGAAACGGGCCCAGCCTCCCACCCAACCCGCCTCACGCCCACTTTGGGGCCTGCGCGCTCGAGCACATCCTCTAAGCCTCAGCCGCGCACCAAGGCCGCACCCTTTGGAACTACCAATCCCGACGTGCTTTGCCTACACAACCGGAAGTTTTGAAGGACGAGGCCCGAGAAAAGAAAAAGAAAAAAGGAAAAACCGGATGTTGCGTAATAATACTGCACTCGGATTGTTAGCGGGAGGGTAGAGGGGCGTAATGTGTTGTCCCTAGTTGTGTTGAATTAGCGCCTGAGGATAATAAAGCCGTAAATAAAAATAAAACGTTAAATAATAAAATAAAACAAAACGTTAAAAATGTAGTTAATGTGAAATCCATAGTTCTAGAACAAGTTAGGTCTAAATCTGGACCAAATTTGTAATATTTAGGTCATTAAACAGCACAGCTACTATCAATTGAAGACTTGGCAGCAGTAATTTAAGTATAAAGCCGAAAGTAACTTGCCCAAGGGAAAAACATATCAAGAAATATTTTTTATTAAATCAATTTGAAGTTCCAAAGATTTTCGAATGTTGCCTAAGGAAGAGTAATGAAAAACGTGAAAGCTTGCACACTCTTAGAGTTGGATTAATAAAGTTAAGACCAGTGGTGGGATTCAGCCAGTTCGTACCACTTCGGGAGAACCGGTTGTGAACTTTCTGAGCAGTTTGGTGAACTGGTTGTTGGAAGAAATCATTAGGGCAGAGAACCATTTGTTAAATTATCTTTAGTAACCAGATTGTTAATGTGCTGTGATGTCAACTCTGATCATATAGATCTACCCCTAACCTGGTTCTCTAGTGATACACCCTTTGCCACTGTAACTGAGTCTTTCCATTTTAGTTGTCATACTAGTTCTTTCCACCTTTCCCAATATTATAGCTTTTTTCCAGAGACCTGTCTTCAGATAAGGTGGCCAGAGTAGATTAATTTCAGCCTGGCAAACCCAAGTTGGAAGCAAATTTCTGATAAATTCAGAATCTGGAATCTGACTTGTAATATTGTTTTGCAATATCTGCATATCAATTGTTTCTTAATCTCTAAAGAAGCCAAACAGGCATCATTAGACTGCAAGTTTATTGATTAGGTTTTTATCCCACTTTGCATTTAGGAATTCAAAGTTATCAGTAAACTTCTATGGCTGAGGCAATGACCCTAGCAATACAACAACTTAACCATCATTTGGTAGAGAAATAAATATAGCCATAGTAATGGTGATATAAGTTGTAGATGGATATCTATTCCATCAGTAAGCCAGTATGTAGGTGTATGTAATAAACCTAATGTGCAGTGATATCAAAATGATATTACTGTAAATTAAATACAAAAATTAACAGACACAATCTTAAATTTACAATCTTATATTGTGGACTTATATCTATTTATAAATAAAAAAACATCACCAATCTCCTTCCATTTATGACTGTATGACTATAACTTTGTTGCTTGTATCCTTATGATTTATATTGATATTGTTTCCTAATTGCTTATTTGTATCCTGTGACTATCATTAAGTGTTGTACCTTATGATTCTTGTTGAAGGTATCTTTTCTCCGAGAGGATATGCACCAAGACAAATTCCTTGGATGTCCAATCACACTTGGCCAATAAAAAAATTCTATTCTATTCTAATAGATAACAGTGATATAATGTATCTTGGAAGAGCTTTTGTATAAAAGGCAGCCTAAAGTTTTTTAAAAGAAAATAAATACCTGGTAGTGTTTTTTAGTATTTTTATATGAGGAGTACATTTCCTCTCTTTAAATGTAATATGATCAGTTTTTAATTTTTTTATACTACCTCATAGAACAGCGGTGTCAAACTTGCGTCGTCACATGATGTATCACAACTTCCCCCCCTTGCTAAAATGGGGTGCACGTGGCCAGTGTGTGATGCATCCAGCCCTCAGGTTGCGAGTTTGATACCCCTGTCATAGAAACTCAGGAAGTCATAAATGTAGGGTAATGTTTCAAGAGGGGAATTTTAGCAGTGGGGAGAAAAAAATAAAGTACCTTTTTTTGAGAAGCGAAATAATTCGGTTAACATCAAGAAGTGATAACTGAGTGACTGACAAACAAGCTAAGATTTATGTTCTGTGATCCATCTGGTTAGAAGCACATTCAGTTAAAAATAAGTTTGAAGCAGAACACCCAAGGCGGTATGCATAAATTGCATCCATGTCATATAATCTTGGGTTTACTTAGACATAACCTTCTCTGATTATGGTAGCCTTTACTGCTATGCCTAAGATTGAAACTGCTGTCTTCTTCACTTGTTGCAAGGCTGTATGTTTTATATGCACAAATGTTACAATAAAGACAGTTTCTCTGTTTGCAAGAGAGTATTGTGATTCAGTGATGGAGCCTCCTTCCTGCTTTGTGGTACACATAAGCAACGCAGCAGCCCACAGGAAACTATTCACCTCTCTGAAGGCGGATGTGTGTGGTACCTATGTTTTGTACACTAAATACTTTTAAAGAAGGAAAATACCTCTCCATTCTCTCTCCATTGCTGTGAAAGATGAAAAGAATGACTACAGAACGGGTCCAAGAGTGAAATAACAAGCTGTTATTCCAGGCTAGTCATCTGTCTCATTGTGTGATGGGCTCAGGTAAAAATAATTGTTCTGGGATAATGAGAATTTTATTATAGTAGGGCTACAGTCTTATTTTCTTTTCTGTGGATTGTTAATTGAAATTATACTCTATTCCTTCTTTCTTACTGGCTAAGGAATGGGGTTTCCCATTTTAGGTGGGCAAGCAGTGGCAGAGGGGGAAACGGGGCTTCTGAACAAGACAGCAAAATGAATGCAGTACTCTGATATGGGAGGAAATGCAGAAGAAATAAACAAGGAAGTGGGAGTTTGCAGTCTTTCTTATTTCTAGCTGAAGTTTCTTTTATGTTCTCCCCAACAAGAGAACGTTTCCATGATTAGTGTTTTCTAAGGCATATTTTCTGATGAGGACAGGTTGTTAAAAAACAAAGGACTGTAGTGGGGTCAGCTAACATTCCCAAAGAGCTGTAGAAGAAGAGTTATCTGTTGTAGACTCATTGATGCAGGACAGTCTTCCTCAAATTTAAGGCCACCTTAACTGTCAGTGGCTTAGTTTCCATCTTGAAAGCTGGACTCCATCTTGAAAGATTCAGGATTGGCTAGGGCTGCAGCATATGTTTTCGCATATGTTTTTTCAAGCAGATCTTCTGCTTGTCGCATAACCGCTGCAAACAGAAATGGGCTAAACCCTTCTCACAATTTCTGGAACTGGAGAATCAGTTCCTTATCTGTATTTCTGAAATTCTAATCTTAGCAAACTTAGTGGATGGTGACAAAAATGGAGCAACAAATGAAGTATGGTGTTTGATATACAATTAAAAACAACTGCAGTGAGCGGTTAGTTAAAAATAGTGTATAGTGCTATTCAAAGCAGTGTTACTTTTCTGTAAAAAAAAAAAAGATTTCCACTGTGGCTTATGTACATCAGGAGTTAAACCCATATGTGTATCTATAGGTATAAGGGTGATTAACAAGTATAC
The DNA here is from genome assembly GCF_028640845.1 of Ahaetulla prasina. NCBI lineage: Eukaryota > Metazoa > Chordata > Lepidosauria > Squamata > Colubridae > Ahaetulla > Ahaetulla prasina. The sequence goes on from NC_080540.1 coordinate 166,024,440, forward strand.
AAAATGTTATTGACCCAACAAAGGGAATCATAACATAGCATGTCTAGTTTCTTTTTAGTGTCATGTGTGAATGCACTGTTTCTGAGATGCGCATGCAAATATGTTGATAAAGTTAGAAGAACTGGAAAGCAACTGGACGGATAAAACCAGTTTTCAAATCAAGCAATGGGAACCTTGCAATGCTGTTGAAGGACTTGCCCTAGTTGGCAAAGACCAATACTGGGAGTTTAGTTCTTTTTTCCCTTCACAAATTCCAAATTCTGCTTTAAAGCAGGGATCTCCAGCCTTGGTCCCTTTAAGACCTGCAGATTTGTGGACTGCTTTAAAGCAACTTTAGTCCATTCCATGAGATATTAATGTATTCCAGAGTATCTCCAGGTTATTTTATGCGGTGCTGACACTGTATATATGTATTTAATTGTTATCTCATATTTATTACTGTATAAGTAACTCAAGGGAGCAAATGTATCTAATACTCCTTCCTCCTCCTATTTCTCCCTAACAACAACATTGTGAACTGGTTGGGCTGAGAGAGAGCAACTGACCCAAGGTCACCCAACTGGCTATTGGTCCTAAAACGGGATTAGAACTGACAGCCTCCTAGTTCTAGGCTAGCACTTTAACCACAACACTAAACTGGCTCTCTTAACTACTATACTTTTTTAACATATCCCCTTGCCATGCAAATATATAATATAGTGGCTAAAGAATGTCTTCTTGCAGGACCTGTAAGTTTTTTACATTGTTGTCCCTGTCCTATGGAATGCTGTTGCTCCCAAGATTAGATTAGCCCAATTCTGCTGGACTTTAGGAAGGGCCTTTTCCTATCGATGTTATCTATGGGAAGGGAGTATTAACTGGAGCCCATGATGTGCTTATTGTTCCTTCTAGACTGGTCCAATAGCATCTGCTGATATGTTTTATGGCTTGTGTGTTTTTAAATGTTGCAAGCCTCCAGAATCACTACTGAGAGACGGGTGGCCATATAAATCAATTATATAAATGATTAAAAATGGCAAACATTTTTTTAAAAAAAGCACTTAAGCTCAACAGAAACTGGCCCTAAAGGACGATTTTGAGTCATCCTTCAAGTGGTGATGAATAGGCCACTTTTCGGTTGACTCTCTATTCTGTTCAACAGGAAACAATAAAAGGCTACAATTTATAAACAGGAAGCTTTCATCTGCAGTCAGAATATCTAGGAAGGCTTAAAGATTGTTTTGTCCTTCCATCTGGCCTTGCATGTTTTCAATAAATTTTTTCCCAAGCTGCATGTATTCAGAGATTTCAATAGCACTCAGGAGCATCAAGATACAGCTACAGTTTGTATTAGTCCAAGACAGTGGGATTTGTAGTCAAAATATCTCAGGGCATCAGCTTGGAAAGAGCTGTTTGATAGTTTACAAGACCTAGAACGTGGCTCTCACATAGAGGTATTATTCAGCAGGTTCTGACAGGTTCTGGAGAACCAGTAGCGGAAATTTTGAGTAGTTTGGAGAACTGCAAATACCACCTCTGGCTGGCCCCAGAGTGGGGTGGGAATGGAGATTTTGCAATATCCTTCCCCCAAGTGTGGGGAGGGAATGGGGATTTTGCAGTATCCTTCCCTTGCCATGCCCACCAAGCCACGCCCACCAAGCAACACCACGCCCATCACGCCACACCCACAGAACCGGTAGTAAAAAAATTTGAATTCCACCACTGCTCTCATACTTAATGGTAACCATTGGGGCATCCAGAGAGTTAATATTATGCTAAAATAACTGCTTTCACCTGTAGACATTCTGACTGTCGCATTTTATATCGACTGTAGTTCCTGAGACATCTTCAAAGACAGACCCAGGTAAAGTATGTTATAGTGGTGTCAATCAATGGTATTGAGAGTGGGAATCACTGCCTCCCGAGGTTCTCAATCCAGATGAATGTTGTTTATTGCAAGGAGAGGTTTTGGAAGAAGAGAGATCATCATTGGAAGTTCCCAACATGTCTCGGGACAACTTTGGGGGAGCTAGTGGTGAGACATTAAAGGGCATTTCAATCTAGCTGTCCAACCTGAAGTGTGCCAGCATGATCTTGTGTTGCATCTCCCTAATGACACTCAGGACTGGAGAAGAACAGTGAAGAGACAATGCTGTGCACTGGCTGGGGGAAAAAAATTATTTAGGAAAAATGTTGAAGTGAAAGCTCAAGAGTTCTGAGTAGTACCTTTGCTTTCAAACATGGAACCCATATGTAATTTGTTAGATTATGGCTTTCTTTCTCCTGAACTTTTAACCAACAAGACATGTTTCTTCTCAGAAGCGACATAAGGCTAACTAGCCAAACGATCACTTCTGAATTCTGTCTTACATCCGTTTTCAGTAAGTGGCCAAGGTTACCACGTCCTGGAAGCAAAGCCAATGCCACCATAGTAGACAGTATTTTGAAGCTCCCTGGCTTTTTCAACCTTTAATGGGATAGCTAGAGCTGAACTTTGGGGCAATAATCTAAAGTCCCAGAAAGAAGGACAGCAAAGAGATTAAAGTTCAGCTTGGCCAACTCACCACACCAGCCTTTTTTTTGTTGTTGTTGTTCTGATCAGAAACATTTTATAGAATGAGTATTTATTTTGTTATTTTTACTTTAAATATTAGTTTTTCATTTCTGCAACACTCTCATTCCCAACTGATTGTTATATAAACTCTTTTAAATGTGGCATCCCCATATATCATATGAGTTCTTTTGTCTATAAGTGTGAAATCCCTACCAGTTCTTATTTTTAATTTTAAAAAAGTTTTTTATTTTTTAACAAACACACACAAACGCACATACGATGCATTTTTTCTGAACAGAGTATTGGCCAAGTTCCAAATTTATACAACTTTTAGTTATCTTCCAACACTTTGTATGTTTCACTTTTTGCCATAATATTCTTTCTCTCTAATTTTTATTTTATTTTCTTTATTTCTATTATATAACTTGTCTTACCCTTCACTCTAATCATTAATCAGTTTCTTTTTTCCTTTTTTTCCTTCTCTCATTACTTCCTCCAAATTAAACCCTTTAGTTTCAAATCAATCATTTTCTGATATTTGACCCTGACTCTAAATCATCCTATTCAGATATTTTCCCATTACTCCCTTTTCACCTCAGAATATAGGTTCAAATATTTTCCCTAAATTCCATTATTCCAATCACAAAAATTGATGTTCATACGATTTTACATATCCCACTTATCTAACATTAAGATCATTGATTTCCATTGCTTTTTGAACTAAGTTAATCTTCACAATATAATATAATTTCAAATGTTTTAACTAGATTTCATATTTGCAATTAAAAACATTTAATGTAATATTCAGATGTATATATGTTTATATCTCTTCATAGTAATCCATAGTCAAAAATTTAGTTAATCTTCATAACATAATATCATTTCAAATATTTAAAGTGAGTTCCATAATTACCAGTTCTTGATCACAAAAGATGATCTTTCATATGTGGAATGGCCCCTCATACAGAGGATAGAGTGATCTTTACAGAGTTGGTTGCTCCCTGGTTCTGAAGATGATCTGCTGCATTGAGGGCAATTTCTAGGTCAATATAAACTTTGCCTTGGAGGGCAAAAAGACTCAGAGATGCTTTCAAGAACAAAATTAGGGACTCCCAGGGGGCTGGGTGAGAAGACAGCTTTGCTTTCCCTCCCAGATGATTCTGTTTGACAAGCAAATTCCACTGGGAACCATTTCTGCTTAATATGACTGTGTGTTCATTCTTTGCAAGAAGATGCAAGCACATTGTTGCTTCCTGTTACAACAGCTACTTGAGTGCTTAGATTCTGGTGACTTAGATTCTTCAGAAATGGGAGAGGAAAGAATTAACCCATAGGTTATATATATATAACCTATCCTATACATTGCTCCCAGAAGCACGAAGCTGAAGTCTGAAGATGACGAATGAGACTTCATCGAAACGTCGCCAAGACACTTTTAATTTTACACGGGAGAAAACCCGAACAATCAAAGACCTATATATATATATATATATATATATATATATATATATATATATATATATATATATATATATATATATATATATATATATATATATACATATACATACTTTGATTGTTTTCCTAACCTGATGGCTCTCCTGAAAAGTCGTGAAATGACTTGATCCATGGATACAGGAATATTGACATGCAATGTCTGAGAAAAGAATCCAATAGTTGGAAGCACTTTTGGGGCTGAAGATAGAAGTAGCTACTCCCTTCTTGGTTATAGAACTACTACCTCTTTCTGGCTCTTCTGAGTATTATTTTCCTCTCATAGACTAGCATTTTCTGCACCATTATTTTTTTTTTCTTCATTAAAAAGATGCCAAATGCCTGACAGTTTATTCTTCACACTCATAAAACTTCAACTCTGTAAGATGGGTTGGGATGAGAGTGATTGGCCCCAAATCACTCAGCTAGTTTTCATGCCTCAGAAGCCTAGAACGAGTGGTGGAATTCAGCCAGTTAGCACCACTTCGGGAGAACCGGTTGTTAACTTTCTGAGCAGTTTGGTGAACTAGTTGTTGGAAGAAATCATTAGGGCAGAGAACCGGTGGTTAAATTACTTGAATCCCACCACTGCCTAGAACTCCCAGTATCCTAGTTTCCAAGCCAGCACCTTAATCACTAACTCAAACTGACTCTACCACAGATAGTTTTTGTAGCAATAAATCAAGAAAGAAAGTCTAAGTTTGCTTTTAACCAATTCATGTAGTCCTCGACTTACAATAGTTCATTTAGCTTCTGTTCAAAGTTACAGCAACACTGAATATAGTGACTTAATGACTATTTTCCACATTTATGACCACTGAAGCATTGGTCACGTGATCAAAATCCGGATGCTTGGCCACTGATTCACATTTATGACGGTTGCATTGTCCCAGGGTCATGGGATCACCTTTTGCAACCTTCTGACAAGCAAAGTCAATGGGGAAGTCAGATTCATTTAACCACTGGGTTACTAATTTAACAAGGGCAGTGATTCATTTAACAAATGTGGCAAGAAAAGTCATAAAATGGGGCAAAACTCAATTAACAAATTTCTCACTTAGCAACATCAATCTTGGGTTCAATTGTGGTCGTAAGTCAAGGACTATCTGTATTTATTTATTTATTATTTTATTTTATTTTGACATAGACATATTAGTCCTAATTTATAATCTTTTATTAAGATATAGAATGGAAGAAGAAACGGTAAAAGAAACGATGATCAGTTGGGCAAAAAATTTCGGACACAAAATAGAATTAGAAAAGTGGGACAAATTATGGGATAGAAATTATAAATTTACAGTGATGGTTGTTTATAAAGAAAATTTGTACTAAATGTTCTATAGATGGCATTTGGCACCAGCGAGATTGGCTAAAATGTTTCCAAGTTTATCACCCAAATGTTGGAGATGTTGCCATAAACTAGGAAATACTACCACATGTGGTGGATGTGTCCTAAAATAAAAAAAAATTCATATAAGATTAGAAAATGGCTGGAGGAAATCACATTACAAAAGATAGAATTTAAACCGGAGCTCTTTCTATTAGGAATAATAGACCCAAAAATAGAGAAATCTTTGCAAAATCTAATACTACACATATTAATGGCAGTAAGGATTACCATTGCACAAGGGTAGAAACAAAATAACAGACCACCAGAAGAAATATTGATTAGGAAAATTTTGCAATGTGCAGAAATGGATAAAATGACAATGAAAATTAAGGAAAGAGAAGATTCAGATTATTATAGAGTATGGAAAAATTCTACAAATGGTTAGAAATAAGAAATCAAAATAAGAATTGGGAAATTTAAGTTAATATTGCCGAAATAAAGAACTGTGTATTACCAACTATTGTTAACCTTACAGTATTGATTGTGTAAATAAATACAATGTTAAAGTATTTAGTAGAAGAATTGAACAAAAATAGAGAATATACATGTCAATACAGAAGACTGTAAAAATAGCATATGATGTATTGTTATGTCTGTCATTTTTTTACTCTGTTTTTGTCCTTGTTCTTTTTTTTTCCTGTTTCCTGTTTACTTTTTTTCCTGTTTCCTGTTTACTTTTTATAAAAAAGTAAAAAGCTTAATAAAAACTATCTTTTTTTTAAAAAAAGGGCTATCTGTATTTAACTAAGGTTTTCTAGCCTTTTTCTTCCTGGGGAAATGAGATTCATCCTCAGCTATTTTTTGAGTTACCGTCACATACATTGGACTATAGAGGAAAAATTTACTCTTTCAGTATGCTTCTTATTTTTAGTAGTCCAAACTTAACATAAATCAGTATTGTCTAGTATTTTACCTACTAAATAATCCAAAATTTAGAACATTTTAAATAATATCCTCAGATCTAAGAAGTCACAATTTCTAAGGTATTTAGTTTACTGGCATTGTACATCAGTTACATTTTCATCACGTCTAAATTTAGTGCCGCAATTATTTTCATCACAGGTGAAAAGTTAGCATGCTGAGGCCCAGAGTTTCCAGCTCTTTCAGATCAACCTGACTTGGCAAGATGTTTTCAAGTCGAAGGCGGTTCTTGGAAGGGTTCAATCACCCCCAAAGTGAATCTTCTCTGGATTCTCCAGGCAGTGTGGTGCTGCAGGCTCTCTATGACTATCAGTACAGATCTGAAGATGGGAGGCAGGTGATCATCAAGGAAGGGGAGATCTTCCACCTTGTGCACAAGGCCAATGAAGATTGGTGGCAGGTGAAGCGGTTCGGCCAGCCCAAGCAGAAGAGGCCCATCTTTGTCCCAGCATCCTATGTGGCTGAAGTGACCTATGATGACCTACAGCAAAATGTCTTCTTGCATCCTGGCATCCACTCAAAAAAGGATGGAGGTCCAGGTGAGTTGTTTTTTGAAGTTCAAGGGATTAAACCAGGGTTGGGCAAGTTGAACTCCAGGAATTGGAACTCTCAAGCAAATTTATTCTATCTCTGGAGTCCCCACAATAGCTGAACATTGGATGGACATTCCCATAATTTTGGGGTGGAAACATGCACAAAAAAATGCAGTGTATTTAGGGGATCAGAGAATCTCGTTTCAGAGGAAAAATGCCATACCGCTCCAGATCAATAAAGTAAAGCATAGAAAATGACCGGTATTTGTCACTCACTGCAGCTCAGAGATCCACAAGTGAACAAGCATGCTTGAACTGCAAGAAACCGAAACAGCACCAGATGGCAGCAAAAAGTTATCATTTTGTGGACAGGTCTGTTGCCATCTAGTGATTGTATAGATTTTTGAAGCCAAGATCTAGTAGCCTTAGTGTGTTTTTCCTTTTGGAAATTTGGTTACCCCTGATTAACACAATTTCTAAAAACAAAGGGGGGAAAAAATCACATTCCTACCCCGAAACTTAGGAAAACAGAAAATTGTAGTGTTGCCCATCCGTGTAACAACTTCACTTATTTTCCCAAGACACTGAGTATGCATCCCTCTCAAAAGAGAGATATTGTCCCCAGTCCTAAAAGAATGCCCACCTCTCATATGAATATTTATGAAGCTAAATACTGTTTCATTATAACCCTGATAGTAGCGCTGTGTGACTGGTCCAGGACACTATTTGGAGCAGGGGTAAAATGCTCCCGGTTCGGACTGGCTCACCCAATCCGGTAGCGATGGCGGCTGGTGGTTTGGAGAACCGGTAGCAAAAATCCCTGGCCCCGCCCCCTGCCTCTGCTGAGCCACGCCATCATCAGAGGTGTTTTTTTTTAACTTTCAAAAGCAGTTTTTCTTCAGCCGAAAACATGCCTTTAAAAGTTAAAAAAAGAGTCTTTGATGATCCCGCAGCTTGACTGGGATCGTCAGAACCCTTTAAACTTTTTTTTAACAACCTCTTCGGCCAAAGAGGTTGTAAATAAACAGGTTTTAAAAGGCTCTTCTGGCGATCCCAGCTGAGTTCCTCATCACCAGAACCTTAAAAAACATGTTTTCTACAAGCTCTTCAGCCGAAGAGGTTGTTAAAACAATTATTTTAAGAGGTTCTGGGCTGCGCTGAGGGAACTTCAGCTGGGATCATCAGAGGAGCTTTTAAAATCTTTTTTTCCTCTGGCGATCCCAGATCTTCGCATGTGTGCACTAGGAACAGGCTCCTCCTGTTCCTCTGTCTCTCTGCGCATCGCTCCCAGATGGCCCTGGCCCCACCTCTGCCTCCGACGCAGAGCCCTCGTCTGGGCCTTCCCCTGACTCCAGGATTGACCCATTGTCCTCCCCAGCCTCCTCACTGTCCGACTCCACTGCCAGGTTTGCAGGCTGCTGGCGGATCATAACAAGTAGGCAAAACCCAAAAGTAGCTTTCCTCATGATCAGGACATTTCTCCTTAATTTGGATCAACCCTTGTTGAACCAAAAGCTTCACTAAACATAGAATGTGTGAGGAAAGGCAAGAATTATCCATGCTGATTCTACTTTTCTTCCTTTCAGCACGCTTTGAAATGTCTCATTCTCTGGAAGATATTTGGGTGCAGCCATCCTCATCATCTTCCCACACAGATCTATTGTCCTGCCGCAACCACCTTTCTGCCAAGATGAGAATCCATCAGCTGTCTCTGGGTAGGCGTCACAGCCTGAGTGGCCTGTCTCAGATGAAATGCAAAAGCACAAAGCAGTGGCAAACTTCAGAGGAAGAGCTAGCAAGAAGTGAGAGATATTATAGGGTGAGTTCAGCCTTTTACAGTACTTTTCTCAGACTTCATTTATTTTGTTTATGTAATTCAATTTATACGGCTGCCCATAGCAAACATAATTCTGGGCAGCTAACATGGAATAAAAATAAAATAAACCATCCTAACAAGATAATATTAAAGCAGCTGAGGTAAAACCAAACAGCGCTTTCAACATTAGAGAGGGCTGTAAAGCACTGTGAATCAGAATATAAGTCTAAGTGCCGGGGTGAAATGCTCCTGGTTCAGACCAGCTCGCCCGATCCGGTAGTGATGACGGTGCTGGTTCGGAGGACTGATAGCAAAAATCTCTGGTCCTGCCCCCTGCCTCTGCTAAGCTGCACCATTAGCAGAGTTTGTTTTTTTTTACTTTTAAAAGCAGTTTTTCTTCAGCTGAAAATATGCTTTTAAAAGTAAAAAAAAACCCTCTGATGATCGCAGGGCTGAGCAGAGATCATCAGAACCCTTTAAAAGGTTTTTTTAAAAAAACCTCTTCAGCCGAAGGAGAAAAAAAAAAAGAGGTTTTAAAAGCCTCCTCTGGCGATCCCAGAGGAGTTTCCTGATCCTCACAGGCTTTTAAACTCACTTTTTAACAACCCCCACTTACAAGAACCCCCACCCATGCCCAGCCAATTCCCCCTCCTCACTTACCTATAATTACTGCTCCTTTTGGGCTGGCAACGCCATACTTTTCTTCAGCTACTAATTACAGCCTGCTTTGACTGCCTGCTTTGCTGAATGAGGAACTCTGGGAGTTGAAGTCCACAAACCTTAAAGTTACTAAGGTTGGAGACCCCTGATCTAAAAAAATAAATAAAAATAATAAAATAAAATATTTGTGCAGCTTTCTGAGATTTGGTGTATTTCTGTAGTGTTTCACTCTAACTCAGTGGTTCCCAACCTTTTCTTGTTTGAGGCACAACCTTTTCTTGTTTGAGGCACCCTTGGAAAGCCTTTCAAAAGTTCCCGGCACCCTTATAAGGAAATAGATATTTAAAATCTCCGTAGCTCAAAAGTTCCCGGCACCCTCAAAAGATCTCACGGCACCCCTTAGTGCCGCGGCACACTGGTTGGGAACCACTGCTCTAACTACACAAACACACAAAATCTCACAAAGCTGTATGTGGCATTGTGTGTGTGTGTGTGTGTGTGTGTGAGTCAGTTGTGTTGTGTGTGTGTAAAGTGTGAAAGTGTGAGGTTCTTGCTTGTTGCAGGGGCCATTTTAGATGAAGTACAGCTGCTTTTACATTGTGTGTGAGTCAGTTGTGTTGTATTGTGTGTGTGTAAAGTGGGAAAGTTGGTTTTTGGTACCTCTTATTGTTTTGTATACATTGTTTATTATTTTCATTATTTATTGTTATTAGCCATGCCCACCCAGTCATCTGTCCACCAAGCCACTCCCACCAATTAAACCACGCCCACAGAACCAGTAGAGAAAATTTTTAGATTTCACCCCTGCTAAGTGCTATTGCTATTATGACACAGGTGGTATTTAGAATAGAATAGAATAGAATAGAATAGAATAGAATAGAATAGAATAGAATATATTTTTTTATTGGCCAAGTGTGATTGGACACACAAGGAATTTGTCTTGGGGCATACGCTCTCGGTGTACATAAAAGAAAAGATATGTTCATCAAGAATTCTAAGGTACAACACTTAATGATAGTCATAGGGTACAAATAAGCAATCAGGAAACATACAATATACAATAATCTGATTCCAAGCTTGACAGCTTCTTTGGGATATAAATATATGGTACTCAAGAGACTAACAGCAATAAAAATATATTAATTATTGTAATTTTCTAATACTATAATGTAACTTTTTTAAAAGTATTCAGATGCAATTAAAATGCATAAGAACAACAAAAACATCCAGCAACTACCCCAACTGACAGTTAAAGCCTGCTTGCTTATCAAAGATTTTTCTATTTCTTTTTATTGCAAAATAATATTGTCAAGGGAGGTTTTGATTCATATGTGGAGTCAAACCTGGAATTTAGAGTGAGTTTTATGGCTTGTGGTCACAATTTGTCTGGGTTGGTGGGTTTGCATATTCACAGAAGAACTGTCCTAGTGGACATAGGCAGCTGAGAAAATACTTTCTGAATTCTGAAAGTACTTCTGAATCAGACCAGGAGTTCCCAATCTCCGGGTCACGGCCCATTGAGAACCAGATCTCAGAAGTGGAGGGCGAGTGCATATGTGCACACGTGCTCGCCTGCCACTCACGTGGAACCGTCCACTTCCCCCTCCCCACTGATCCGCAAAGCTGGGAAGTTTGGGGCATGCTGCTCCAGATGCTTCCTTATCCACCCACCTTACCTTATTCCTCTCAGCATCTGAACCCAGTTCTAAACAAAGCATTGGGCCACAGCCACCCACCATTTTAAACTCTTAAAATTGCCTAGAGGCTTATGTGCGCCACTGAGCAGTCTTGTATAAAAAGGTTACATTGGATCCAGCATTTTGCCTTACACCACGCTACTTTTCCATTCAATAACAAATGCTTTTATAAAAACAATGGTCATAAAAACCAAGACAGCCTCAGGGGAATTGTTGGAGATGCATTGATACTTACAGACATAAGGTTGCCATCGGAATGCCCTTGAAAATAAGCCTAAATTTTCAGAACTTGAATTCTATCCCTTTGTAACCTATTCATTTCTGGGTTTCAGTCATTCATCTAATTTTAGAAAGAAAACTCTCCTTGCTTTTGCTTTTGTGCTGAAAATCACACAATCTTGCTGATCTACAGTAGAGCATCCTGAAAACGTATGTTAGATTTCAATCTACCCTCTTCTCACTCTTGACATAGTACGAGCAGTTTCATGTCTTTATGTTTCTGTTTGCACATTCTACAGCCTAATAGTTTTGGGAGTTTTCCAGCAGTCAGTGAGAGCTGTCTTTCTCTGGACATCAAAATTCAGGGTCTAATATTTAGACATCTGCTATCTCTCTGAATGTGGGCTTTCTATTAAGTCGCTTTTCCATAAACTTTTTAAAAATTTATCTAATTAATTGCCTGTCAATCCTATATCTTTACTAATGAATTCTACTGTCTATTATGTCAAGACGTATGAGGCTGGCTTATGTATGCTGAGTCTCCTGCAATTATTCTGTGTAAGTCCTCTTTCTTAGGGGCATTATAATAACAATAGCAATCACACGTAAACTTATATACTGTTTCACAGCCCTCTCTAAGCAGTTTAAAGAGTTTATTGCCCCGCAACAATCTGGGTCCTTATTTTACCGACCTTGAAAGGGTGGAAGGCTGAGTCACCCTTGAGCCTGGTGAGATTTGAACTGCCAAATTGCAAGCAGCTGGCAGGCAGCAGAAGTAGCCTGCAGTACTGTACTCTAACCACTGCGCCACTGCAGCTCTAATAAGCAAGATTAATTTTACTATTGTTTGTTTAATCTTTTGTGTCATTTATTCAGACTAAATGACAGTTGTAGGCCATGGCCAAGCACTGACATTCCCCAGTTATCCTAGGTAAAAATGCTGCAAGTGAGCAGAAGTAAAAATTGGCTTCACCCTCAGAGCTGTAGAAGCTGGTTTTAGATATTAGGTGTTCCTAAAATCACTTGACTGACTTCCCTTGGATTCTTCCTAGAATTCTTGTTCCAGCATGTGTCCAAGTATCAGTTTATTTATTTACTTTATTTGTTAAATATTTTTGCCACCTATATTGCCTTGGGGCTACTCTAGGTAGCTTACAACAATAAAAAGAAAGAGATGAAAACAGAACAGAAGTAAAGTAATAGAACAATTTATTTATTTATTTATTTTTCACATTTTTATACTGCCCTTCTCCGAGGACTCAGGGCGGTATACAGCATGAATAAAACATAAATACCACAAAAATTTAAAATACAGTATTAATTAAAAATCTAATTCAGTAAGCTGAGTAATTAAAACGAGTATATAAAATTCTAGAAATGAATTAAATCCCTTAAAAACCCCACTAAAAACCCTCAATAAAATCGTTAGGCCAGTCCTGCTTGGTGAAAGAAGAAAGTTTTGAGCTCGCGCTTAAAGGTCTGAAGATCAGGGAGAAGACGTAGCCCCACAGGAAGTTCATTCCACAGGGCCGGAGCCCCCACAGAGAACGCTCTTCCCCTGGGGGCCAACGGCCAAAAATCAATAAATCATAATCATAATCATAATCATAATTTAATTTGTATACCGCCCTTCTCCCAAAGGACTCAGGGCGGTTCACAGCCAAGTAAAATCGACAATAAATAAGTACAATACAATAAAAACAATGATAAAAAACTTATTAAATTTGGCCCATAATTAAAATAAAACCATAAAACCCCAGTTAAAATACCAATAATAAAACTAATTTTATGCCAGTCCAGCGCGGAAGAATAGATACGTCTTCAGCTCGCGGCGGAAGGTCCGGAGATCAGGGAGTTGACGAAGTCCTGGGGGAAGTTCGTTCCAGAGGGTAGGAGCCCCCACAGAGAAGGCCCTCCCCCTGAGGGCCGCCAGCCGACCTTCATGAAAAAGAACTCTATGGAAATACATCAACATGATAGGAAAAAGATGAATGGATGGAGAGCAGAGAGCATGTGGGGAGAAGGTGTAGTCAGCTATCAATCCAGCAGTTGCAGGGAAGCAGTGGTGAGAGATGGATGTTTCTGAATGGTACCTGGTTGGTTACTCTAGGGAACAAAAATCCTGGATTAAGATGGATCTTGGCCTGGTCCAGCAGAGCTAGTTTTATATTCTTATCCTTGGGTCAAGAGTCTATGCCCATGATGATGAACCTATGACACGTGAGCTGTCGCCCAGCTCAGGTCCACCCCGCATGCGTGCATGCCTCCCACCGGCCAGCTGATCTTCAGGTCTCTGCCGCGCATGCGCAGAGGGCAGAGTGCATGCGGGAGACCCGCTCGCATGCCCAGGGGGTGGGAGTGGGGTTGCATGCGCATGCCTCCCTGCAGCCTCCTGGAACCAAAAACGGGCCTGTACCCCATTTGTGGCCCGTTTTTGGGCTTAGGAGGCTGCAAGGAGGCCTACTAGGCCCAAAATTAGGTGCGGGGAGGTCACGCACGCATGCGCGGGCGGCTGGGGGGAGCGTGGGCAGGGTCACATGCACATGTGTGGTGGGCAGGGTGCCGGGGGGGTGTCACACATGCATTGCATTATGGGTGCAGGCATGTGCAAGCGCTTTTGGCACGTGATGATAAAAAGATTAGCCATCACTGGTCTATGCTGTAAGAATTCAGACTGGCTGCAAGTGATATGCTTCTTCCTCCTCCTCCTCTAATAAAAAGGTCTCTCCCTAATATTTTCCTTCAGTTCTTGAATGAGCAGGAAGACCATCTCCAGAACAACTAAAATTGTTGATTGTAAGCTGCCTAGGGTTGCCTTTAGGCAAGATGGGCAGCAGATTAATTTAATACATAATAAATAAATAGACTGAAAAGGGTGGACTGAAGAATGATATATTAAACAGTCCAAGGCAAGGCATTTCTGGGGAATTAGGATGAGGTAGGGGATTCTGCTTACAAAAAACACCCACTGCAAGATTTACACAAGCAAAATGAGGAGCAAAGCCAGGAGTGAGTTTTGACAGTGCCTTTTACTTTGCTTGTGCAAATCTGGGATCTCTTCCCGCCCCAGGTGCTCCTGTCCCAACCCACAGTTTGAAAACTCCTGATTTGGTCCATAGGAATATAAGCTATCATAAAGTCTGTTAGTCTTATTTTTATTTATTTATTTATAATTTAACTTTTATACTGCCCTTCTCCCGAAGGACTCAGGGCGGTGTACAGCCATCTTAAAATACAGCGAATAAATAACAAATTTAAAAAGAATTTAAAAACAAATATTTAACAAGGCAATCAACTAAAACGGTCATTAGACCGACTTAAAACCCCTTAAAATTACAATTAAAATACACTTAAAATACACGTAGGCTAGTCCCGCCCGATGAAATAATAAAGTCTTCAATTCCTGCTTGAAGGTCCGGAGGTCGGGAAGTTGGCGTAAACCCGGAGGTAGCTCATTCCAGAGGGCCGGTGCTGCCACAGAGAAGGCTCTCCCCCTGGGGGCCGCCAACTGACATTGTTTGGTCGACGGCACCCTGAGGAGGCCCACTCTGTGGGAGCGCACAGGTCGTTGGGAGGCTATAGGTAGCAGAAGGCGGTCTCATAAATATCCCGGTCCTAAGCCATGGAGCGCTTGAAGTTATCCCAAGATCCAGTCCTTTTGGATGCTTCTCTGGAAATAGTTGAAAAGGGCAACATGCGGATTTAGGAGTCCCCATTGTATTTTTGTGGGTGTTTGAACAGAATTATCTTAATCTCCATAATACAACCCAGATTAGGAAGAATGTAGAATGTTTTGAAAGTCTCCCCACTACAAGTGTAGACAGTAAGTGAAACTTTTTAAAAAAATCTTCAAAGTCACTCTCAGTCAAGGCCTTCATATAACCTTATGACACACCTCCAGAATGACAAATTTCTCAGAAAAGTTGACTCATATCCCCTTTAAAGCTGTTGAACTGTAAGCTTTCACTGCATTACATTTCAGTCCTTCCATCTTGACTTATATTGTATGTTCTGCATGATTTCTGACTGCTGTGGATTGCTGCGCGGATATTTTTTCTTCTGTCAAAATTCCACTAGATGCTTGGGTGAGAGTTGCTTATCTGAGCATCTACCCTGCTACCTTGCACAATTTCCTCTTTGTCTTTCCCTTGATTGGAAGGGGTGGTAGCCTCTGCCACCCACGCAGGATGTGGGGGAAGTTAGTGGGAGGGCCAGCTCCTCTGCACACGCCCCTGAACCGCACAGCTGGCGCTGGCAGTAAGTACCAGAGTGTGGGGGTATCGGTGCTTTCTAGAAAACTTCTGAAGGCCTCAAGACTTGAGGTAGGATAAAGGGGGTCACCTCAGAGAGGTGGATTTTAGAGGAAGATGTAATTAGAATTGAGACAAAGTGAGGAAGAGGAAGAGGATCTCTGGATCACTAGCAATATTCTTCCAGTCTTCTGCTATGAAGCAACCCGTTTTCAACTTCCTCTTAAGCAATGAACATAGACAAGCAGGCAGAAGGAGCCACAGCTGTGACTGAGCTGGAGAGGGCACTGTGTAGATAGGCATTAGCAGAGAATCTGTATGGAGCTGGGTGGAGCTGGGAAGAATTGGCTGGAGCTATATGCATCTGTCAGTGGGATTTTATGGAAATTATTTACATGAGCAGAAGGCAAAACAGCTGTGGCTCAGCATAAGAAAAGACTCATAGCTGCCATGCTCTTCCTTTTCAGACAAGAGTAGCTAGAAAGAAACTTGGTTATTATGTATCTTTGTTTATCTGTCTACCTGTCATCCATCCATCCATCCATCCATCCATTAAATGTTTAAACTGCTCCACTCTGGTTGGACTCTGGATGGTGTTTATTAATTCCATAGTTGAAAAGTGACTTGATTCTATCCTCAAAATAACTTTTTTAATAGACTGTAGAGAACGTGAGAAAATGATGGACCTCGTTCTATAGGGGGATACAAATTTAGATCTTCCTGACCAAAATCCAACACTGTACCCCAACCAATTCTTAGGTTGTACGTACCTTCCAGATGTAGTGGATTTCGGTTCCCACAGTTCCCAGTAAAGTTATCTGGGGATTCAAAGTTTTAAAAAATAATAGCAAAGAGCAGGTCTTTCTTTACGTTTTTATATCCTTACAATCTCTTAAACAAGAGTAGCTCTTTGCCATCTTCGGGTTTGGAAGGCTAGCGTGATCACAGTGATTGAGGCCCTGCCTCCTTTTGTGTATGTGTGCACTGTTGTCCCTCCCTCTGGTTACCCCAATGACTATTTTGGAGAAGGGCTCAAACCAACTATATCTCTTCCTAAGATATCTATGGCACTTATTTTGCTTTGTTTACTTCCAGATGGGAATGTTAAAGGCTTTTAATATCAGTAGTGACTTCAATTTCTTTAGGCAAAACATAAAGATGCTAATTATTATCATATTAAGCCATAATTGACTGTAATGGCACAAAACAAGCTATTCTGTGCAGTTGATCATTCATTGGGCATTAGAATTCTCTTGAATTCTAGACATTTTTACTTAGTATTTGTTTCCTGAATTTATAGACTCCTGAT
The DNA here is from genome assembly GCF_028640845.1 of Ahaetulla prasina. Classification (NCBI taxonomy): domain Eukaryota; kingdom Metazoa; phylum Chordata; class Lepidosauria; order Squamata; family Colubridae; genus Ahaetulla; species Ahaetulla prasina. The sequence goes on from NC_080540.1 coordinate 166,041,262, forward strand.
TCTAATGGCTTTATAGCAATTTACAAACACTAAAACTTTGTAAAACCTAGTATCTGGCTTAATTTTTAGGGCACGTTAAATTAATGGATATTAATTGATATTTTGTGGGATTTGGAGTAAATATTCTAATCTTGCTCTTAGTTCTTTTGTTACATGTTCTCAAGTTGTCGAAACTAGAGCTATGCTAAATCGACTGATGCGATTTCACTGCATGTACTGATTCTAAAATGCAATTAAAAACAATAGGTCCCAAATATCAGTTTGGCTCTAGTCTGCAATTGGTCCTGGTAGAAGGTAAAAACTTCAACTCTTTTGTCACATTGTGCTGTGACAATGCAAATGCAGTGAGATACACATACCTTATATATGGCCATGGGAACAAACTTGGAAAGTAACTGTGATCTCTAAATCAGTAATCCTAATTTTTTCTGATCTGGTGGCATCAATTTTTGTTCCCAACCTGTGATATAGTATGGCTTATTTATTTATTTAAACATTCTGCTCTGTTCTCAAGTAAACCACAAAACAATTGAAATGATTAGTGACCATGGCAGCTTAAAAAAACCAAAAACAGTGCTAAATAGGATAGGCTAGAACTTGGATGAATTGATCAACAGGATTATTTATTTTATTTTTATTTATTTATTTATTTATTTTGTCACAACAATATATATAAATATCATACAGAAAAGATTATATAGTGTATAAACATATGTAAGAGTAAATATTAGGAGGAATAAGCATATATATATGTAAGAAGGAGAAAAAGAAAAACAATAGGACAGGAACGGTAGGCACGTTTGTGCTCTTATGCACGTCCCTTATGGTCCTCTTAGGAATGGGGTGAGGTCAATAGTAGAAAGTTTTTGGTTAAAGCTTTTGGGATTAAGGTTAGGGTTAGGGTTAGGGTTAGGGTTAAGAATTTTCTTAACGGTTTTTACTCCCCCCTCCTTCCAATTGAATAATCAAATGTTTTTGATGACCAAGGTAATCTACTCAGTTTATTCTGAAGCTCAGATGCATCACTATTTTATTTTTATTTTATTTATTTATTTTGTCACACAGTATATATAAGCATAAGCATGAAATAATTGTACAATATATAAGCATATATATGAGTATAAGTTTGTAATTACTATATTAATTGGATATAACGAAAGGAAACAATAGGACAGGAACGGTAGGCACGTTTATGCTCTTATGCACGCCCCTTAACTATCTTTAACTATCTTCATGAGACCCACCATAAAATTTCATAAATCCCTGAAATATCATTAATCCTTCCTTGTAACCTACAGAGAGGGGAAGTCTGGCTCTTTATTATGTAAAAGTCACTTTTAGATCGCTGGGGCTGGTTTTGATAGAAAAGATCTTAAAATATCTTCTTTTCCACTAGAGGAAATGCCTCTTACTTTAGCCTTCTTCTCTGAGAGGAACTAGTGCCTCAATCTTGGGAGATAAAAAGAAAATAATAATGAAGACCGAAACCAGGGCTCTTCCCCATCCTGCATGAAGTGTTTTGTGGTAACCATATGCTATTTGATTGGCCTGCTGGCAGGAGGCCACACCTGAAAGTGCTATGATGCTGGGCCAGGAAAATATCCTAGGAAATGCAAGAAGAGTTTGATTAGGTCTCCAGAGATTGCAGAGTATGGAGAAGGAAAGTGGTAGCATTGACTGTAATTTGGCCTGCAGTGCTTCGGCCACTGAGAAGATCCTTACCCTCCATTGGTGCTGATTCTTTGACATATTGAACAAAGCATTCTTCTTCGTCTTCATGAGGAGCATTGGGAGAGCAAAATCTGATTGGCCAGCCGGAAACTGCCAGAAAAGGCAGTCGAAATGGCAAGAGGAATTAACAGTCCTAAAAGCCCGTAGAAACTCTGCTCTCACAAAACTCTGTTCTCTCTCATGCTGACATAAAGCCATCCCTGAAGGTACTACATGGTCAGACTAGGATGGTGAAAAATTTAGCCTTGGCAGGTCAAAAATTCAGAAAATGCCTAATCTGACATGCTGGCTAGGGAATTCTGGGAGTTGGAGCCCACACATCTACCAAGGTTGAAACACTGGCCTAAACTTTTATATGTTAAGTCCTTCTATATGCTAATGCTATATCCTATGAGGCAGCGGTGGGTTTCACATTATATCACTATTAGTTTGCCCCCCGCGCGCATGCTTGCTTTGTGCGCGCATGTGCCTGGTTCATGCTCATGCCTGCCTTCTATGCATATGCCCAGCCTTCTGCGCATGCGCTTTGCTCACATGTGTGCCTTCCACGCCTGCACCCGGCCCCAAAACCATGCCTAAATAGGATGGCATAGAGCCGGGGCGGTGGCCTGGCCCACCCGTGATTTCCGCTACCGGTTCGGATGAACTGGTGCGAACCAGCTGAATACTACCTCTACTATGAGGTCTTCTCATAGTGATGTGTTTTCATCCAGGAGATTGTCTGCCTGCTGTTGTGGAAGAATTAGCTGACTTTGTGTGTCATCACCAAGGGGATGCCCAAGTTTAGGATTCCTATACTCTTCAGGGAGGTTTCTTCCTTTTGCCCCTGTGAGCGCATATAGCAATAACAATACCACTTAGACTTATATACCGCATAGTGCTTTACATCACTCTCTAAGCAGTTTACAAAGTCAGCCTAATGCCCCCAACAATCTGGGTCCTCGTTTTATCAACCTCGGAAGGATGGAAGGCTGAGTCAACCTTGAGTCGGTCAGGATCGAACTGCTGGCAGTCGGGAGAATTAGCCTGCAATCTGGCATTCTAACCACTGCACCACCACAGCTCTCATATCAGGGAAACCCCAGAGATTTTCAATGTGCAACTCCATCATGTATTGACTATATGCAGTAAATAGTCTTCCTTTGCATTTGCAAACAGAGTAAATAGTATTGAACTGGGTGACAACCCCTAGAACAGGATAAGGGATATATGAATTGCCTAGTGCAGAGGTATCAAACTTGCAACGACACGTTATTGTCACAAGACGTAGCACAACTTTTCCCCCTTCATTAAAACAAGGGTAGGTGTGGCCAGCATATGATGCATCCAGCTCACGGACTGCAAGTTTGACACCCCTAGTGTATCCATTATGCAACTCAGATACCAGAGAAAAGCTACTCAAGAAAAGTATTTCCCCATCCTAAAATGAAGCAGAATTATTGTTGTTATTAGTTGCAAAGTCATGTCCGACCCATCATGACCCCATGGACAACATTCCTGCAGGCCTTCCTGTCCCCTACCATCCTCTGGAGTCCATTTAAGCTCATGCTTACTGCTTCAATGACTCCATCCAGCCACCTTATTCTCTGCTGTCCCCTTTTTCTTTTGCCCTCAATCGTTCCCAGCATTAGGCTCTTCTCCAGTGAGTCCTTCCTTCTCATAGCAGAATTATACATGGTTCCAACTATGGGGAGGAGAGGGAACCAGTTGCTGGTACTCCGAGAAGTCCATCTATTAGCTCCTATTCATCCACATCCCTTGCCTATTTGCAAACGAGAGAGAAAGGAACGAGAAGGCTACAGTCTCTGTTTTTTTAGGAAAAGAGAGAAGATTAAGAGTACCTAAGCGGTCCAAGGATCAAGAAGATAATTACTTTACTGCCTTGTACTGATCGTTGCACATTATTCTTCTCGTTCCACATACCCTACTAATTGCCAGTTCTTGTCATCACAGTGGAATTTATTGATTACTGTATTTGTTAGAGGTTTTTCTTTTAAATCACACCATTTGTTCAGGCACTTAAGGCAGCAGATGTAGTGCTCTTTCCTCCCGTTTTTTCCTCACAACAACCTTGTGAAGTAGATTGGCCTGAGAGATAGTTACTCAGTGAATGAAGTTTCTTCCATGGGAGAGGAAGAGATTCTAACCCTCATGTTCTGTGTAAAAGTGGTAGAGTTAATCCTTTCCGACCAGGTCCACCTTCCAATGATGAGAACAGTATGTTACAGTAAGTTCAATTCTCATTTATTTCCTGCTTCTTTCTAGCAGATGTTGGATGATACTCCTCCACCTCTCCTTGGGGAGAAGCCTCCAATTTATTACAATCTGGAGGAGATGAAGCAGTTACCAACAACGCCTCCTACCCCACGCAGCCCACCATTACAGATGCTGGAAGCCTGGGAACGTCACGTAGACTCCAGCTCCTTGCGTAGTTACTACTATAAGCCTGAAACAGGTGAAAAGTCATGGAAGCCACCCAGGAGGAGCCAAGAGATGGTGAGAAGCTAGAATTGTTAGGGGGACATCTATGCTACTTAGCCTCAGCAATCCAATCTTTACTTTTGATTGGTTTGTGGCTTTACCCAGCAAGTGTTTTAGCTGGCAAATACACAAATTAGAGGTAGTCCTTCACTTGCAATTGGTCACTTAATGACAGTTCAGAGTTCTGTCAGACCCAAAAAAGCTACTATGGCCTAGATTCAGAATTATGATGTTTGCATCCTCTGTGGTCTTATGATTGCATTATGGTTGCTTGGCAACCAGCCCACACAGTTATAGCCACAGTCCCATGGAAATGTGACTGTGAGTTTCAACATTTTCCCAGAAACTGGTGTTTATTTCCACCAAAAAAGCCCCATATGAAACAATGGGTTCACTTAGCAACTGCTGGGTTCGCTTAACAATCACAACAAGAAGGGTCCTAAAATCAGACCCAGTCCCGTGGTGACCTGCTTTACAATGGTCATGTCTTACAACCAAAATTGTGGGCTCAACTGCAGTCGTAAGTCAACGATTTCCTATACTCTATGCTTTCAATCAAATGACTTTTCACTTGCTAGTGTCTGTTTTAGTGATGTGATTTGATCCAAATGCTTGAAGACCTAAAAAAAAACAAAAACTCTTGCATGTAGAGTAAGCTGAGCAACAATTTCCCTCTCTCCAGTACACCTTCCTATTCTTTCTGCTTTCTCCTTGATTTCCTTCCATCCAGGGATGAAATCCAGCAGGTTCTGACAGGTTCTGGAGAACCGGTAGCGGAAATTTTGAGCAGTTCAGAGAACTGGCAGCAGAAATTTTGAGTAGTTCGGGGAACTGGCAAATACCACCTCTGGCTGGCCCCAGAGAGGGGTAGGAATGGAGATTTTGAAGTATCCTTTCCCTGGAGTGGGATGGGAATGGAGATTTTGCAGTATCCTTCCCCTGCCACGCCCACCAAGCCATGCCCACAGAACCGGTAGTAAAAAAATTTGGATTTCACCACTGCTTCCATCCCCATGAAGCAGTTGATGTTGTGTGGCTATGGAACACCATAATTTCAGTTGGATTCATCTGGTTTATTTGCTTTGTTTGTTTGTTTGTTTGTTTGTTTAGAATAGAATAGAATAGAATAGAATTTTTATTGGCCAAGTGTGATTGGACACACAAGGAATTTGTCTTGGTGCATATGCTCTCAGTGTACATAAAAGAAAAGATACGTTCATCAAGGTACAACATTTACAACACAATTGATGATCAATATATCAATATAAATCATAAGGATTGCCAGCAACAAGTTATAGTCATACAGTCATAAGTGGAAAGAGATTGGTGATGGGAACTATGAAACGATTAATATCTTTATATCTTGTTTATATCTTGTTTATATCTTGTTTATATCTTGTTCTAATTGAGAGAGCTCAGTAGAGCAGCTTCCGGGGTGATTTCCTTTCATTTTGCCCTCACAGCAGCAACTCTGTGAGGAGTGTAGGATTCAATGGCCCAGGGACTTTTCTGTACCTAAGAGTGGATGTCAATCTGGATATATCCATCTTAATCCAATAGCCACTGAATCACACTGACTTTTAGTGGGAATCGTTTAGCCTTTCCCCCCCTTATTTTTGGGTTTCTGCAAACCCTCTTGCCTCCTGATACTTCCTTCTTTTGTATGAGCAATGTGGTTTAGCTGTATAAGAATTCATGCTCAAGTTATTAATATGCTAGTAACACCTAATATTTATTTATTTGTTTGTTTGTTTGTTTGTTTGTCAACAAATACAAGAAAACAAGTAACAGAGTAGACACAGATATGGACACGTGAAAAAATTTTGGCACAAAAAAAAAGGATATAAATTGGCAAAACATAGCCATAAACACATAGAATGATTACATATAATTGGGAACAGTAGGACAGGGATGGTAGGCACACTGGTGCGCTTATGCACGCCCCCTTAGGGACCTCTTAAGGAACATGAAAGATCCACGGTAGACAGTTTACGGTAAAAGGTATGGGGATTAGAGAGACTAACAACAGGATCAGGTAGATTGTTCCAGACATTTACTACTCTATTACAAAAGTCATATTTCATTGAGTTTAAATCTATTGATGGCCCTTGTATTACTATGGTTGAAATTAAAGTATTCATTTACAGGTAGAATGTTTTGGTAAATGAACTAAGCATAGGTCAAAATGTAGACAACGTAGTTTGAGGCTTTGAAAACCTAAGATTTCAAGTCTGGTGGTATAGGGAATTTTATTTCGAGCAGAAGATTTGAGAAGTCTCCTAGTAAAATATCTCTGGACCCTCTTTAATGTAATGATGTCTGAAATACAGTGAGGGTTCCAGGCAGGTGAACAGTAATCAAGTATAGGTCCGGCAAAGGTTTTATATGCCCTAGTTTGGAGTACAGCGTTACCAGAGAGAAACTTTGTACTAATTATTAAGAGTACCATGTACCAAGAGATACCTGGAGCTAATACTAGTAATGTTTTCTCCAGCTAAGAGAGCTCTGTAACTCGATAGGATGGAAATAGTTTTAATAGCAGAGATTTATTTATTTATTTATATTTTATTTATTTATTTATTTATTTATTTTATTTTATTTATTTATTTATTTGTCACAACAGTATATATAAGCATAAGCATGAAATAACTATACGATATATAAGCATATATATAAGCATAAGCATGAAATAACTATACGAATTGGATACAATCAAAGGGAACATTAGGACAGGAACGGTAGGCACGCTGGTGCTCTTATGCACACCCCTTACAGACCTCTTAGGAATGGGGTGAGGTTTATGTTTCAAAAATCTAATTCAAGTGTTTTGGCATTCCTAATGCAGAGTTCATACCTTGTGCTAATAGTGTGGCTTATCTGGCTATCCCAAAAATGCTTTTTCAAGAGGCAACTGGACTTTCTGGTTTTTCTTTGAAGATATTTCATTTCTCATCCAAGAAGCTTCTTCAGCTCTGTTGTCAAAGAAAAACCAGAAAGTCCAGTTGCCTCTTGAAAAAGCACTTTTGGGATAACTATGACCATGATGATTCTCATGATGACTGAGAATCTCAATAGACACTTTTGTCTAAAAAGTGTTGGTGATGGTTTAGCATTTTTTGATTTAGTCATGAAGGTTTGTAAAAGATGGCTTACGATTCAACCTTATCTAAACCCAATCAATGTGTGAACTCAGACTACCAGTATAAGAGTGATAAAAATGGCCTAGAATCTGGTGTGTTAAAAGTATTTCAGCGAGAACTTTATTCAACAGATCTTCATTCAGGTATTGAGTGAACTTGAGCCAGTTGTAACCATTTTCTCAGGCTAATTTATTTATTTATTTATTTATTTTATTTAATTTTTATACCGCCCTTCTCCCGAAGGACTCAGGGCGGTGTACAGGCATAATAAAAACCAGCAATACAATATACAAATTTAAAATCCAATTTAAAAAACTTATTTAAATTAGCCCAATGATTAAAATTTACTCTACTAAAACCCCATTTAAAATTAATAAATTTAAGATTTAAAATCCCAATTTAAGCCAGCCCCGCGCGGATAAAAAGGTGAGTCTTGAGTTCGCGACGAAATGTCCGAAGGTCAGGAATTTGGCGTAAGCCCGGGGGAAGCTCGTTCCAGAGTGTGGAGCCCCACAGAAGGCCCTTCCTGGGGCCGCCAGCCGACATTGTTTGGCGGACGGCACCCTGAGAAGTCGCTCTCTGTGGGAGCGTACGGGTCGGTGGGAGGCGTATGGTAACAGCAGGCGGTCCCGTAAGTACCCAGGTCCTAAGCCATGGAGCGCTTTAAAGGTCATAACCAACACCTTAAAGTGCACCCGGGAGGCCACAGGCAGCCAGTGCAGTCTGCGCAGGAGCGGTGTTACATGGGAGCTACGTGTAGCTCCCTCTATCACCCGCGCAGCTGCATTCTGGACTAACTGAAGCCTCCGAGCGCACTTCAGGGGGAGCCCCATGTAGAGAGCATTACAGTAATCCAAGCGAGAGGTAACGAGCGCATGAGTGACCGTGCATAAGGCATCCCGATCAAGGAAGGGGCGCAACTGCCGGACCAGGCGAACCTGGTGGAAGGCCCTCCTGGAGACGGCCGTCAAATGGTCGTCAAACGACAGCCGATCATCCAGAAGGACACCCAAGTTGCGCACCCTATCCTTTGGGGCCAGTAACTCGCCACCAACAGCCAGCCGCGGCTGCAGCTGACTGAATCGGGGTGCCGGCATCCACAGCCACTCCGTCTTGGAGGGATTAAGCTTGAGCCTGTTTCTCCCCATCCAGACCCGTACAGCCTCCAAACACCGGGACAGCACTTCAACAGCTTCATTGGGGTGGTCCGGGGTGGAAAAGTACAGCTGAGTGTCGTCAGCGTACTGCTGGTATCTCACCCCGAAACCACTGATGATCTCACCCAGCGGCTTCATGTAGATGTTGAACAGCAGGGGCGAGAGAATCGACCCCTGAGGGACCCCACAAGTGAGGCCCCTCGCGGTCGACCTCTGCCCCCCTGTCAACACCGTCTGCGGCCGGTCGGAGAGATAGGAGGAGAACCACCGATATACGGTGCCTCCCACTCCCAATCCCTCCAACCGGCGCAGCAGGATACCATGATCGATGGTATCGAACGCCGCTGAGAGGTCTAATAGGACCAGGGCAGAGGAATATCCCTTGTCCCTGGCCCTCCAGAGATCATCCACCAATGCGACCAAAGCTGTCTCCGTGCTGTATCCGGGTCGGAAGCCGGACTGGAACGGGTCTAGATAGACATCTTCATCCAGGTGTTGGGGCAGCTGTCGCGCCACGGCACTCTCTACAACCTTCGCAACAAAGCGAAGGTTGGAGACTGGACGATAATTAGCCAAAATAGCTGGGTCCAAAGAGGGCTTCTTAAGGAGGGGTCTCACCACCGCCTCTTTCAAGGCGGCAGGGAAAACCCCATCCAACAAAGAAGCGTTGATAATCCTCTGGAGCCAGCCTCGTGTCACCGCCTGAGTGGCCAGTACCAGCCAGGAAGGGCACGGGTCCAGTAAACATGTCGTGCCGTGAAGCCTCCCCAACAACCTGTCCACGCCCTCGGGAGCCACAGGGTCAAACTCATCCCAAATGTGCTCAACAAGACGTGCCTCCTCTCCCTCGCTTGGATCATCCCAAATTCGGTCCAGACCGTCCCTCAGCTGAACGATTTTATCGATAGATAACCACTAAACTCCTCGGCTCGTCCCTGCAAGGTCATCCCGCACCTCCTGATGTAGGAGAGAGCGGGTCACCCAAAACAGGGCGGCCGGGCGGTTATCTGCCGACGCAATGAGGGTGGAGGCGTAGGAGCGCCTCGCTTCCCTCATTGCCACTAGGTAGGTCCTAGTATAGGTCCTAACTAGTGTCCGATCAGCTTCGGAGCGACTGGACCTCCAGGTGCTCTCTAGGCGTCTTCTCCGGCGTTTCATCTCCCTCAGCCCCTCGGAGAACCAAGGGGCCGGACGAGATCTACGCCGGGTCAGAGGCCGCAAAGGCGCGACACGATCCAGGGCCCCGGCCGCGGCCTGCTCCCAGGCCACGACCAGTTCCTCAGTCGTGCCGTGGGCCAGATCCTCAGGGAATGGCCCAAGCTCCGTCTGGAACCTCTCAGGGTCTACTTCTTGTACTTCTTGATGCAGTTGGGAGAGTGGAAAGAAAAAAAAATCTTTATGTTATAGAATGGAAGCATTATCAAAATGAGGGGTGTGTGTGGCTGTTGCTCTAAAGAACAGGGCTCAACTCATTTTTAGGTAACATGCAAAATAGATCAGCAGCTTACACAGGTATGGAAGTTACAGTTGAGTTCTGTGATTCAGAAATCCAGAATAGAATAGAATAGAATAGAATAGAATAGAATTTTATATTGGCCAAGTGTGATTGGACACACAAAGGAATTTGTCTTGGTGCATATGCTCTCAGTGTACATAAAAGAAAAGATACGTTCATCAAGGTACAACATTTACAACACAATTGATGATCAATATATCAATATAAATCATAAGGATTGCCAGCAACAAGTTATAGTCATACAGTCATAAGTGGAAAGAGATTGGTGATGGGAACTATGAAACGATTAATAGTAGTGCAGATTCAGTAAATAGTCTGACAGTGTTGAGGGAATTATTTGTTTAGCAGAGTGATGGCCTTCGGGAAAAAACTGTTCTTGTGTCTAGTTGTTCTGGTGTGCAGTGCTCTATAGCGTCGTTTTGAGGGTAGGAGTTGAAACAGTTTATGTCCAGGATGCGAGGCATCTGCAAATATTTTCACGGCCCTCTTCTTGATTCGTGCAGTATACAGGTCCTCAATGGAAGGCAGGTTGGTAGCAATTATTTTTCTGCAGTTCTAATTATCCTCTGAAGTCTGTGTTTTCTTGTTGGGTTGCAGAACCGAACCAGACAGTTATAGAGGTGCAAATGACAGACTCAATAATTCCTCTGTAGAATTGGATCAGCAGCTCCTTGGGCAGTTTGAGCTTTCTGAGTTGGCGCAGAAAGAACATTCTTTGTTGTCCTTTTTTAATGATGTTTTTGATGTTAGCTGTCCATTTGAGATCTTGCGATATGATAGAACCCAGAAATTTGAAGGTTTCTACTGTTGATACTGTGTTGTCAAGTATTGTGAGAGGTGGAAGTATGGAAGGGTTTTTCCTAAAGTCTACCACCATTTCTACGGTTTTGAGTGTGTTCAGTTCCAGATTGTTTTGGTTGCACCACAAGGCTAGTCGTTCGACCTCTTGTCTATATGCGGATTCGTCATTGTCTCGAATGAGACCAATCACTGTTGTGTCATCTGCGAACTTCAGTAGCTTAACAGATGGCTCGTTGGAGATGCAGTCATTGGTATACAGAGAGAAGAGAAGTGGGGAGAGCACACAGCCTTGGGGGGCCCCTGTGCTAATTGTACAGGTATTTGATGTGATCTTGCGTAGCATTAGACTCTTGAAAGAATGATAGGCACATATCTTGCTTCGCGTATTGTGTTTTGAAATGATTCAACATTGCTACCTTTGAGGGAATGTTCTGGAGTAGACTTGACAGCATGATTGCTGGGATGGGGGATCAAAGGTGCGTTTCAGCAGGTTTTAACCAGTTCTAGAGAACCGGTAGCAGAAATTTTGAGTAGTTCGGAGAACCGCTAGTAAAAATTCTGACTGGCCCCACCCCCATCTATTTTCTGCCTCCCAAGTCCTGGCTGATCGGGAGAAAATGGGGATTTTGCGGTATCCTTCTCCTGCTACACCCACCAAGCCATGCCCACCAAGCCACACCACACCACACCCACCACGCCACACCCACAGAACCAGTAGTAAAAATGTTGAAATCCACCATTGTGGGGGATATTCCCAGTCTGTAAATCAAGCCCTGAGATGGCTCAGCTATTGACAGACAGCTGTCACTAATACATCTCTTCTGGAGGCTTCCTTTGGAGTTTGATTGGTACTTTAAGCCAGAATTCCAGTTTGGGCCACCAGCCAGATGCCTGAGAAATTTCTATAATGAGAAATCATTGTGTGCTACATCAGAACAGAGGGCATGTAGTTGCCAGCTAGTCTGTACAGTAAACCCCTTCCCATCCCCCTTCCCAACATCCCCTTGTCATGTCCCCATGCACTTGAAAGCTCTGTCCAGATCATCACTGTGGGACAGCGGCACTAATGGGATTGAAGCCCAGATTTGAAAGAAATAGGTGGCTGTGGATCAAATTGGTGAGAGCCAGAACAAGGAAGGGTAGCCATAGTTGGGCTCATGTCCAGCTCTTGTCATAAAAAGTTCTCTTTCTCTCCTCTCCCCCTCCCTTTTTCTGTGTTTTTGTTTTGCCAGAGCTTGGTGCAAACAGAGGAAAATGATCTCTCAGCTCCAGCAGATCCTACTCCAGGAGCCAAACTGGACCAAACAGAAGGCAGAGTGAGCGGGGAGCAGCCTGGGGCTCAAAGTCTCCACAAAAAGCTGGGATATACCAGATCCTTGATGATGCCAGAGACACGGCCTCACAAGGTAAGCCACAGCCATGAGGGGATCTACTGGGATGGCAAGTTTTGGAAGACAAAACAGATGCCTTTGCTCAAAAGGTTTGGAGAATGGAAGGGTTAATCTACTGGGGTGAAAGCATGAAGGAGAGGGCAGGACAGCAGTCACTACCGCATGTAGGTGTGTAATTTTAAATACTGGAGTTAATAGTCCTATACTTTAAATCAGGGGTCTCCAACCGTGGCAACTTTAAGACTTGTGGACTTCAACTCCCAGTTGAAGTCCACAAGTCTTAAAGTTGCCAAGGTTGGAGACCCCTGATTTAAATAGCTTAGCGTACTTCAGAAGAGAGGCATGGAGAGAAGATGGGGAGGGAGGGAGGGACTGTCTGACTGACTGACTGTCTATCAGACCTTTCAGATAGACCAGATTAGAAAACCAAAGTTATGAATGTAATACTACTTTTATTCAGTGGTGGGTTGCTACCAGTTCACCCTGGTTTGGGTAAGCTGGTAGCGGTGGCAGTGGGAGGCTCCGCCCACCCACCCATATGTCATCAAAAACGCTCTGCGCATGTGCAGAAGCGCCCTGCACGCCTGCACGCTCCCAGTAACAAACTGGTAGTGCTGGGATTTGAAACCCACTACTGCTTTTATATAAAACATAAAGTAATAGAATCTTGCAAGTCTGAATATTTTCTCTCCCTCCCACTTTTACTTTTGTGAGAACTAGGAAAGGTCCTGTCTGAGATACTCACATTACATTTCTGTCCTCCCCTTAGGGTT